>NW_022589723.1:7581463-8056571 GCF_004348235.1 Phoca vitulina
AAAGCAGCACAAATCATAATAGCTCTAAACTGTGACAATTCATGGGGCGCCTGGGTGGCTCAGTCGTTGGGCGTCTGCCTTCGGCTCAGGTCATGATCCCAGGGTCCTGGGATCGGCCCCGCATCGGGCTCCCTGCTCAGCGGGAAGCCTGCTTCTCCCTCTCCCACTCCCCCTGCTTGTGTTCCCTCTCTCGCTGTGTCTCTCTCTGTCAAATAAATGAAATCTTAAAAAAACAAACAAAACTGTGACCACTCAAATGCCCATCAACATTGTGGAGTCTTTGTGCAATGGAAGTCTATATAGCAATGAGAATGAATGATATACAATTACACATGACAGTATGGAGCACGTCACAAACATAATGTTACAGAAAGAAGCCAGACTTAAAGGAATACATACTGTACCGTCCCCATTAATAAACTACAAAAATGGCCCAAACCAATGGTAATTCACTGCGTTACTAGCCCCCTAGGTGACACAAGTAAGGCATTTATCCTAGCACAAAATTTAAGGGGTTGCCAAAAACCTCGGTAGTTGAGGAAAATAAGATTTTAATGTAATTTTTTTAAGATCAAAATTAATGCAAAAAAATCATAGCAAACAAATGATCAGTTTTCGGTAAAGACAGGAGCTGACCCTGCACTTGCACAACTGACTGTATTAGCCCCACGCTCATCCTGGCTCCGTCAGATCCTATCTTGCATAAATAGGAAGTTTGCATGTTTCTGTCCGTTCTTTTATCCTATGCTATCAGCACGGCTGTGCCTTGGCCAGCCTGCCGGAGGAGAGCTGTCCCCCACCCCGACACATGGGGGAGAGCCCAGCCAAGGCGAGCAGAATTACCTCTACAGCCGCTTCAAGTGAGTGCACCACAAAGCCCTGATTTCATGTGCCGCCGAAGTGCTGTGGGGGTTTGTTACACAGCAGTGACCCTCCGGTACACTGAACTATGCAGTGAAGTGTCAGAGGCTACTCTTGGGAAGTGCACAATGACCCGAAGGAGGCGGGAAATGGGTTTCTTAGTTGTGGGCAAGTTCTGTTTTTTGATCTGGGTGCTAGTTACACGGTTGTGTTCGCTTTGTGAAAATTCATTGAGTTGTGTGTTTATGGTCTGCACATTTTCCTATATTTTTATTATACCCAAATACAAAATTTTATAAAGATAGAACACTTGGCCCCTACCCATTTTTCAAGGACAACGTGGCTGGGGCAACACACACACACACACACACACACACACACACACACACACGCAAACACAACGTTACAAGCATCAGGAACTGAAATAAAAATCCAGAATAAATTGGGTTTGAACCAATATTCAGAAAATCTATGAAATTATTATATTTTGAACTCTACTCACTGTTCTAAGAAAACACTTAGCCTTAATTGAACTCTACTAGGCCCGGACAAAATCAAAACATAAGAATATTCTTTAAACCGGTATTTCATTTGCCGTGAGTTTTTTGCTAGCTTTATCTTTACATTCAGTTTTAAGTTGGCCTCATTTCAATGAAAAGAATTTATTATTATGGTCATTTTTTTCCAGCCACATGTTTACTGCCAACATGTAGAAGATCAGAAAGCACGGCTCCTCTATGTACAGAAATTATATATATAATTATCATCTAGCATCAATTATTTAAGCAACAATTTATCATCTACCAACCACCAATCTGTCTTTCTGATGGGAAGATTGTCACTCCTGATGGAAAGAAGTTCAGCATCCAATGAAAAACATGATATCTATGGTTTCCCTGGAAATTTCCTTCCCTTTCTAGCTGATTAGGATTGACTCTGAAGTGGGTGGCAAGGTCCTGTCATCAATTTGATGTCAAAGAGGAAGTATATTTGCTTTAAGATTGAGATAAAAGGGGGAGAACTATGTATCTAAGTAATAGCGCTTGGGATTTCTTCTTGCATCTCTCAAAGGAATAACTTCAATTTGCTTTAAAAAAAAAGAGATATAAACATTTATGTTGTGATTCTGGAGAAAATAAATTTCTATCTAGTACCAACTTTGCTATCTGGTCCAGATGCTTCCCACTCACCTGGTCCTGACAGTCCTGTGCCCCACTTTCTACAGCAGATGCGTGTGAGGCACAGTGCCAAGAACTTTAATTTACATGAACTCATTTAATCTTTGAAACTTCCCTACAGGGACATACTTTTATTATTTCCTTTTTACAAATGAAGACACTGAAGTGCAGAGATGTGGCATCGCTTGCTTAAAGCCACACTGCGAGAAACCAGCCCAGCTCACAATCCAACCCAGCAGTCTTGCTCTGGAGACGGGGCTCTTAATCACCAAAACTTGCTTTCACATTGTCCCATGAGCTCACAATTTCAAAGGAGCTATAATAAACCCTCCTTTAAAGTGAATATTTATTTTATAAACAGAACTACCTCTCCCTGTTTTAGATCTGGTATAAATCTACAATTTTATATACATCGGGAGGGGCGTACCTATCGGACGGATTTATAATGAATGAGAGCATTCTGCAATGGTGACTTAAAATGATCTTTGACAAGGGCTTTAGATGTCTATTTTATTGTATATTGTCCTATTTTGACTCGGTCACACGTGAAGCCTGCGTGGTGGTGTCTACTCACTGATAGTTTCATAAATCTGTGTCTCATTAGTTACAAACGCAGAACCTCTGGGATAGGAATCAGCCCATCCACTGTAAAGCTGTGGTTCCCAGCATACGTGGTAAAAACAGTAGGTGCTCAGGGGATGTGCTTGTCGGTTGATTACATGACATTACGTTACGTCACAAAAGCAAATGTCTTCTAGCTTAGCAGAGATTTTGAAGAGAAACAGTAAAATAAATGAAAATGGTGTTCTGAGAAATCGCCTAGTGGTACACAAGCAGGTTACTCTGGTGTTTTCACTGACAGGAAGACAACTACAGGATTTATGATCATAACAACTGGCGATCTGTTTTGCCCCTTCTGGATTTCCCGGTGTAGGAGACGGCGCTCTCCTCTCGTCCTCCCCACTGGCATGAGGAAAGGCAGCATCATAAACAGTTTTAGTAGAAGGTTCAACAGAACCCACAGATCTCCCGTGACTGTCACATCACGTTAGCTTTCAAAGCCCATGATTTCCACTCTCTAGTTTAACATCTACTCCCCGGCCCTCCCTGGGACTTCCCCCACCCTCTAGGTGCACTCCTTCCTTTTTCATTGTCAGTATGTGGAGCTATGAGATTTCAGACGGATGGTGGGAAAGCTAGAGGTTTCCGCAAGTCTCGTAATCCGTGCTCTGCCTTGTGCCCAGATGGGACGGTGTTTCTGAGGAGACCGGACAGGGCTCACACTCCTCTCTCAGTCATGGCTAACGACTCACAGCCAAAGAGATTCTTGAGGGTACTGTCACGGGTGACAGCCTCTGTCTGCTAAGGCCATCTGTTATCTCCCTTGGAATTTGTACCATTACAAACTGATTCCTGTCGTTTAAAACAAAGTGTTGGTTCTAATCAACACCACCAGGCGCAACACATTCTTGCTCCTTAACTAAATGAGTCATCAACCTCTTAGCAACATTCAACCAACACTGATGAGCTTTCCAAAGCCCTGTCCTAGGTGTGTCAGGGCACGCCAAGGTGAGAGTGCAGACCTGTCCTCTGAGGCATCAGATTGTTGGACTGGGAATTGGGACGCACATCCTCCAATCAACTCTAATACTGCGACACGGGGGCTCTGATAGGCACGTGAGAATGGGCGAAACGCAAAGGGTGGGATAGAGTAATTTCAACAAGGGGACATAGGTGGACCTTTCTTGGGAAGGGGATTCATGGACTTTGAAGGCGACATGCCTCCTTTCACTCACCCTCTTAGCTCTGGCATTTACTCACTCATTCCAAATTTGCTGCAAGAAATTTGCCGCAAGTGCACTGAATGAGTCTTCCAGCCCCCAGCCTGCTTTTTAGCCCAGCACCACAATTAATGCTCCAGAGTCATCCACACAGTTTTTGGGCCAGATAAGGGTCTCTCCTTTGGGACTGTGCACCCCACTCGTCACTATCCAAGACATTTTCCTTCCTGAATTTAGACTTTCATCAACATTAAAGTGATCCTGACTCATAGTTCACATGGAAAGGTTATGGGAAGAAAGTAGCCATAGATTATATACAAACTGGGTTATTTCTTGATTCAAAAATGGTCTACCTAAAAGAAAATCTGTTAACTGTAAGCAAGCTTTCATAGTAAAAAAATGTTTACCTTTGATGATCTAGAGCTGAAGCCACGTCTCTCATAAGCCACGCAGTACTGACAATGAAAGGATTTGGGGTCTGTTTTCCCTTTTCAATAAGATACAGCTGTGATCCCCATGTGGGAGTTGTGAGTTCATGGACTGGTTGCACTTAGAATCACCTGGGAAGCATTTTGAACCTGCAGTTTCTTGGGTTCCAGCCTTAGAGATTCTGTTATAGCCGATATGGGAGTAGGATCTGGAAATCCGTTTTTAATAAGTTCTGCAGGGGATTCTATATAAGCCAGTTTTAGAAATGACTGTTTCAGGGACTATATGATTGGCAGATAACATTTCCTGGAGATTAGTGATATTTATTGATGCTCTTGCATCATTTCAGTTTTAGGGATGTCCTTGCCCACATGATCTGCTCTGATTTAGGGGAGAAAAGAAATGGTTTGTTGTGCAGTGTCGAGAGTGGTCACCATGTGTCAATCTCCATTTGGGAGGATGTTTCCTATGAGTATGATATACCATCATGAAGTAAGATTAGATACAATCCTTTTTGTATGTTTCATACAATTTCGTGCAAATGACTCATTGATTACCTATGTGTCCTCATTTACTGCACATACAATGTGCATTATTAAGTGATATTAGAAAAAGAGATCAACCATCCTCATACCTCCCACTTTTCACTTGTCCTTATTCTTTTTTTTAAAGCTTGGGATCATAATCAGTACTCTATTCACCTACCAGTATTCTCCTGGAAGCTTTCTCACGTTGTTACAGAGGCTTTTTTTTCATTTCCCCTTTTATTTATTTATTTATTTATTTATTTATTTAAAAAGATTTTATTTATTTATTTGACAGAGATAGCACAAGTAGGCAGAGTGGCAGGGAGAGGGAGAAGCAGGCCCCTCACTGAGCAAGGAGACTCATGTGGGACTCGATCTCGAGACCCTGGGCTCATGACCCGAGCTGAAGGCAGAGGCTTAACCGACCGAGCCACCCAAGTGTCCCTTCATTTCCCCTTTTAACACTGGCATGTTCTTGCCAGTTTTTAGTGTCCCTGGTTTTACACCACATTGGTGGATTTTAATATTGGCACTAATCAATGTCCTGAGCATTTTTGGGAAGGCCACACTCACACACATGTTCACATTTGAGGGATGGGTCATTGACACCATGGCTGGCTTGGAGAACTTTAAGGGCCTGAAAGTCACACAGAAGTGTTCAGCTGTTCCCAGAGATGCTTTTCGCTCTCAGTGCAATGCACCAGATGCGACCAGGAGATGGTGCTGTGGGTCAAGTTTTACCCTACATCCTGCAATGCTGGGGGCTTTCCAAGAAGCCAGGTGAAATGTCAAGAACTAAAGCTTTCATTCTTTTTCTGTTGGGGCTAATAAACTACTCAAATCTGCAAGCTAGGTGAAATCTTTACAATAAAAAAAAATTGGGGCGCCTGGGTGGCTCAGATGGTTAAGCGTCTGCCTTCGGCTCAGGTTGTGATCCTGGGGTCCTGGGATCGAGCCCCACATCGGGCTCCTGGCTCGGCGGGGAGCCTGCTTCTCCCTCTGCCTCTCTCCCTGCTCATGCTCTCTTTCTCTGTATCTCTGTGTCTCAAATGAATAAATAAAAATCTTTATTAAAAAAATAAAATAAAATAAATTAACTTAGCTACGAATGAAAAATGACGATGGACTGACTTTGAACTCCACTTGTAAAGCCACCAGATCAGGACGCCTGGGTGGCTCAGTCGTTAAGCGTCTGCCTCTGGCTCAGGTCAAGATCCCAGGGTCCTGGGACTGAGCCCCACATCTGGCTCCCTGCTCGGCAGGGAGTCTGCTTCTCCCTCTCCCACTCCCCCTGCTTGTGTTCCCTCTCTTGCTGTGTCTCTGTCAAATAAATAAATAAAATCTTAAAAAAAAAATAAAGCCACCGGATCTGACCTTCACACTGAACTTGAACTTGGAGGAGGTCATGAGAGGCGTGTTTACTGGTAACTTCCTATTGTTAAGAAAGGGGTCAGAAAAAACTTCTGAGGAAGCCTGGAGACCAATCGGGGGCTTCCTGCTGCTCTAGGAGCAGCACAGAGAAGTGATTACAATATACATGGAGTTCTAAAGAATACATGTATGTTATGCTGTCCTTGGTTTAACCATGGAAATGTAAGGCAAAAGTTGCTATGTACAAAATTAACATAAGGAAAACATCTGATGCCAAGGGCCGTAGAGTTTTGCCCAAGCCCTTTGTAACCACTGATGCAGCCGGCTCACTTTCCTAGGCGTTCTGAGATAATGCCAACAGACTGCTTGGCTTTCCGCTTGTGTGTTTATAACTTCTTCTGGTATTTGCTGTTAGAGCGCAGCCTGCTGGAATGGATTTTTTCCTATTTGCATATAAATAACATGACCATGACCCTGTAAATTTCCCACAGGCCATTTTAGAAA
Organism: Phoca vitulina; assembly: GCF_004348235.1. NCBI lineage: Eukaryota > Metazoa > Chordata > Mammalia > Carnivora > Phocidae > Phoca > Phoca vitulina. The sequence goes on from NW_022589723.1 coordinate 7,588,115, forward strand.
TAGGGTGTTGTTATCCCAGAGGTGGGGGACCCTGCCTCATCCCTAAGAGTGTCTAAGCCAATTAGCCCAGATGGTTTGAGCATGGCTCTGAGACATCCAAGGTCACAGTAACCATCTGTGGCAAGATCAGTCAAGTTAGAAACGAGAGAGCCCGTGTATTCCAGGCACCAAGAGGAATGTGCTTTCACCCAGGCAAAATGGGAGTTATTGGTAACATGGAAAAATAGAACGAGCATAACTCAATGTTCCTTGATGCTGAGCAGAGCAGGCCCTCCATGATGTCATCCTCAACAGCAGCACCAATTTTGTCTTTTTAGAGCAACCACCTTCCTAAGCATAACGTTGTATGAACCTGTGGTTCCTGACTCAGAGTGTTTTCTATGCGTCTCCTAATTTTTTTTTTAACCATCACACACAACAATTAGGAAGAAATGAAAAGATCACTATGCTTGCTGAGAGAATGGAAACAGTTTAATCCTGAGTGGGTGATTCTCCCACTGGAGGGCCCCCATCAGCTGCAAAATTTTAGGGAAACTGTGCAAAACAGGTTTTTCATATTTTTTGCATGCTTTCTACTGGGTCTCTCTATTAGCCACTGCGATCCAGATGTGTACTTGAGATTTATAGTTGTTTACTTGGGAAGCAAAATCTCATATGAAACAGGAAAGGGATTTTTCATTTAAAGAATAAATATTTGTGTTCTAGATGAAGAAGAAAGTGCCTTCCTGAGCTGAGTTTCTGCCGCTGGCTAGTTGGCTGTCTGGTACATAATAATACCACACATTCATTGACCAAGGGATGGGCTCCGGGCTGACACAGTATAAGCATCACTTCTTTTAATCCTCACAAACCTTGTGAAGTAAGCGCTGTTCAGAGCTGCATTTTTGAGGACGAGGAAATAGGCTCAGAAAGATGAAGTAAGTTCGCTGGGATTCTCTGGGTAGTAAAAGATAGAGCCATGATCTGAGCCCAGGCTACATAATTCCAAGGCCACGTTCTTAAATACCATCCTATCCTATTCTGCCTATAGCTTATCCAAAACAACCTAATTTCAATTTGACTTCTTCTTCTTCTTTTTTTTTTCCCAAACAGGACTACATAATTGTAATTCTGTCCATGGAAAGTAGGCCTCAACTTCTGTGTTCAGATATGCCTGCCTGCTTCTCTTCAACATGCAGCTGGTATGTAGTGAGGTCAGGAATCACAGGGTCAGTGGTCCTGCTTTTTAGTCAGTCCTGTGTGCATCTTGAACATCTCTCCTTGGAATGTGAGGCTATCTTTCCTCTATTGTTCTCAGCTTGGGACCATGTCAAAAATTCTAGACAACAGGAAAAGACCCACTCAATATCCTGTTACAGTGGGAATACTGCACTCTTCTTAGTGCTGAGTAAAATGACAACCCTAAAGTTCACGGGAAATACCCTCCTGAAAGGGCATTTAGGGATTTATTGTTACTTGAGCATATTCTCTGGGGTTTCATCCTTTCTGAGTCTCGCCCTTATCTCTTGAAACACATCCACTATTCTTACAAAGGAAAATTCTTCTACATTAATTACCAAGAGGATAATTTTTTCCTCCACATCCTTTATGCATGCAGTTTCAAAGCACAACATAAATAAACAAGAATTGGTTTTAAATGTTTAACTTGGGAACATGCTCTGAGAAGTTTAGAACCTACCTCCACTCCCTTTCACTTGGAGATTCATTGAAATTTCCTTGCAGAGAACTTCTTGTCCTGGAGTATCTGCCTTGGGGAGACAATGTGATGCTTTGCTACAGGGACTTGGATGAAGGGGATGTCAGTGTAGACAGGTGACTTAGGGAAGGTTCTGTAGAGGTTGGACTTGAGTTGGACCTCGAAGGAAGTGCAGGTTTGAAGGAAGCACTGGTAAGGAACGGGGTGGGTAGGATGGGGTGTATCATGTGGAGGGAAAAAAAAGTCCGATGAGCCAAGATTAAGTGCTGGAATGGAGCCTCTTGGTGTAGACCAGGAAGCCTGATAGGAGAACAAGGTAACTCGTCTGTATGCAGTGGGGGTAGGGACATAGTTTAAATGCATGAGGAATATGAGATTAATGGAGGATATTATGGAGTTGGCAGGATGACAATGGCAGTATTTTAGTGTGGGCTTCCCTTTACAAACCGTCTATTTCAAACCTCACATCTTACAGGTGAAGCAATGGAGATTGAGGGTGGTGAGGCAACTCTCCCCAGGTCTCACAGGGTTTCAGCAGCAAGCGAGTCCTTCAGTGCCTGCTCCTCGATACGTTCCTGCCCCTGTGCTTGGTCTGGTCACATGAAGCCATTGTAGGAAGTAAAGGGGCTTTGCCATGATAAAGTACCACTCGGCTGGATGTGCCGAACAGGGAGAAAACAGGAAATCAGAAAGGGAACTATTATTACATTAAAAGCTTGAGGTGTACAGTGTGGCCTTGGCTACTGGGAGGGGGAAAAATGAGATAATCAGACACATTAAAGGAGAAGTTGGTAGGACTCTGTATGGGGCCCAGAGAAGGAGAACATAAGCTGATTGCAAGCTGCAAATTTCGGGTTCCTGTAGAATAGAGACAGGAGGTGAAATGGGAAGATTATGAGTGTGACTCGGGAAATGTCTGGTGAACAGACTTGGTGGTAGACAACTAGAAATAGTCATTCATTTATTCATCCAATGAATATGTATTGAATACCTGCTATGAGCTACTATGGTAGGTACTGGGGATACACTGGTAAATGGGCAAGATGTGTGTGGACGGGGACCTTCTGGAATTTTGTTCTGGTGTTTCCAAGTGGAGAAACACAGCCCTAGGTGGGAGGCACGCTCGTGGAGCCATCGACAGTTGTGGTGTTTGACGGATGCCCCCTCATAGCAGTGAGTACAGAGTGATCTGCACAGGGCTGAGGACAGAGCCTGAGGACTCCTGATGGTAGCCGGGAAGATGCCATCATTACCACTAGGTTATGAATTTTAAACAAATTGTCCTAAGAGTTTAAAAACCATTTGCTCTCTCATTTCTTTTTATTTAAATCAAGTATTTGAGCTCGTCTCCATCAAACAATTCTCTAACATTCAAGTGAATAGAGCGAATGGTTAAACGGGCTGTCAATGGGGCGAATGTGTCCACTGACCCAAGATAAAAGGTGACGGACTCTAATTATATTTTAAAAATTCCCCTGGCCCACTGAGCTGGCGCCAGCACCTTTTGTTGGTTTAATTCACCAGGAGTTTTCAAGCTGGGTCCTCGCTCCTCTAGGTGGTGTTAAGTGCTAAATAAACCCTCTCTCTCTTTTTGTTTTTTCTTCCTGGTTTTAACCCAAGCTTGGACTGGCCTTTGGGTAGATTAGGAAGTTCTAACCAATGGGATCCTAAAGGACTTAAACTGTTAAGGGCAGGCCTGGGAGCATCCCACAGGCTTCAGGTTAAACAGAGTTGTCAGAGGTGAGAGAAAATCTTATTTAATGTTCATAAATGCCAAAATTAGCAATGCCTTACATTTCAAAACCTAATTTATTACTTCATTATAACAATTAATTTGGTTAAATTTAAAACTTTGAAAAAACTCAGAGAAGCAATCACAATGTGTATCTTAGAGGTGAAAGTTCAATGGTTAAAAGTGAATCTTTAACGAAAGAACATAGAGAAATTGTCTTAATGACCGAAGTTCTTAGTAGTCTTTTCTAGAAATGTCTTCTTAGGGTAGACTGTGTATTGAGAAGAACCATAGAAGCTGGGCCTTGGATGACTCATGATCTGAAGAAATTTTTAAGTTCCTCAAGGGCAGGAGGGAGCTGTTCTCCATACCCTAATTTGTTCTGCAACTTTCCATTCTCCTCTCTCCTGTGTGATTGTACACATGTACTATCTTTCCCTTCTGTCTGGGAAATGTTTGGTACATTGGCGCCCCTTCTTCCCTCTCTTTCATTGTATATTTCTGTATCCTTTTCCTCACTTTTCTTTCCCAGGACACAGAGTGCCTCAGAATTTTGCTTCTATCTGCTCTGGTCCATTATGATTTTTTTTTTAATTTTTTTATTGTTATGTTAATCCCCATACATTACATCATTAGTTTTAGATTTAGTGTTCCATGATTCATTGTTTGTGCATAACACCCAGTGCTCCATGCAGAACGTGCCCTCCTCAATACCCATCACTAGGCTAACCCATCCTCCCAACCCCCTCCCCTCTAGAACCCTCAGTTTGGTCCATTATGATTTTATCTTAAAGTTTAACTCTTGAGACGGGATCACTTCCTTTATGTTGTAGATCCTGTTGGGAATGGAAAAAATTGTCTCACTGTGTTCCCTGTGTCTAGACAACAAGAATCTTGATGCCTGGAACATCTAGGACTGTCCACTCCGGGAGCTACGATTCTTAAGCCAGAGCTGCATGTCTCAATCTTTTCTGAGGTGCACTGCAAATAATTTCAACAATTAATCATCTTAGCACGCAGGTGTGTGAATGGTGATTCTTGAAAAATAAAATCAGAGAGGATTGCAAGTTATCCCTATAATCAATAATCCTCACCCTTTGCATTCCCATATTTTCTGGAATAAAAGAAAAAGTCACAAAGTTGCAGAAGTAATCAGAAATGAGCATAACCCTCAGTCAGTCTGGGTACCTATACGGCAGTGTGTTCACATGTGTGTTTATTTATTATTTTTAGAGGTGGGAGGTAGGAAATGCATCATGGAGCTATTTGGAAAAAATATCCAGATTTTGTTCAATAACGAATCAAGCAACCTTGAGTTCCACAGCCCTTCCCCTCATGAATACTGAAGTTATTTTGAGTGACACAGAATTTAAAGGAATTTCTATCGTAGTGTAGTTAAGTCAAAATGCATTGACTGAACATGATTCATAATTAACTAGACAACTCTAACTTCATTATACACACTTTGCTGTTCAGAGACCTGCCCAGACATTTGGCCTTGCCCATCCATGGCCAGCACAAATTGCTTTCCTTTCTGCTTTTCTCTCTTCTTGCTTTCCTGCTCTCCTTTTCTCTTTAACTGCCTCATGTACTTCCTCACCAGACCCCATCTTTCCTCTTCTCTGAACAGAAAGTCTGTCTTCCTTCGGTGTGGCTCTGTGCCAGAAATAATGGAAGTGGTGGAAAATTTTCTTGTGGTTAGTGGTGAAGCCAACAGCAAGGGAGCTTGTCCCTAGCTCTCCTCCCCTCCAGACACCCTCCTCCTCAGGTATGCATTCAGGCTGGGGTCAGGGAGCAGAGGAGTTGTGGCCAGAAAAGCCAAGACAGTCTTGCTGCCTCTTGCTGTCTGCTGCGTGCTCAGATATAACAACTAAAAACACTTTCTGGAGATCCTGGAAGAATGGGAGAGCACCAAGCAAACACAGATCTTCCTCAGAGAGAGCTGCTGGACACCAAGGAAAGGCCCCCAAACTGCATGAGGTCCCCCTTCCTGGAACCCCGGTCCACACAGGAGCCCAACAGAGTAAATACCTCCATGCCTTCTGGGTCAATCTGGCTGTGTTAAAATCCTGCCCGTGTGTGTGTTTGGGTTAGTCCGTTAGAGAATTTCCAGGACTCTTGAAATATCTGTGGGTAACCTGGAATTTCCTGAGAGACCTGGCTGCTGAGATCACTAGCCAGCTTCAGGGATGCATGCCTTCTGTGAGCGACAAAGACATTTGTGTAAAAGTGGGTCACCAGAAATCCTTGGGAATTCTTGAGCCCCGAATTCCCTACAATGCACAAAAAATACCAACTATAAAAGTTCTAGGGTATGGCAGTGAAAGCCTAAATCTCAATCGAGACAGAGATATGTGGACAGCTATCATTTGTTTTTGGCTCACTCTAAAAGCCAGCTTTTTAATATTCATTGGTACACAAGCCCACGTGACTTACAAGATCAACTACCATTTTCTTAGTTCTCTTTGAGGTTGAAAGGTAAAGGCCTTCTGGGGCTCACTGGGGTTCTCAGGGTCTCTTGGGCTAAGACAAAAGCAGTGGTTGAACAGTTGATGTTCTGAATAGAGACCTAATTGGCCTAGCAAATTCTAGACCTAAATTTCCCTAAGGGAAACCTTGAAATAGTCAGCCGGGCTCTTCTTTGGGGATGGATCAGAAAGGTCACTTTTATTTAAGCCACAATTCAAGAGTACACTTGCACACATGGAGACGCTCTGGGGGCTACCACCTTCCCTTAACTCAGCATTAGCATATTCCTTTCTCATAGATCATTCTGTCATTTTTGATTCACTTAAGAAATATTCATTCACTAAATATGTGCCAGGTCCTTTATTAGCTAGGGGGGGAATAATGGTGAGCAAGGTAGTCCCAGGTCCCTGCCCCTTACAAATATAAAGTCACCATAAAGCAGAGAGTCCCTCTGATACCACAACTTTGGGCAGAGGCTCCAGAACCTGGGTAGTATTGCTGTTTTTATCCATTACTCCCTCTAGACACTGTGACTTAGTATTGCTGAATTAGCCCCAACCTTGGCTCCACCCCCTTCATATTTGGCTTTTCTAAGAGAGATGTTTAGGCAGGGCAAAGAACCTGCTTCCAAAACTAGGATGTGTTGCTATAGGCAACACTCTTTCGATAACCATTTGGTGATGTTCTCCTAATGGTAATAGTTTCTGCAAAGTCTGCGTGACTTATATTTCTTCCTAGAAGCAAAAAAAAAAATATGTAAGTGCTATCACTGCGCTCTTACAAGTCCCAGTTTTTCACTTTCCTTCCAATCTCTGCAACTCAATCCATCAAAGATCCTGTGCCACAGATGGTTACTGTCTGGTCAATGAAGCAACAAATACAAACATGAGAGCATCTGGGGGTGGGGCCGTATGAGGCCACAGGAGTCAGATGGGAGGCATTCCTGTGGGCTGAGATAACCAGTGACTGTTCATGAAAGGGAGGGCATGGGATTCAGAGCATGAGAGTTGACATGTGGCCGAGGGAGGGTATTTTCATTAGAGGAAAAGTCCGTGTACAGGTATAGAAGAGGAAGTATTTGTGGCATGAATCAGGAGACTGATTCACCTGGAGCGCTGACTTTTGCCTGGATGGCAATCCAGATACTCTGTCCAGAGACACTACCTAGCGATCTCTAGGGCTCAGAGAACTTGTTCTGTGGAGAAAGTAACTCATGTGGCCCTTTGCCCATCCCTGCCAACACCATAAAGCAATCAAGGATAGAAATTAGGAGAAAATAGCTCATTTCCTCATCCTTTGCTTAAAGCATCAATTTTCCATGGGCAATTTTGTAAATTAAGAATTTTCCTGTGCTAAAGGATTGGTGAGTTTCTTTGGTAAACAACAGGTCTCTAACTTGAAGGAAATATTCACAAACTCATGTGCTTAGAGAAGTTATACTCATTCTCCCCAGTGTTCCATGGCACCCTTCCTGGATTGGAATGGAAAAGCAGAGTTCCCCTCATGGCCACAGCCACATGTGACAAGTCTCCAAGGAAAAAGGCCCCAAACTGCCAAGAATTTAAGTCAAGAAAGACCATAAAAGATACATTTCTCTTTCAAGGTGAGGCAGTAGGCACACAGCTGTTCTGTCTGGGACTTTTGAACCTGCTTGTGCACGGGGTGGATTGTGGATCTGACTGGTGGCCGGTTGTAAGTGAGCATTGCTGAAAACCTGTTCTATGTATCCACACCAATATGTATGCATGGCATCATTGTGGATGAAGCTGGTAAGTGAGAGCATCCTGTGTGAGGACAACTGCATCATAGAATAAGTACTGGGCTCAAATACCACCACAGTCCAAGACTTGTCCAGAGAAAGCTTTCAATGCACATCATCATGAACATTAGACAGTGCTGTATTTGTGCTGCCCGAAGTTTTCTTTTCCCCATACATACAGAGAAGTCTTCTCTGGTGAAATGCAGGTAATCCCAAGGTTCTGGAAGCCCTAGATTCATTTTTCCTCCATGCAGGGAGAGAGAAGAGCAAACTAATGAGGTGAAACTCCTAGGGCATTTTCAATCAAGTTCCAACCTCCAAAAGAAGTCACAGAACCTGCGTCTCACTGTCCCCCCCACTCTTTTCCCCTTCCATCTCTTCCCAAACCTCTATGTCATTACTTCCCAAAGCAAACCCTCTTTGCAAGCTGCTCAGATCACACTCCCTAGGACATCGTGTGAACATTCTGGCCTCCACACATTCATGCCCGCCATTTCCCCAACCTAGAGTTCTATTCTATTCTCTTTGCTTATCTAAATCAAATCCAGCTTTCCAGATGCGTCTCGAATATCTCTTCCTCAGAGGAACTTCCCTGGGCACCATGGTCTGGCTGAAAGTCTCCTGTGAGCAGCCATAGCTCCACTGAGTGACATTAAGAACCGTAGAACTGTGTGTGATAGGCTGCCTTGTGGAATTGTTATCTGCAAGCTACCTCCTGAACTAACCCAAAAGCTGATAGAGAGGATGGACCATGGAGGATTAATTTTTTATGCCCTAATATCCATATTCCTTTGTGTTTAATTTTTAGATACCCACTGGTTCTCCAAATCAATGTGGAGTAAATTCAAGACATATCTGTGATTCAGAGCTCATGCGCAGAACATCTGAAGCCTAAACTGATCCTGTCACCGACTGGTGTGGTGATCAATGCAAACAAGGGAAGAGAAGAAGGAAGCATATCCCCAAGTTGGGGTGAGGGATAGAGGCTGCTGTGGGTGTGGCCAGCCAGCACTGATCTGCGGTCTGTCCAGTTCTAGCCTGCTAAGTTTTGGGAACAAACATTGGGTCAGGATGACCAGCTCTGTTTCTAAGTAAACTTCTTGTAGCCTCTGTGAATTCTCCTCTGGGTATCTCTCACTGTTCATATTCCATGCCATCCACAATGGACTTGATCACTTCCTTGTTTGGAGGGTCTTATGCTGTAGTAACTTAAAATTTACTTATTGTATTGAGATATAATTAACATGCTATGAAGTTCATCCTTCTTATATGTATAATTCAGTGGGTTTTTAGTATATTCATAAAGTTGTGCAGCCACTACTGCTAATTATAAGACAATTTTCATCACCTGCAAAGGAAACTTCATATCCATTACCAATCATGACTTATCCTTCCCTTCTCTCAATTCCTGCAAACTACTAATGTACTTTCTGTCCCTATAGAGTTGCCTTTTCTGGACATTTCATTAATTAATTATTAAGATTTTTATTTATTTGAGAGAGAGAGAGTACAAACGGAGTGGGGGAGGGGCGGAGGGAGAGGGACAAGCAGACTCCACGCCGAGCAGGGAGCCCGATGCGGGGCTGTATCCCAGGACTCTGAGATCATGACCTGAGCTCGAAATCAAGAATTGGATGCTCAACCAACTGAGCCACCCAGGCGCCCCTCCTCTTTATAACTGAATAATATTCCATTGATGAATATACCACATTTTTAATCCATCCATTAGTCGATGGACACATGGACTGTTTCTACTTTTTGGCTGTTAGGAATAATGCTGCTACGAAAGCTGTACAAGTGTTTTTGTGGCCACATGTTTTAAATTCTCTTGGCTGTATATGTGGGAGTGGAGTTGCTGAGCTAGGAGGTAACACTATGTTCGCTTTTTGAGGACCTGTCAGACTGTTTTCCAAGGTGACTGCACCATTTCACATTCCCACCAGCCGTGTAGAAGGGTTTCTAGTTCTCCATATCCTCACACATACTTCTTATTGTCTGTCTTTGCGTATTACAGCCATCCTAGGTTGTGTGTGTGGAGTGGTGTTTCACTGCGGTTCTGATCGGCATTTTCCTAATATGTTGAGGGTTTCTTCATGATTGTTGATCATTTGTTTATTTTCTTTGGAGAGATATCTATTTAAAAATATTTTTATTAAATTGAGTTGCAAGAGTTCTCTCTCTACATTCTCAAAACTCACTTTTAATTGCATATTTATCAACTGATTACCACATTGGTCTCTTACTACAGTACAATCCTCAGCACGCTGACTTCCTTTACTGCTTTTTAACTTAATAGTTTTTGTCTTGCTTGACAACAGAGCTTTCTCGCAGTATTTTCTCCTATAGCTGTGCTCTTGCCTGGGTATGATCTCTCTATCTGTGTAACAAAAAGAAGGATGCAGGCCACTGTAGGGGGAGAAAAGAGTCGTTTCCTAATTGAAGCTGTGTTAGTTTCTATTGGTGCATAACAAATTTCTTCAAGTGTAGAGGCTTAACACAGCACACACTTATTATCTCACAGTTTCCAGGGATCAGTAGTTAGGGTGTGACTAAGCTGTGTCCTCTGCCTAGAGTCGCACAAGACTATAATCAGTTGTGCTACGTTCTCATCAGAGGCTCACTCAACTAGAGCAAGATCCACTTCTACACTTCCTTAGCCTGGAATGAGGGATGGCAGAATTTATTTCTTTGCAGCTGGAGAACTCATAGCCTTCAAGGCCAGAGTCTTGTAATGAGTCTCTCGTCTGAGGGAGGGCCCCAATGTCTTTTTTAGGGGCCTTCCCCTGATTGAGGCAGGCCCATCCAAGGGCTCTCCTTTTTGATGAACTCAAGTCAACTGATTTGGGAGCTTAATTACATCTGCAAAATTCCTTCACTTTTGCTCTAATCTACTGGCTACAAGCAAGTCTCATGTCCCATCCACATTCACGGGTGTGTGGGGAGGGGCCTTGTTCAAGGGTGTGAGTCACTGGGAGCTACCTTGAGGTGCTTCTCTTAGAAGATAGTAACTGGAAGAGGGTTTCCTCTCCTAAGCAAAAGAAGCACCATGAGTTTTTTAAGGTAATGCCATTAAATAGCTTTCCTGCTGAGAGCAGCTCCAAAGTTGTTCTGCTCAACCATTTTTCACTCCGTGACATACAGGCTCTGAAACAAATGTGCATAAATGACTGTGTAGGGTGTCATGAAAATCTTTTCAATACCTAGGAGTCGTAAGTACCATAATGACTTTGATGAGACAGCCTGTATTTCGGCTGCTCACACATTAATAACGATGAGGGTGAGTGCATGCACAGTGCTTTCTGGGGTACAGTACCTCACACATACTAAATCATGTCGTCTCCAAAGTCCGTCCTAGAAGTAGGTATTGTCGGTTGTTTCCATCCCGTGTCCCAGGTGAGCGAACTGGAGGCGGGGCTCAGCGGTCACACCATAAGCTGCAGAGCCTGTCCCAAGCCTACAAGTCTGTACTCAGATCCACCATGCTCGTGGCATCTCAGCGGGGAAGACATTCACCCTGTGAAGGAGGTGAGGATGTGGGTGTCATCACGGCCCTTGTTCCACACAGAATCTCAGGAAAAAACACTTCCACTAGCTCACGGTTGTCTATGGAAATAGGTCATCAGCAGAGGGTCTCTTGGATCATTACAAAAACCATTAATTAATATGGACAGAGCCAAAGAGAAGAACGTAGTCTAAAATCCTAAGACAGTACCTCCTGTGTCCGTTTTGTAAGCTGCTTTTTGTCAGAGGAGAGTACCACGGACTCTGTGCTAAAGCAGTGCGTGCTCTGAATGTACAAGGCACCAAACCATTCATGTGACTTATGGTAAGAGCTAATTATGTGTCAGACACTGTGCTATGCACGAAGAACACGGTGGGAAAAAGTGTCACAATTCCTCTTTGATGAAGGTAAGACGGCAGCGTGAGGAAGACACAATGAAGAAATGTAAATAAAATATCAGGGTAGCCACAGGTGTTATGTACTGAATCAGACAAGCTGATGGCAGAGACTGGTCCTCAGGGTTACCTCTTCCCTGGAGAAAAAATAGAATCATGTAAGTCTGTCAAGAGCCATAATTAGTGCTTTTAACCTTGACGAAGAAACACAAGTAAACTGGTCCTGAGGTGTGAACTCTGACATTCCAAGGGCTATTCCAGGGATACTGGGCCACCTGGGACTGACCTTGCTCCCCACTTCTTTCCCCGTGGGGGTCCAGGGCATACTTAGTGGGACATGCAGAAGCAGAATTGGGCTTTCAGCCAAGATGTAGTCAGCTGCAGTTGTCCTAACGCTGAACTTCTACATGAGATGTGCCCATCCAAGATCTCCAGGGCCAAAAGCCGTTCCCCACCCACGCCCTAGAAAACACAAACCGAGCTTTAGGCTTTCCTTCACTATTGAGAACAGTTCCCTCCCTATCTCTCTTCATTCCCACATCAACTGCTGTTTTCCCTTGTTCAAACCCTGTTGTTTGCCTCTTGTTTCTTGGCCCCTTGGAATTGACAACAGATTTTGACTTCCCGGAGATAAACCCTCCCCTTCTCTCCCTCCCCCAGACTCAGCTCAGCCCAGTTGGGCCAGCCCAGCCACTGCCCAGGAATGGGCTTTCCAGGGTTATCATGAGAGTGTTGGGGATGAGAGGCAGGAAGCTGAGCCACGTGACCCCACACTCCTCCTCTGGCACCTGAACCCAGGGTCACCTACCGACGCTGTGCCTTAGAAGGGAGTCCTAAAGCCGGGCTCCCCACACCGCATCTCCAGCTGCACCATCCAGCTTCTCACCAGGAGTTAATTAGATCTAGGTGTTCTTGAGCCCCGGGGCCCCGGTCAGGTCATGAACGGGAAGGTGGATTAGTTTGTGAAGGTTCAGCTGCACACAGCGACTCTGCCTCTGTCTCTCTTCTCCACCACATCCTGGACCACCAGGCCCCACCCCACTCCCCACAACCCCGCTCTGGGTGGTGCCAAGTCCCGGTCATTAACGAGCTCCTCAGGTGATTCTGATCTGCTGCCCTGCTGGGAACGACTGTGATTAAGGGAACACGGAAAGAGATCTGAAAACAAAACCCCAACATCGTATTAAGTGGTTTCCTTTTGCAACGAGAGGTGCATTCTTCAATTATGCAGGGTTAAATATGCCATTTCAGTTTATATTTTTGGAATAATACCTCTGGATAATATCACCGGGATAACAGAAGTTCCCAGGAACCTGCACTTTCTTTAGTGATTTTGGTCAGCAGTCACGAGATCTTCATTGCTGGCCTTGCTTTTCAAACTGAAGAGCTGCTCAAAACAAGATGACAAACTTTCAGGGAAAGGAGGCCCGTGCCAGGGACCTCCAACTCCACTATAATAGGAGAGGAGTGGAGGGCTCTGGTTTTCTTCAGAATTCCTCAGGCTGAAGGCCCCATCAATACAGAGCACTTCAGTGGGGTCTCAGGCAGGACTTTCCAAAACAGAGCAATTTCCAAAGTTATAAACATGCGGGCTGTTTTGGAAAATGTGAGAATCTCTGGTCATCATCAGTTTGTAATTGTTGAAGTTTTACAAGTGAGGGTAAAAGGGAGAATTTTGGTAACAAATTTCTCAAAACAAAATAACAAAGACAAAATTATCCCAAATTTATTATTCTGCATGACATAAATATGACATGTTTGTTCTATGATGGAAGTATTTTTTCACTCCTTTTCTTTTAAAGAATAGTCTGAAGAAAACATAGGCAGTAAGCTCCTTGACATCACTCTTGGATTTTTTTTTTTTTTTTGATCTGACTCCAAAGGCAATAGCAATGAAAGCAAAAATAAACAAATGGGACTACATCAAACTACAACACTTCTGTACACAGTGAAGGAAGCAACTTTCTGAGTGGGAGAAGATATTTGCAAATCATATATCTGATAAGAGGCTAATATCTAAAATATATGAAGACTCATAACCTAATAACAAAAGCTAAACAATCTGATTAAAAAATGGGCAGAGGATCTGAACAGATATGTTTCCAAAAAAGACAGACAGATGGCCAACAGACACATGAAAAGATGCTCAACAACACTCATCATGAGGGAAATGCCAATCAAAACCACAACAAGTTATCTCAAACCCGTCAGATTGGCTATTTTAAAAAGACAAGAGATAAGTGTTGGAGAGATTGTAGAGAAAAGGGAATACTTTTACACTGTTGATGGGAATGTTAATTGGTGCAACCACTGTGGAAAACAGGATGGACCTTCCTCAGAAAATTAAAAATAGAACTACCACGTGATCCAGCAATTCCACTTACGGCTACTCATCCAGAGAATGTAAAAACTCTGGTTTGAAAAGATATATCCACCCCTATGTTCGTTGCAGCATTATTTACAATAGCCAAGATATGGAAACGACATATGTGTCCATCAACAGATGGATGGATAAAGAAGATGTGGTATATATAAATATGGAATACTACTTGGCCATAAAAAGGAGAAAATCTTGTCATTTGTGACAACATAGATAAACCTTAAGGTCATTATGCTAAGTGAAATAAGTCAGAGAAAGTAAATACTGTTTGATTTCACTCTTATGTGGAATCTAATAAAAACCCCAAAGAAACAAACAAACAAGCAAGCAAACAAAACAAAGCTTATAGATACAGAGGGGAAGGGGGTTGAGGGCGGGTGAAAAGGATAAAGAGGGTTAGTTTTCTGGTGAAAGATGGTAGCCAGATTTATTGTGGTGATTACTTTGTAGTGTATGCAAATATCAAATCATTGTGTTATACACCTGAAACTAATATAATGATACATGCCAATTTTACCTCAAGTAAAACAAAAAAGAATAGATGTTCTTCAATAGATGGAATCTATTTTATAAAAAAAGAAGAAAAAGGTAATAAAAATAAAAGTGAAAAAAAGAATACAGTCTGGAAAAGTCACTCCAAAGCCGATGCCTGGAGGTTGGAATGCTATCTGCATACTCCGGACACACATCTCACAAGACCAGTAAGACGTGCACTTCACCCCAGCTGACCCCAAGGGGCATCAGAACGGGCCACGCAGGTGTTAGGTGAGGAGCAAGCTGGAGCAGGCCCTACAGTGAGGGCATTTCACAGCTCTAAGTAGGCCTCCTGTAAGGACCCCCCACCTTCCCAGCCCACTCCCTCCCTGCCTGCACACTCCACCTTGTTGGTTTCTGCAACTGTCAGAAGCAACCATTTTATAGCCAGATGTTTCTATTCTTAATGGGCTTCAAAATTTTTCTGCCCCACGAATATCTGGTTTATGGATCATTTTGCCTTAGACGTATCCATTTGCATTTTTTCCATGATGATCCGCATTTTGTCCCTGGCCTTTCCCATTTTCCTAATTCCTTTAGGTTATCCTTTTGCTTATGCTGGTCTTTGGCACATTTCTCCATTCTGCATCGTCTGTGAATTTCATCTTCAAGCCCTTGCTCACTCCCCGAGGTCGTTAATAAAGACAGGTCTGAGTGAGACAGGAGGACCAGCTTCCCAACCCACCCTGGAGACCACCGTCCTGTGCCAGCCCAGTGTCCTGCAGGCTGTTTACTTCTACCCAGCACATTTTTCCATCCACATGACGGGGTGGGCAGCCAAGATGATCTGCCTTCATTTATGCCATGTCTCAGGACCCTTTATTAGCTGCCAAACTTCAGAATTCATGGATGGAACATCTGTTCCTGTCAGTTTTTATGCTGGGGTTATACACAAAAGGAAAGTGTTGGCCTTCGCCTCAAGAGCCACACGAGCATACTGTTGTCAATTTAATATGTGTGTGGAAACACAATCCTCCTTCTCCCCACGCTGTGGGAAATGACTCTCCCTTCGATACCCTCAAATTGTTCTGATGCCTCGCTTCATTCTTCTCTTTATTGTTGTACAGGACAAGCAACCTGCCCTCGGGAGAGTCAGCAGGGTCCCGAGCCATTCCATGTTTCCAAAATTGTTTGGAAATTGGTCTGCAACGTTTTCCTCTGCCATCAAGAGCCTGAATTCTCACTTGGTGCAAATTTGAGCTCTGCTGATCAAGGCAGGACTTTGCCAACTGGCAAAGCCTAATTCCATGGAGGTCTTGGCAAGCAGGAAAGGGGCTGAAATCAAGATACTCAAAGAAGAGATGCAAATTAGCTTTTACAATGATATTTGAGGACAGGAGGAGCCGGAGGGAGAGTTCTTTACCTGAACTGGCTCCTGACACTAACCAGCTCTGTGGGCCTGGCCAATCGCTCAGGCCTCAGCCAGTTTTCTCAGATCTAGGATGAGAGATTGGAACTAGACTGTGCGAGGCCACTTCCAGCCACAGATCTGTGATTCTATCTGCAGAGTGCCAGAAAGAGCGTGTCCTTCCCCAGTTGCTCGCACTGACTTGCACAGGAAATGACTGCAGGGCTGAGAGCCAGGGCCACATAAGAACCATAGAGCTCTCTTAAAGATCTCAAAGGGCCGTTTGAATCATTTTTACTAAGGCATTTTTTTTTTTAAGCATCATGAAGAAGATAGGCTCAAAGTCAGAACTGACACCAAACTGAGAAGCATATAGAGTTTGCCTCTGATCTTACACATCAGCTTTTTAAAGTATTTGCTCATATAGTTCCCACACTCCTCCTCCTGGGCAAGGGGGTGGAGAGGCCCATCCTCTGATCCAGTCCTAAGTACTTCATTCAGGTGCTCATAAATGACACAAAATGTCACCTCCCAAAGGTACTTTCATTAATTCAAATAGTTACAGAAGGACTCCTTAACGTAGCATTTTATCCATTCATTGTTGAAATACAGAGCATCTACTAAGTGTCAGGCACAGTGATAAAAACTGGGTACACGAAGATGAGTGACATTTAGCTGTAAAGAGGTCACTCTTCAGCAGGGAGTCAGGTAAGTGACAGATCACTGCAACATATCTATCTACAAGAGAGGCTTGGAAGAGTTCTCCGTGGGATGCACACATCGCTTGGAGTACAACTAGGACTGCTGTTTCGAGGGAAGAGTTATAATACTAGCTAATATGCCCACAGAAATGCATGAGCCAAGACCATTACAGGCAAACCAGCACATAGGGTCATTCTAGCTAAAGACATATTAAGCCCCCTTATGTCATCACTAAGACTGGGCCACACATTACTTAGGTAAGACCTTCACCCCAAAGAATTAGGTGATGCCTGACACAAAATCAACAACAGTTTGCATTTCTTCTTTAGTTGACTGATTTTTTGCAAACCATGCAGTTCATTGCTTTTTTCCTTACTTCCCTCCCTCCTTCCCTCTCTTTCCCTCCTTCCTTCCTTCTTGCTTCTCTCCCTCATTTCCTTCCTCCCGTCCTTCCTTCCTCCCTCCCTTCCTCCCTTTCTTCCTCCTTGCTTCTCTCCCTCATTTCCTTCCTCCCATCAGTCCTTCCTTCCTTCCTTCCTTCCTTCCTTCCTTCGTTCCTTCCTTCCTTCCTCTACAAGTGGCTCCCCAGTAGAACTTGTTATTAGGAGAATCTTAACATAACAAGAGCATTAGCATTCTAGGTATTTATACTGTGGGGGAATCACTTGCCCTGTCCCTTACAAGACTTGTGCCCTTGGGAATCCATTGGCCTAAACTTTCTTCTGGTAATTTCAGTGTACTTCACTGTAAAGTCCTTAAAACATCATGGAACCAATCCCAGAAGACTGGACTACAGGTGAGATTGTTTTATAATAAACTTCTTCCCTCCAGGTCTGCCATGTGGCTCTGCATCCTACTGACTTTAATACTACACCCTCTTATGATTTATGAGTTTCTACTGTAGAAAATTACTTTGCTGCACCATTAGCCCCCATCCAAAGTTCTTCTGCCAGGCTGTTAGGTTCAGGAATTAAACACATGTTGGATTTATGTTTATTTGTAATCAAGATGTTCTCTTTCCTGCACTCATTGCTAAAGATGCTGGATCTCTCATAATATGAGTTTACTCCCTAGCTCCATCATTCAACATATATTATAAAAATAATCATAATCTAAAACTCCCTGAAATTTTTCCTCCAAAATAACTGAAGCCTGTGGCCTGGGTAGGCCCAAGGAAGTTAGTCCTCTACCAGGCTGAGCCCTCCACTCTACAACTACCTTCATGTTCAATCTTAGAGGTGTAGTCAAACTTTTGAGACAAAACTGAGCATTCAGCTCATGACCTACATTCTTCCACAGCTACATCATCCAGAAAGATGACTTCTCTGTTGTAAGGAAATTCACCAGTGTGGGTTTCATCTGGCCCAATATTTATTATCCCATGTCACAAATAGAAAAGCCAAATCAACTGATCGCTTCGCTGATCAATAACTCCACAACTTCAAGTGTCAAATGTATGTTTGATCAGTGCTCACCCACTACCATGAACAACTGTTGAGAGAGAAGAGGAAAAGGGACTCTCAAAGGCTTACACTGTCTTAAAGGGAATCCCAATCAAGAACCTGCCTGAATTGCATACTTAAGGATGAAACAATACAAGAGGGTCTTCTGGAACCAGGAAAATGACAAGTATCCCCCACTCACCCCCTCCACTCAATGTT
The DNA here is from genome assembly GCF_004348235.1 of Phoca vitulina. NCBI lineage: Eukaryota > Metazoa > Chordata > Mammalia > Carnivora > Phocidae > Phoca > Phoca vitulina. Next base: position 7,606,293 of record NW_022589723.1, read on the forward strand.
GTGTTCAAGATCCCAGCTAGCATAAGACAAGGAAAAAAGGTAAAAAGTACAAGATATGGAAAGGAAAAAACAATGTTTTCATTATCAGCAGATATGATTTCCTACATAGAAAATTCAAGAGATTCTAAAGACAAAAATATTTGCATGAACAGAGAATAGCAAGTTGGCAAGTTAAGAACCAATACACAAAAAATCATTAACATTTTTCTACTCCAAGGGCCACAAAATGGACATTTTAGTTTTAGAAAAAAATTAGAAAGTATAATTTTAGATAAATATCCTATGCACAACAGCAACAAAAATTATAAGGTAAACAGGAATATATTAACAAAATATGGACAAAACTTTTTGGAAAATATTATAAAACATTTTATAAGGAAGAAAAAAGATCTGAATAAAGAAATATGCTGGACATATAGTAGGGAAGTTTCAATATCATTATACTAATTCTGCTCAAATGTACCTATAAATTCAATGCCATTCCAAATACTATCTTGACACTCTTTTTGTGTGTGTGGGTATGAATAAACAGATTGTAAAACTCATATGAATGAGTGAAGGGTCAAGTATAGTCCAGACAATTTTGAAGAAAAAGAATAAAAACAATTCTTACCGCACTAGCTATCAAAAATTGCCCTAAAGCTACAGTAATTAAGTAGGGCTTAGCCCAGCACCCCAATGGAATAGACCCACATCTACATAGAAACTCTGTGAATGGGAGTAGTGGCAATACTAGTCAATGGAGAAAGGATAAGATATTTAACAAATGATGCCAGGAAAATTAGCTATTCATGTAGAATAAATAAATTAAAATTTGTTTTCTATGCAAACCTAAATCCCATATGGATTAAAAAACCTAGCTATTGAAACAAAGCAATGCTGTAAAACTTTTGTGAGAATATATGGCATGTTTATAATATTGGCATAAGGAAGGTTTTCTTGAACAAGGCACAAAAGGTACCAAACATTAAAAAAAATTGATAAATTTAGCTACAAAAAACTGACAACCTTTTGGGTGAAAAAACCAAATATAACAATTAGAAGATAAGCTACAAATTAGGAGAAGATATTTCTAACTCTTAAAATAATAAAAAAAGAACTAGTATCCAGAATATACAAAGATATCTTTCAGATCAATAACACACACACACACATACACACACACAACAAAAAAAATAAGGGCAAAGGATAGGAACAGGAAATTTACAAGGAAATCTGAATAGCCAATAAATATATGAAAACATCAAGAAAATATTATTTCATACACATCGATTGGAAAAAATTTAAAAGTCTTACAACACACATGCTGGCAAGGATATGGGAAAACAATATGTCATTTAGTACTGCTGAGAGTGTAAATATCTACAAGCACTTTGGAGAGCAATTTCACATTATCTAGAAAAACTGAAAATAAACATACCCAGCCACCAAGTAATTTCGCATCTAAGTAATTACCCTAGGGAAACTCTCACACATGTGCTCAGGGAGAGTTCTACATAGTTGGTTGTTGCAATGTTATTTTTAATAGCAAAATGTTGGAAACCATCTAAAAGGCCATCAATGGGGAATGGATAAACTGTGGTATATTCATGCACAGGAATACTAAGCCACTGTTAAAATGAATGAATGAATCATTCCATAGGTGGTAATGTGAATAAATCTGGAAAATATAAAGTTCAGCAAAAATGAGGAAATTTATAGTATATTATGTATGTACACTTTAAAAATTAAAAACAATACTATATATTGAGAATATATACTAAAGATAGCGGTTATTTCTTGGGACGGAAGAAATGGGGGTTTATTATCTCTACTGTTTCATTTCTTTTTAAAGAACCAGTCTAAATCAAATACAGCAAAATACTAACATCTGTTAGATCTAGATGGCAGATATATGAAATTTGTGAGTTTTTTGTGTTTTGTGTGTAACGAACTTAAAAATATTGAAAAAGAAAATATTAAATATTAAATCAAGGGATAAATCAATAGATGGAATAAATTAATAATGACTGGGCATCCCAGACATTGGGGCATTTTACACAAAGAACGGGTAGAATATTATAGCTGAAAGCACCATTAGCAAGGATCTAATCTTACTCCATATTGGACACATGTGAAAATTGAGACCTAGATAAAATAAGTGACTTCAAAGCTATACAAGTATCCAGAATGGATACTTGCAGGCCTCCTGACTTGCAGCCCAGGACTCCCTTCCACCGTGCTTCAGGTACATATCATTGCCGCCTTCATTAGAAGATACAAAGAATCAGGCCTCAGGAATAGTGTGGAGAACCAATAGTGGGACTGTCCCCAATAACCCAAGGGTCATCCCCCAAAGGTCTCTCAATGTAAAGAGTAACATTTATAAACTCTCTGAGAAAACCAAATAGCAGCTCATTTATGTCATGGCCTCACCTCAAACCCTAGGACAACCTCTGCCAATTGTCAATTATTGGAAAACACCATGAAAGAAAAATACCCAGAGAAGAGAGTTGACTAGGGCTGCAAGAACCCTGCTTATTACCTTGTTGGTAGAAGATGGTGTCACTCATCTAATTCATCTTTCTAGAGCTGAGGTCTCCTCAGGACCTTACCATGTCAATAACGTCCAACATCTCTTCTCAAACTACCATGCATTCTGGTTTCTTGAGCAACCTTCGAATGCCTTGATACAGACAATTGGTAGAGTCTGAAGAGAGTGAGTTTCCCCATTTATTCCTCTCATCCTCTCTCCATCCACCTTATCCATGCTTATCCATGGCTTCCTTCATAAAGGAATTTGAATCAAAGATTGGGTTTTCAAAGTCTTTTCTAGCACCTGGTGCTTTATTGTAATTAACAACATAGCTAATTTCTTGAATGTTCATTAAGCACTAGACATTGTTCTATGCACTTTTGGATTATTACTTCATTTAATCCTCACAAAAAAACCTGTGAGGTGGATATAATAATTTAATCATTTATCATTTTAAAGACAAGTGTCACAATCAGAGGACTTAAGCACATTTTCCAAGGTTATGCTAATAATGTCATGGAAGAGGATTCAAACGTAGGCAATTTGGCTCCTACACCTAAATCATCCCACACAACACCAATTTCACTTTATTCTTTGAGTGTCTATTCATTTCACCATTGAGTATGATGTTAACTGTGGGATGGTCATATATAACTTTTATTATGTTGACATACATTCTTTCTATACCTAATTTGTTAAAAGGTTTTTTTCATGAAAAAATGTTGAATTTTGCCAAAGGCTTTCTCCCATCCCTATAATGTACTTCCAGCCATATTTTTAAGGGGAAACCCAGTTAGGGGAAAAACACATGGAGATACACATCTAGTCAAGTTTCCATTATCCCTTTCTTTCTATCTTTCATATATGTAGTCCAATCTGTTTTATCTATTTTTTTCCTTCATCTAATCATAAAATCCAGGGCTACAAGGATCTTAGAGGTCACCACTTCTTTTAGTGACTCAAAAATCACTTTATTAGAGAATTCTAGACAAGAGTCTCCTTGCTTCCCCCTACTCCCAGCCAGTGCCAGTTCCGTCAGTTCAATCCAGTCTTTCTGTTCTCTGGAGTTTCAGTGGATTGGTTAGAAAGGATCAAGGCAGCATTCTCTGCTGTTTGACCTGAAGCTGTCATGGCCCAAGGGCCTGGGAATAACATTTCTGCTCATGCTTTTGTCTGTTCCTTACAGCAGGTTCGGCTCATTGGCTAAAGGGCCCCAACTCTTTATCGCCTTTAAAGAAGACTTGATAATGTTCCCTTTGGGTGTCATGCTGTCATGGGGTCTTATTTAAATTTAATTTTAAAGTTCATTTGTTCATTCCCCTTCAACAATGGTCATTTTCTAATATATTTGATTAACCAGTTACATAGATTACAATATGGCAATGATTGGAAACTTCATGATTTGGATGTTAGTTGAAGTAAATGCTATAAATTCATTTTCTTATTCATTAATTATGGGTACGTCAAAAAACTATGATGAGTATGTTGAATAATGGAATCAAAACTTAAAAAAGAAAGATTACAATAAGCTATGGTGATGGACTGAAACTGGTAGAATGACTAGAATATGGATAAATGAAATCCTACATTTAGAACCCCCCCCCCAAAAAAATTGACTAAGGACAAGATAGAGGTATATGGCTTAAAAGCAGACTTTGGTATTTATTTACCACAAACTGTGAATGAACTTTTAGTGTGATGTGGCCGCTAAAACCAAGGTATTTTAGGCTCTTTTATACTAGTGTGGTATCCAGGTTAGTTCTAGTTGGTCATACTGCATCTAAATTATTCCAGTTTGGGCCTTCTTAAAGTGGGTATGGATCAACAAGGACTCATGTAAGGATAGTGAAGAACTTAAATGGAAATTTCAGACAGGAGAAAAGACTTACTCTTTAATAGCTTAATTTAAATACTGGAAGCATTGTCATGTAGACTTACTCTGTATTTGTATATGCCTAGAAGGCAAAATGACCCAAATCATACAGAGGTATAATTTGGAACCATATAACTGGAGGTATTTTAATGATTAAAATGATAAGGTGGGCTGTTGAATTATAAGGTGGGCTGCTCTCGTGAGAGAACCACCTGTCCTTAGAGGTGTTCAAACACAGGCTGGTTGTCCTGCTGTGAGGAACACTGACAAAGCGGAAGTTTACAGGAGATGACCATAGGGTTGCTTCTATTCGGAGATGCTCAGCTTCTGAGTAATTTTGCAGCTCCACCTCTGTGCTGTAAGAGGCACTGAAATAAGGGAAGAAAGGATCATGAGATTGTCCTTAGCCCTTAGGAACCAGCAAACCCTAAGGAGATTACAAAAGAGAAGAGAGGAGCAATGATTCTCATTTTTTTTTTCTTTAAGTAGTGGAATCCTCCCTCCCTCCCACCTTTAAAAAATGAAATGCTATGTAGAACCCAATTTGGAAAATAAATAAAGAACTAATTTAAGTGGTCAGGACTGGGGGCAGCCACTGACTTGGAGTCCCACCTACTGAGATCCCTCACCCTCAAAGAGGCTTCTGTGGTATCTCTATGGAACCAGAGCTCCCTGGAAGTCAGTCTGAAACCACTAAGGGGAGGCTTGAGAGAAAGCTCTTGGGTTTGAAAAGAAGGAGGAAATCAGAAAAGTCTGGGAAAACAATGTCCAGTCTCTTTAGCTCCATTAAATATACTATGTCCACAAAATAAATCTGGGAATAATAGAAAAAATGCCAAGGAACTTTCCCAGCTCAATTCCCTTCTACCTACTGGAATATGACTCATTTATTGAGTCCCCTTATTTCTCTGTATTGGCTCTAAGTCTTAAATCCTTCTCCACTGCTCCCTGCTTCTTCAGATCTAGTGACCTAGTTTTTTTGTTTTTTTTACATTTTAAAAAATTTTATTATGTTATGTTAATCACCATACATTACATCATTAGTTTTTGATGTAGTGTTCCATGATTCATTGTTTGCATATAACAGCCTAGTTTTTGATTTGCTGGTTATACACAGCTGGGTTCACTCCTCATCCAGTCCCCACTTGGCAGGGAGAGGAATAGTGTCAAATTATAGAGTCTGCATGAGCCGAAGACCTAAATGTTGGGGTCTGTTGGCTAAAATGGGAGGTCTGGCTATCCCACAGTAACCTGCCTATGTAATCCCCAAGTAGGGGATTCTGAAAGAACCATGCCAGAAGCTGTGGCAAGAAACTCTATGTCTCCTTCTTCCTGGTCCTCTCTACCACATGCATAGGAAATAGGTTTGGCCATGGGGGGGGCGGGGGAGATAGGGACAGAATGGCACATCAGCATACACCATCTATAGCAATCAGGTCCAATGCGTTCAATTTGGGTTATTTAAAGAGTTTAATAAAAGTGTGAGCAGGATTTAGGGAAAGCAACCAGGAATGGAGGTAGTAATACCCCTGGATCTGAAGGAGCAAGGAAAGGACTGGTTGTTGGAACCAAGACAGAAAGAACTCTATGTATAAGGCTGCCCAACAGGAGCGGTGGCATTCAGGAGTGGGAGCAGCCAAATGACAGCAACCAAGCTCCATCAAAAGGGGAGCTGGAGAATTAATACTCTGACTTCACTTTCCTCCTGCCTCCTACCCTCTTGCTAGAGCCTTCCATTGTCTGAACCAGTGGGAAGTCAGGCATCAATGGAACCCCTTGATGGAATCCCCCCGGGGTTTGTAGCAGGGTAGGAAGTGAATCTGAAGGGGCAAATGGAAGAAGACATTTAGCACACCAAACCTCAAAATCCAGGCCAAGCTTTGTGTTTCAGCTATGTGGAGAACATCACATTCATAGTGGCTCAACTTTATTCACAGCCCACTGCAATTATGTGTTTTACTGATGATCCTACAATGTTGGTAGATAAAGAACTCTCTACAAACCATTTGCCTTTATGGTGGGCATGCTCATTCTTACTGAAGTTAATACTGAGCATTTTCCAAATCATTTTTTAGGAAAGTAAAGCCAAACGAACTATTTAATGATATCTCTTTCTATCTCCAGTTTGCCATTTGCCTCCTCTCGTCTTCTAAGCAGAACATCAGGATATGAGGTATAAGCTGACTGGGACCCCAACACTGGGAACTAACATTTTTGTTTTAGAATTGACCATGAAAAGCAATAAGCAAATAACAATAGGCCTGGACTTCAATTGTCTCACATGTAGATAAAATCCATTTAATTCTTCAAGTTGGGAAGCAGAGGTATATGATTTTTACATGGTTTCTAGCTTAGCATCCTCAAGGAGTGTGATGCATCTAAGGAGTCATTGAAAAATAAATTGTCCATTTATTCAGTACACATTCTCACAAACATGGAGTTTGTGAATGAATTACCTTCTCTAGAGGTAAACTACATGTATAAATTACAGGAAACTCAAAAATGTAAGCTACCCCAATGGAAGTATATGAGGCATCAGTTTCCTTTTCAGCTGAACCACTAATTATTTAGTGTCTATTTCGGGAGATTGCTCTGGTTATCAGTTGCTAAATAACAAACCTCCTTAAAACTCACTGACCAATATAGCAATTTATTATTATATTTCATGTTACCATATGTTTATTTGGCTAACCTGGGAAGTCCTATTTGGGGGGGGGGGTCTCATGTGATTGTAGTCAGATGGTGGCCAGGAGTGAAATCATCTTCAGGCTCAATAGGACTGGTTATTCAAGATGACTCATGGCTGGCAGTTGATCTTGGTCGGTATCTAGGAGCTCAGCTAGGACTGTTAACTTGATTTTTCTACAGTTAGTCTTTCCATGTCCTTGGGCTTCTCACAGTATGGAGTCTGGATAATACCAGTGAGTGAATATCTCAAAAGATCCAGATGAATTTGCAAAGCTTCTTATAATTAGCCTCAGAATTCATGCAGTGTTAGGAAGATTGAGTTATTGAGTGTTTAAAAAAAATAGGAAGGGTATTGCAAGACACTAAGTACAAGGTACTACCATGAACAAAGTCTCAAAGGTATGTTATAGGATGAAATATGTAGGGAACTACAAGTACTTAGGTATTATTAGAGTCTAAAGTTTGCAGGAGGATGTGGCAGGAGATGGGCTGGAAAGCCAAGAATAGACAGGCACCCAAGAAGTTTGTACATTTTTGAATGCTTTGCTAGGAAGTCTGATCTTATAGATTTGGGGAGACTTTGGGCTTTAAGGCAGAGGTGTGACTGGCCATAGCTGACTTTTAGACACATACCTTTATGCATGCAGTGTGGTGAGTGGATTTAGAGGAGGCGACACCCCAAGACTTGAGGTAGGGAGACCTGTTAGGGCTTTACTGTGAGAGGCTGAAAGTGTAAACAAAGACAGTAATTGAGAGGATGCAATAAAGGGGATAGAATTAGAAATATCTAAAGCAAAATTGGAAGCACTGAGTGACTATTTGAATTTTGGGAGCTAAGTTCAAGGAAATCGTATGTTTTAATTCCCAGATTTCTATGCAGGCCCAATGAAGTAGTTGGTGAGAGTAATGGAGATAATCTAAGAATTTTCCTGAATTTATGAAAAGTTTAATCTTCAGAGAGTAAAATCACATTGAGTCTTGAGCAGAAAAGTGTGTGTGTCTGGGCGGGGGGGCGGCTCTTAAAAATAATGAAGGTAGAAAGAAGAAAACATGATTATCCAATTAAGTCAGAAAAGGAGTATAAAGAAGCAAAGAAAAAAATACTGTAACAAAAAGACAAAATACAATCGTAGAAACAAGTATAAATAAATTAGTTATCACCAATATGAATGGCTTAAAGACATTTTTTAAAAGGCAGAGGGGCACCTGAGTGGCTCAGTCAGTTAAGCGTCTAACTCTTGACTTCAGCGCAGGTCATGATCTCAGGGTTGTGACAATGAGCCCCATGTCGGGCTCCATGGTGGGTGTGGAGCCTGCTTGGGATTCTCTCTCTCCCTTTGTCCCTCCCACCACCCTCTCCCTCTCAAAAAAAAAAAAAAAAAAGGATTCTGATTGGGTGAAAATATATTCCAACTATATAAATATATGTGAATATATTAACATATATTTGTGTGTGCGTACATACATACATATATGTATATATGGTAGTAGGCAAATATTAATTAAAATAAAATAGGTATAACTATATTAATATCATCAATATCATATTGTCAGAGTGTATGCAAGATAAAAACTGTTATTAGATACAATGTCATTATATAATGATATAGAAACAATACATTAGGAAGATTTTATTATTATTATTTTTTAAAGATTTATTTATTTGAGAGAGAGAGAGTGTGTGCGTGCGTGTGAGTGTGAGAGGGCTGGGCAGAGAAGAGGGAGAGAGAAACTCAAGTGAACTCCGCGCTGAGCACAGAGCCAATAAGGGGCTCCATCCCAGGACCCTGAGATCACGACCTGAGCCGAAACCAAGTCAGACGTTTAACCCACTGTGCCACCCAGACACCCCCACTAGGAAGATTTTATATTTTGAATTTGCACACATCAAACATATATAAATCCCACAGTGACAAGATTAGAGACAGAAATTGACAAATAATCAAAATAGTTTTGACACATTTCTCAGAAATTAATATACTAATTAAATAGTAAGTTCTTAAGAAGTAGAAAAATTTGAACAACATAATTAACAAGCTGTATTTGTGAGGTTAGGAGAGGTGATGCCTCAGTACCATTTTAACCACAAGATTTTAATGACTCAATAGTCACCATTTGTTTCTCATTCAAACTTTTGTCCAAGAGTCTGGGACTATGTCTGTCTACAGAGGCTAATGGAATCTGGGACAAGTGGCTACTTCTTTCACTGCAGAAGGGGAAAAAAAGATCAGAAAACTACTCATGGCTTTTCACTGCTTCAGCCTGAAAGAGAGACATGCAGCTTCCATTCATTAGATCTAGCCCCATGACCTTGACTAGGAGCGAAGAACCTGAAGAAAGGCGGAAGAGTAGATACCCGATTATTAAGAATTACTGTCTGTCACAAAGATTGATCTAATGGAAACAAATAGAATCTTGCATCCATAATGCACATATTGGAATTTTGTTTTTCAGAACTGACCGCATGAAAAAGAGCAAACAAGTACTGTAGAACTAATATTCTGATCAATGTTCTTCTGATTTTCTTCTTATTTGAAAAATAAGTAGCATGCAAATGATTCATGTGTCATAGAAGAAGCCATAATGGAAGTTATTAAATATTTAAAACTGAATAAAAGAATTTGTAACAATATTTGTAGCATTCGGTTAATGTGGTACACAGAGAGACATTTATAACTTTAAATGCATATATTAGAGAAGAAGAAAAATTGAAAAATAACAAGTTAGTTATGTAATTCAAAAAGTCAGGGGAAAACAACAAAAAGTAACATCAAACAAGTTGATGGAAGTAAATACAAATGTTGGGAGCAGAAATCGATGGACTGGAAATCCAAGAAACAATAAAGAATATTAACAAGACAAAGGCTGGTTCTTTAAAAGACTGATAAAATAGACAAACTTCTGGAAAAATTCGTCAAAAATATAAGAGGGAATATAAAATGAAAAGGGGAACATACTATAGATAGCATATAGACTGAAAATAACTGTGAGACTGACTACCCTTCATGCCAGTAATTTGAAAATGTAGACGATATGTATATAGATAATCTGAAGGTATAGATAATCTGAAGGAATCTGTGAGTCTTAACCTATAAGCTTTAAAGAAATTGAATCAGTACCAAAATCCTCCAGCAAATATCACATGTAATGATTGAATGTGAGACACATTCTCTTTAAAGTGAAACCATGACAAAATTACTTGTTACCAGTGCTTCTTTAAAATTTTATTGGAGGTTCAAGACAGTGCAGTGAGATGAGAAAAAAAAAGTAAGAGGTATAGCTTGGCATGGCAGAACTAGATTATCTGAAGACACTGTAATAGTTTACATACAGAATCCAAGGAATCCTATAGACTATTAGCACTGAGAAGTTTCTGTCATTCTTATAAATTAAGGGATGCCAATTTTAAAAACTGTATATATAATATATACACATATACATAATATATATACGTATACAATGTATGATATATTTATAAGAGATATATATATAATATATAAAAATATACATATATTTTAAAAAGACCCCATTTGAAATAGCAATAAAACCTAAGCTTGTAATAGGGAAATTTTGGAAGCCAATTAAATGTGAATCAATAGACAATAATTACAGATTTGTATAGTCATATACCTGACAATGTAACAGTTAATGTGAAAGAACTGACTCTACTTCTACCAACACTGGAAAAACAATGATCTGGAAACTTTTTTGAGTAAAAAAAATCAGGTTTCATAATATCTGTATTATTATGCTATTTTCATAAGTTAAAAAAATGCACAAAATAATGCTGCTTATTGCTAGTGGATATATACAAATGCTGTGAAAATAGAAAACGTGGATAGAAAAGATACTATACCAACTTCAGGATGGAATTTACCTCTTGAGAGGGAGAAATTATAGATTGGGAATTGAAAGATTCAGCAGTAATATTGTATTTCTTTAATAAAAGTTCTGAAGCAAATTATACAAAGTGATTAATGTTTCTAAATCTGGATTGTAGGTAGCTAAGTGTCTGTTTTATTAGCCTCCTATGTTGAATTTATTGTGTAATTAAGTAATTAAAAAGTTTTTAAATGTGAATAGGAGGTGAAGAAATGTACATAAAGTACTTTGCCAGCACTTTGAGGAAGGCAGACTGTGGGTAACAGCAGAGAAATGTTGTATCTTCTAAATGGACGGACACTGGAAGATGCAGCCTCGTTACTTACCAAGGCTTTTCCAGACTTCTTGTGGCTGCTTTATTCTAGGTGCAGAGATGACCTGGCTGCCACAGCCCTCAGCTGCTTTTAATCATCAGGGTGATGGATTCTGCCCGTTTATCCAAAACACATGAAGAAATGCAAGTAGCTACATTTTCTTTTGAGGCCTTATAAAATAAGAAAAATATTTTCTGAATCATTTAGGAACTATTAAGTCATGATTGGGTAGAACTGAAGTGTTGATTATTGAATTATAATTTTTCAAAAGTTAACAATTCCTTAGTCACTCCCAGAACAGCTCTGTGTTCTTACTACTTGAGTTTACTGTAATGTCACCTTGTTACAAGAGACTTGATGATGGTTTCCATGTTTGCATTTGTTTCGATTATTGTCTTGAGGATCTGCAAATTACACTAATCAGAAGGAATCTGGGAGAAAGCCCTCATTCTAAATCTGAAAAGAAAATTTTTCTAAGATAATGTGCTGATGCTATTGACCGGGGATTTAGTTAATACAATCTTTTTGGCAGGACAATTAGGCAACCAGGATTTTCATTTCCAGAAACCTTTCAGAGATACTTTCATGTATGCACAAAGCTACATGTAAAGGAAGTTCATTGTAGAAGATGTTCATTGTAGTACAGTAGGGAACATCCTTGAATATGTAGCTGTTCTTATGCTCAAGAATATAGTAGTAAGAACTTGGAACTAGGGCAAATATGTATCAATAAGGGAATGAATGAACACATGATGGCACATCTCTGCTGGTGGTTAAAAATAATGTTAGATCTCTGCATAGAGAAACAAATTGAACTTCTAAGATATATTGAGAAAAAGAAAGTTATAGGGCAATATGACAGGATCCCATTAATGTTAAAAATTCCAAACCCAGGGGTGCCTGGGTGGCTCAGTCGTTAAGCGTCTGCCTTTGGCTCAGGTCATGATCCCACGGTCCTGGGATCGAGTCCCACATCCCCACATAGGGGTCCCTGCTCCACAGGAAGCCTGCTTCTCCCTCTCCCACTCCCCCTGCTTGTGTTCCCTCTCTCCCTGTGTCTCTCTCTCTGTCAAATAAATAAATAAAAAAGTCTTGAAAAAAAAAATTCCAAACCCATACATGTGCAAATATAAAGCATATACATATGTAAATTTATAGAAAAGTTTACAGCAGGAACTGTTCACAATGGTTACTTTCGGGAAAAGAGTTTTAGGTGGTGAGATATGTTTAAATATATATATGGATATATATATTTCATATATTTAAATATGTTTCTAAATTTATTATATTTCTATTCACATATTTTTGTGTTTAAAGACTGCTTAGATTCTCATTCCAAGTATATTAAATACAAATTCTACTATCTTTGAGACTCACTATTATCATATTGCCTTGGGAAATAAAGTATAAAAAGTAATGAATACATTTTTTCTATAATCAGGAAAATATTTTTTAATAAAGGAAAATATGCGCGTTTACTGTGGAAAATTAAAAAATACAGGAAAGTACAGAGAATGAAAATCACTCATAATCTTATCCTAATGTGTCGATGTTTTCCCTTCTCTTATGGATATGGTTGAGATCATACCATACCATAGATACAATTTTTTTTCCTTCCTACTTAACACATAAATATTCATCTATGTAATTAAAGCTCTTCAAAAAATAGAATCATGTAGCTTCCCCATCATTAACTTAACCATTCCACACTCATCTCAGATTTGGTTAACCAACACAAAATCTGCTTCTTAATGAGACTCTCAGACCACATTTGTGAAACTAGAGATCCTTCGGTGATGTGGTCAGCATGAGTCTAACAGGCTCAAGGGGAAAGAAAGAAATCTAGGACCTCAAGGATACACCAATGTGAACCAAAGCACTTGCTGGGAAAGCAACAGCCAGGAGCACAGATGAAATGCTTCCTTCTTCCTCTTTTACATGATGGTGCTGCAAAATTTATCCATGATTGACCTAAATTCAGTCCGCTTTTGAAGAAACCTTCTATTTTTACATGCTGGGAAAAGTAATGATCCAGCAAAGAGGTTCCATCCTCAGTTCTATCTGATAAGCAGGATAGAAATTCCAAGGAAAAAGGAGCCTGAGGGAAAAGACCCTGAGACCCTAACATTCACGTTTATTTGGTATGAGAAGAAATGTAGGGAGTCCTGTGGCTTAAGACAAATACCCAAGGACCATTTGCAGGTGTGAAAAGTGAAACATTTTCCAAAGGTTCATTAAACCGCACAGCTTCCCTTGGAGTGGGTCTCCATGGTGAAGCTCGCTTTCCTTTTTGCTGGTCTCTAAGCGGAAGAAGGAGCTGCAGAGGCCCTGGCTGAGACCACCCAGGCTGCAATGGGAGCCCGGGGTTTCTAGTAGAGGCCCCTGTCCCTCCTGCCCACCGGCCCAGGCCCAGAATTCCTTCCCCAGCCTCCACTGGCGAGGGCCCGAGGTTTCTCTTTTTGTTGGACTCACCACAGATTGAAACAACAAAGGCAATGGAAGCCTGCAATCCTTTACGAATGGTCTGAATGGAAACCACAAGGCCTGGAAATTCAAGGGCTTTGGCAAAAATGCTCTTTGTTTTTCATGTCCCTAAACTGATCCAGCCAATGCCTCGGGTGACAAACAGTGAATAGTGCTGGGTACGGCATGTGCTGTAATTAGGTTGGTGGGTTGGATTGGGGCTTCTGCGGGGCGAGGTCCACCCCATCTGCTGTTCTTGCAGTTATTTTGTGGCTTTATCACACAAGCTGGGGGCTCCGCAGGATCCCTGGTGAGGCTGATTTTATTAGAAGAAAAATACGTTCATTGCTGCTTCTCACTAGCACATGTTTGAGATGTTTTCTTTCTCTGATCAACGACATTTGCCAAGCCACACATTCTGTGCTAAACGGAGCTTACCTAACTCTGCCGGCTGGGATTTTTCCTGGATCACTCCTACCCCGCTTACTGAAATGCCTCTGGAGAAGCTCATTTGACCTATCACTCATTCTTCTGTGTGTTCATTCATTCCTTCATTCATTCAACACCAACTTATTAAGTATCTGTTATGAGTGTATTTATCTTGAGATACTCTGCTTGGTAATGCAATGAAGAAGAAAAACAGATCTAGCCCTGCTCCGATAAAGGTGTATTAAAAAGTTAGGATAAGTGCTCTGATGGAAATACGCCATCACATGAGAACGTGTGACATGTTGGCTAGAATCCCAACGGTCCCACGGAGGACCCTGGGCAGGCAGCATCACAGAGTTCGTCTGTGGCTGGACAGGGAAGCCCGGAATCTGAGCTGCGAGGCAGGGATTCCTTTCCCTGTGGTCTTCAGGGGTGGTGGCGATAGTTTGCCATAGCATAGAGTTCTGGTGGATTGGGCAGATATATTCAGTAGATAGGGGTTGACTTTCGTTGGGAAGGTGGCAGCGATCATCACCATCATTGTAAACATTGCCAAGTACAAAGAGCTCACCTGCGCCAGAAGACAGTATCAGAACTCAAATGTTTATTGGCTAAACTGGGCTATAATACCCAGTTTATATATATACCAGATTGAAAAATCTTCCCTGGGGAAGCAAATGACAGAATCATGGATGGAATTCTGGCCCAATTCATAATGCTTCTGACACCAAATGTGAGGGTTTTCCACACCAAGAAATTCTCTGCTTCTCTTTGAACATTAACCGGGTGTCCTATGATATAATTCAATTTTGACACTACCTACGTGGAATTAGTGCAGACTCCACAGGTGAAGGGCTCAGTCTCACAACATTGCCCCCCCATTTCAGATGCCAACTGCAAGTAATGGTCACCCCACTTGTCCGACTTGGCTACAAATTGGGTGTTCCCATACCCTCCTCCTCCTCAGGTTCGATCATTTGCTATTATGGCTCACAAACCAAGGGAAACACTGGACTTACTATTACCTGTTTATTATAAAGGATGCGAATGAACAGCCAGATGAAGAGGTATATAGGGCAAGGTCTGGAAGGGTCCTGAGCACAGGAACTTCTGTCTCTGTGGAGTTTGGGGTGTGCCACGCTCCTGGCACATGGATGCACTCGCCAGCCTGGAAGTTCTCTAAACCCTTTCGTTTAGGATTTTTGTGGAGCTTCCATTACATAGGCACAATTGATGAAATCATTGGCCATTGGTGATTAACTCAATTCCCAGTCCCTCTCTCTTCCCTGGAGGTCGGGGGTGGGCGGGAATATATATGTGAAAATCCCAAACCTCTAATCACACATTTGTTTGGTTCCTCTGGTGAGCAGCCCCACAAAAAAAGTTACCTCATTAGCATGAATGTGAGTATATTTGAAAGAGATTTATTATAGATAACAACTGATGCTCCCCTTACCCTCATCTCTCAGGAAATTATAAGGGTTTTACACTCTGGAAAACAGTATGGAGGTTCCTCAAAAAGTTGAAAATAGAGCTACCATACGATCCAGCAATTGCACTACTGGGTATTTACCCCAAAGATACAAATGTAGGGATCCGAAGGGGTACGTGCACCCCGATGTTTATAGCAGCAATGTCCACAATAGCCAAACTGTGGAAAGAGCCAAGATGTCCATCAACAGATGAATGGATAAAGAAGATGTGGTATATATATATGGAATATTATGCAGCCATCAAAAAAATGAAATCTTGCCATTTGCAATGACATGGATGGAACTGGAGGGTGTTATGTTGAGCGAAATAAGTCAATCAGAGAAAGACATGTATCATATGACCTCACTGATATGAGGAATTCTTAATCTCAGGAAACAAACTGAGGGTTGCTGGAGTGTGGGGTGGGAGGGATGGGGTGGCTGGGTGATAGACATTGGGGAGGGTATGTGCTATGGTGAGCGCTGTGAATTGTGCAAGACTGTTGAATCACAGATCTGTACCTCTGATACAAATAATGCAATGTATGTTAAGAAAAAAAAAAAAAAGAAGATAGCAGGAGGGGAAGAATGAAGGGGGGGAAATCGGAGGGGGAGATGAACCATGAGACACGATGGACTCTGAAAAACAAACTGAGGGTTCTAGAGGGGAGGGGGGTGGGAGGATGGGTTAGCCTGGTGATGGGTATTAAAGAGGGCACGTTCTGCATGGAGCACTGGGTGTTATATGCAAACAATGAATCATGGAACACTACATCAAAAACTAATGATGTAATGTATGGTGATTAACATAACAATAAAAAATTTTTTAAAAAAGAAATTATAAGGGTTTTAGGAGCTATGTACCAGGACCCAGAGATGAAGGTCAAACACGTATTTTTTTTCCTGCCACAGAGTTCAGTTAGAAGACTTTATTTATTAATTTTATTTTATTTTAATTTTTTATTAACATCTAATGTATTATTTGTTTCAGGGCTATAAGTCTGTGATTCATCAGTCTTACACAATTCACCATAGTACTTACCCTCCCCAATGTCCATCACCCAGCCACTCCATCCCTCCCACCCCCCTCCACTCCAGCAACCCTCAGTTTGTTTCCTGAGATTAAGAGTCTCTTATGGTTTGTCTCCCTCTCTGGTTTCATCTTGTTTCATTTTTTCCCTCCCTTCCCCTATGATCCTCTGTCTTGTTTCTCGAGAAATTCCTCATATTAGTGAGATCATATGAGACTTGTCTTTCTCTGTCGTTGTAAATGGCAAGATTTCATTTTTTGATGGCTGCATAATATTTCATTGTATATAAATACACCACATCTTCTTTATCCATTCATCTGTTGATGGACATCTTGGCTCTTTCCACAGTTTGGCTATTGTGTACATTGCTGCTATAAACATTGGTGTGCATGTGCCCCTTTGGATCACTACATTTGTATCTTTGGGGTAAATACCCAGTAGCAAACATGTATTTCTTACTATATCAAACATCACAGGCCTCTCATTTTATGTTACAACTGAGCTTTTGTCCCTACAGGGATGTCCACATATTCATTAGTAAGAAGGCTGAGCTTGGCAATAGCTTGGACACCCTCTCCCTCCTTACCCTCACTTTACCTTCCAGCTCAGTAAGCTTTAAGGTCTTAGGATCTGGGGCCAGGGAAACCCTGAGGGCAGACGAATTGGTGGTAAAACTTCAGGAGAAGCAGGAATTGAGTCTTTTCATCTCTATCCCCAGCACAGCAGAGATGCTGGCACAGGGTGCGTGCTGTGTGCACGCACACACACGCGCACACACACACACACACACACGTGTCAAGCAGATGAAGTGGGCACATGACTGAGAGTTGTGTGGGAAGTAAAATGACCATATTCCAATTTGTCCGTGTGGGTAAGGAGAAAGGAATAGGTTCTTCTCTCAAAAGAAGTTCTCTTCTGTGTCCAGGGCAGGATAATAGAGAATCCTAGCCTCCTCTTAGTTTCAAATGTCCCTTGGGAAAAGTAGCTTGAAACCTGAGAAATCTGGCCAAGCCATAATATTCAGAGGGACCCACAGTACTTCCCAGTTTGGTCTGAGTTCCCTGGGAGCCCAAGAAACCAGGCAGCCTAGACTTGGGGCTGAGATCAATTTGTCATTTTTGTCCTGTATTGTTTGACATCACAACCCTCAAATTCAACCTACATTACTTCCATTGTTTTCAAATCCTTTCTGTGCTTATTCCTTGATTTTCCCAATGCTGGACTCAAAGCTCCTTGAGGAAATACATTGTCTAGTTATTTTAGTTCTAATTTCCAATTTTTTCCATTCAGCTCATAGTACAAGGTTCTGTGGTTCTATATACTGTAAGTTGTAAAACAATGTTTAATCCACTCATTGAGCATAGGCTGCCTTCATAGGGAAGCCACACTCCCACCCTGTGGTTGGCTGCTTCCCCCTTCAAGCCTCCCAAGGATCAACATGGCTGTCAACTTAGACTTTGTGTACAGGTATTTTTGCTGGGCCCTGGGTGCTGGAAGCCACCACTTTCTTCTGGAAGTGAATTCCAGAGGTGGAAAACCTCTGCTTAACCTCTGGGGAAGCACACTGTGCCCTCCTCAGCCTCATTTTCTTGAAAACATGATAAAGGGAGGATAAATTTGCCAGAGGAAAATGAAGGCAAAACAGTCTATGGGCCACCCCATGGTTCTGAGGGAAACCATCTGAGAGGCTCATGCTTACCCCACACAGCTCGGCTGGCGGGACCCCAGTATGGGGCCCAGTGGGGAAGCCATCTCAGGCTTGGAGGGATGAAGGGCATCGGTCCCTGGATCTGTGGTTCTGGTGCATATGGGGTTCAGACTCTGGGTAGGTGCACAAGTAGGTAGACATGCATGTGGCACTGAGGTTCATACCTCCCCCAGTCATCAGCTGTCAGAAGCCTCTGCTTCTGTAATACAATCTATAGCTTTAAGGCCTCAGGCTGACGGTAGGATAATGACCAGCTCATACAGTGTGCCAATGTATGGCTTAAAACTTAAGTCAGAGCTCGTTTTAGGCAAATTAGGGTGGGGGCTACATGTTCTGCCTCCAGAGGCAAATGCTTCTTCTCCAGACTGGAAACTGAGGAGGTTGAGGTGGGACATTCTGCCTTACTTCATTCCTAAATCCAGTCAGATAGGTTTTTCTAGGCATTAAAAATTCATGCACCCCAATGTTCATAGCAGCAATGTCCACAATAGCCAAACTATGGAAAGAGCCCAGAAGTCCACTGATAGATGAATGGACAAAGAAGATGTAATATATATGGTGGAATATTACTCAGCCATCAAAAAGAATGGGATCTTGCCATTTGCAACAACTTAGATGGAACTAGAGGGTATCATGCTAAGCGAAATAAGTCCATCAGAGAAAGACAAATACCATATGGTTTCACTCATATGTGGAATTTAAGAAACAAAACAGATGAACATAGGGGAAGGGAAGGAAAAATAAAATCAGATGAAAATAGAGAGGGAGGCAAGTCATAAGAGATGCTTAATTCTAGGAAACAAACAGGGTTGTTGGGGGAGTGGGGGAAAGGGGTAACTGGGTTATGGGCATTAAGGAGCACTTGATGTAATGAGCACTGGTGTTATATGCAACTGATGAATCACTACATTCTACCCTGAAACTAATAATACAGTATACGTTAACTAAATTGAATTAAAAAAAAAAAAAGAATCCATGCCACATCAGGGTGCTTATTAGGAGGCAGCATGATTTAGCATTCAGAACTGTGTTTCACATGTGGGCTCTGCTACCACCTGGGAAATCTCAAGCCAGCTGCACTATCTCCCCATTGCCATTTCTCCATCTACAAAATGGGGGGAAAGGGAACCTTATGTCTGCCTCGCCTTCCCTCACGAGAATGAGTCTCAGTGGGAGGCCATGCCAGACACCTGGAGATGTTGAAAAGGAAGGTGCTGTGCCCCCACCTCCCAGACACAGATTCTCATGCTCATTACCTTCTGTGGCCCTGCTGGACAACATGATACTGAACTACCCAGAATTGTGGGCTGAATCCAGCTGCAAAGGTGCTATATTTTCTTGCTAGTGAGAACAGTGTTGCTAAAAGGTATGCACACCCTCTTTCTCTCCCTTAGGGCGCCTAACCTTCCTGGTTTGCATGGGGCTAAGGGGTTTCTGGGAAGCAGGACTTTCAGCTCTAAAACCAGGATAGTCCTGGGCACACCAAGAAGGCTGGTCACCCTACTGGTAGAAATTACAGAGCAGAATGCTCTTGCTTCTGTTACCAAACCTCAATTTATTTGAGGGGCTGTGTTACAGAGATAAAGGGAGGAAGATCTGAGTTACAAACCGTATTTTAATTCTCCACTTCCCAAGGTCTAATTTGGGTAGAAATCTCACTGCCCAGTTTACTTTTCAGTAAATGAGTGGCTTCATCCGGGTATGGTTAGGATTCTTTATGAAAGACCCTCATCACTCAATGGGGACTTAGGATCCTGAACAGGGAAATTCCTTTGGTCCTATTATTCCCATAACGATTTGTTCTCCCTTCCAGTACCCTGCCCTCCCACTACACTATTATTTGTGCCATCACTTTAATGGCCTGAGAGCTCAGCACACCCAGCAGCACATTCAATGTGCTGTGTACCCTTGGCCACCAAACACAAGGATGTAAAAGAAGGAAGGCTGACATAACTCTAGCAGGGGAGCCAAAACTGGTGAAAGCTACAGCTTCTGTCAATCGTTGATCAAAGACATGAATAGGTAGAGACTTAAGAGGCTTAGACTTGATATGAATGGATTCCCTCTGGCCACTAGTAATTGACAAGCTTTTAGAAAATCATCAAGAGGTGCCAATGCTAGGCAGAAGCAGAAATGGAGAAATGAGTTTGGAAAAGCTTGAGTTCTTTAGTGATAAATATTCAATAATTCATTATTTCATTAACTGCCACTCCTCCCCCCCCTTTTTTTTTCATGTCTACTTTATAGGGGACTGGGCAAAGCCTAGAATAGGATAGTGAACACAACTTTATCTCTGCTGTCACAGTCTTAGAGTTTAGCTACTCCAAGTTAATAATCTGTATGTGTGAAGATTAAATAAAATAGACTGAAATCTATTTAGAAACTTTAAAAAACTGGCCTGACATCTTGGCCACTCCTTTGAGACTCCACAGCCTGTAACTGAAGGCTGCTCTCTACTCATTTCTTTCTAGATGAGCTAGTTGATGTACCCCCAACTATCAGTGGCAACTATCAGTGACAATCCATTGGGAAGTTGATAACTGATACCATGTTGGTGTTGTTTGTCCTTTTTATAGCTGTTTTTGTAGAGAGTAGTTGCCTTCCTCTTTCATATCTCACAACTGGAGACCCAACCCATCTTCCTCCAGTCAAGAGGAAAATGAGCAACAGCAGCTGGTAAGAAAATGAGCTTCCCGCCTACAGGAATATAAACCACAGAGAGGATAACTTGGAAAAGTATTTCCTGAAATAAAAGACAAAACCACAGAACATTTTAGCAGCCACCAAAAGTCATAGACTTGACACAAGCCACATAAGAACTTAATTAGGACACATGCTTGTGTACTTATAGAAACAGAAAGTATGACAGAAAATCAGAATTGGGCAGATTAATAATGCATTTAGAAACTGTTTCAAAGGGGAACTAGAAAGGCATGTTTGCTGCCTGAGGTTTTAATATTGGAAGAGTTCTTGGTATTGGCATAGTTAAAAAAATCTCACTATACCTGCTTACCTTGACTCCTGGTGATGGATTGACAGGAGTCAAATTACGCCTGGCAGGAGGTGTGGCTGGACTTAGGGAAATCAGTGACTCACAGAAATGGATTAATTCATGTCAAATGCCACCTGTAATACTGGCAAATGGGTTAGTGCTAAGATTTGAGATCTTTCTATGGCTTTTAAACAGGCCAAATGACCCGTTCTTTTCTCTGCCCTGCCTTACTTTTTCACAGTGCTGGAAAAATTAATGGTAAGACCTGCTCTCCTGAATTTAGGAGCAGGGCAAATGACCATGTGGCTAGAATGCCATTCAGTTAAAGCCACTGGGGCACTTTAGAAGTCAGGAACTGGAATTTAGTCTTACGTATTGATTACTCAATCCGCACGTCAGCGTGTGTGGCATGGCTGTCCCCTACCAAGATTTCCCCATCCCTCATGATTTATCTGCTTCTTGTCCTACCTCTGCCTTCAACACTGTAGGTGCTGCAGGAATGTGTCTGCAGTAACAAGTCATCAAAAAAACTCTTTTCAGTGACCTTTACATAGTGAAGTAGCTCCTCTGTTTATTAGCTCAAGGGCTCAGGGTAACAAGTCTATTCTTAGAGCCAACTTTGCTCCTCTGGAAGCCAGGAATCAGGGTTCTAGTTTCCATCCTGAGTACATCTAGCTTTGTGACTTTCTGTATTTCTATTTCCTCCCCATAGAATGTGGAGTTGAATTGGATTGAGAATCTATAAGATTCCTCCCAGATCCAACATTCTATAAACTTTGCACATTTACAATCCTACCTGGAAATATACAAACCTCTCTATGAACTGCTTATTTGACAATGACAGAGATTATCCAGAGCCAATTGGGTTTGAGCTCTGGTTCAGTATCTCTAAGCAGAATTGTTTCTGAGCTTGTGTGACTTTTCCATGAGGTGTCCAGTTGTCTTTCCCAGGGAGCCAGCCAAAGCGCCAGTTGGAGGCAGTTACGGGAAAAGAGATGATGCAGATTTTAACAATGCAATTAAAATCATGTATTGACAAACCCATTCTAAGGCAAAAACAAGGAGGGATGGGAGGTAAGTGTTTGGGTTGTTTTTGATAGGTCTCACTATCTCCTGAAAAATAAAGTGGAAGATACACTCAATAGCTTTCTCCATCTGGAAGTAGACTTTCAGTTTTACTAGCTCCTAACCTCTTCGATAGAGGGTTTACTCATATGTGAGAGGAAAATACTTCTTAATCATCCTCAGTGCTACTGGCCATCATATACCCATTGGTGATATCTTGTAACACTAGACTTGACTTCGGCTGTTTATCGAATTGCTCAATATGGCTTCTTTTCTTTCTTTCTCTCTTCCTTTCTTCCTTCCTTCCTTCCTTCCTTCCTTCTTCCCTTCCCTTCCCTTTCCTTCCTTCCTTTCCTTCCTTCCTTCCTTTCCTTCCTTCCTTCCTTCCAACATAGGTGAATACCAGCTATTCAATTTTGTCTTTTTTTTTTTTCCCTAATGAAAATTCTCCTGGCCAGTGTTGGCTCCTTGAAAATTTGTGATGCAGGCAAAGGTTAGCTTGACTGCTAACCACTTTTCCCTTGTGGTTGCTCAGCTCTCCTCATATCATTACATCCTCATGATACTTTTTTTTTATAAATAAAATTTTAATTTTAGAATTGTTTCAGATTTCCAAAGTTGTGAAGATAGTACTGAGTTTCCATACACCCCAGACCCAGCCTGCCCTACTGCTAACGTCCTATATTAGTGTGGAACATTTGTCACAGTTTCAATGAACTAGTATCAGCATGTCATTATTAACTATGGCCCATACGTCATGCAGAGATCCTTAGCTTTTACCCTATGCCCTTTATCTGTTCCAGGATCCCATCCAGGATACCATACCACATATACTTGTCCTGTCTCCTTAGACTCCTCTTGGCTATGGCAGTTCCTCAGACTTTCTTTGCTTTTGATGACCTTGACAGTTTCAAGAAGTATTGCTGAATGTGGATTAATGATAACACCACCAGTAACATTTGGGTGGCCTCATATTATGCTGAGCAATGTGCACAGTCCTTTAGATATACAGACTGATTTAATTCCCACCACATCCATATAGGTAGATACTATTATTATCCCCTTTTTACAGCTGAGGAAACTGAAGAGGACAGGGTTTGAGCAATTCACCTAAGATAACGTGGTGTATGTGGCAGAGTCGGGGAGACCAACCCAGGCAGGTTGGTTCCAGAGGCTACATTCCTAACCACCATGCTTGGTAATAAGAACAATGATGAAAAATCCCTTAGTTCTGTATAGTTCTTTGCCAAGCACTTTTACATACATCACAAACACATTCTAATGACCCTGGGGACCAGGGTGATCAGAGCATTCCTGGAGGCTCAACACGTAGGTGTGGGCTTCTACTACAGCCTGATGATAGTCAGGCCAGTGTTACAAGCACCCACATAGGTATGAGCCCTGCTGGTGGGCCCATCACACCCTGGAGGGCAGAGCCCAGACCTTCTTTACTGTTATCTTCCCTGTGATGTCTAATATTATGTCTTTTATGTGGTAATCTCTTAATAAGTACTTGCTGAATTGGATTCCTGTTTTATAGATGAAAAAACCTGAACATGAGGGTAATGAAAGCCAAAAAAATCATATTCCATGTAAATTGTAAAGCCTTTAAATCTTTTTTTTTTTTTTTTTAATTCTGTTCTTCTGTAGGGATCTACCTTATTGATTGTCTATGTACTTACCAAAGTTTCTCAACTGTGTCTAAGCTGAGGGATGAGGGAAATAAGAATGGAGATTAATAAAATTCAGACAACTTTAAAATGGGTATTTTTTTCAACAGACACAAATTCCTTTCTGGTGGTAGCAGTGGTATGATTTTCATTTCCTATTGGCCAAGTACCACTAGACATAGTTTTAGAATCACAGCGTTTCAATTTATCTCTTTGGCCTTAATTGGTATGTCACTGGAAGAGACATTAAATAAGTAAAGAAAATGGTTGGAAATGCAGAGAAGAAGAAACAAGGGGCAGAACAAATTGGTGAATGGAAAATTGGCAGCATCTGCATCCACTCTCCTCCAGTGATAGGCTTACCCTATACTTCCTTCATCCAGAGAGAGGCCCAGAACCGTCAGCCACAGAGAGCCTGGTTGTCTTCCTGCAAAGCAGGCTGGGTAAATCCTCATGATGTCAGCAGTGGGGACCAGTGTTCCTCTTTCCATGGGATTAGCAATGAGAGGCCCAGTAGACAGAACACTAGCTGAACTTGCTTTGTGGAAAAATATTTCTCCTGGGTTCAAACATTGTCCACTTACGGTGTGAACTTGGCAAGTTCTGCTACCTCTCAAACCTCATTTCCCTCATCTTGAAAATGGACCTAATAATTAATGTGATTCCACAGCTTCTGTGAAGATCAGGAATAATATGTGCAAATGACACATGCAAAGTCCAATGGACGGCAAATGGCTAACCTTCAGTATGTGTAGTTCTTATCACCCTGTTTTCCAGTTTAAGGACTAGTGTCGATGGCTGCCTCAGTCACATTCTAGCCACCGAGCCCACACTCCTCTCATTTAATGGTCCCCAAATAAAAATCAAAGCATTTTTTTTTTTTAAGGATTTTCCTGGGACTCAGGGAAACCAGCTTCTGGGTTTTGGCCAATCCCCAGAGCACCTCTGCTTCCAACACACCTCCCAGAGTGCGACTCCCTCTGTTCCCCACATCTCCATCCAAGGCCCAGGCATATGAGGGCAAACCCAGGAGCGTGGCATCTGCCCCATCTCCTCGGTCCCCTAGTCCCAGCCTACGACTCCTGCCCCATCCTGCCCTCTGGGCGAGTCTGACCTCTGTTTTTCACTCCACAGTCTATTTGGCATTTTTATGACCAGGGCTTGGGTAACTGGGCAAAACCTTTGGGCCAGAACTGGGCATTATATCCGAGGATTTTCCCTCCGTGAACCTGCTTGACACTCTGCTGGGTATGAGTGGGTGGTTTTGACAGCTGCAGGGAGAGGTGCTGTGTCCTGGGGTGGGATGGGTGATGAACACACCATAAATTCCCTGTCTGCCTGGAGCATAAATCTGAGGGCTGCACAAGTTCCGAGGCAAGGAAATGGGAACGATGGAGCCAGGTAAACAGACCTGAGTCAACAGGAGTGAGGAAACAGCTCTTGTGGCCCTGCCATCCACAGCTCTGGGCTGGGTTTTCAGGGAGTCGGATGGCTGGCTTCTTAGGAGTCATCTTTGATTTTTATGGTTTGGTGAGGTTTGGGAAAGAAAATAAATGCAGGGTAAGGGCGGGACTCCTTGCTGTGGCCGGGGCAAACGCTTATAGCACTACGGCACCCGGCAGAGTTTCCAGGGCAGCTAGACACTGTTGGCTCCTTGTCCCTCTGGAGAAGGGAGGAAAAGGCTGCTTAGCTGCCCCCCAGGTCACTGGCGGGCAGGTCCCCTGGGGAGAACACGGGGCTGCGAGAGAGCACCTGGATTCCAGGGCTTCTTAGCCACTGATGGGTGACATGATTTTTTTTTTGGCCTCCTGACTTGCACGAATTTCAATCTCCTCATTTACAAAATAGATATAATATCCATATCCCAACCACCTTACAGGATCAAGTGAGATTATAGAGGTCAGATTTTTGGAAGCTTCTTACTATGTGAAACTGTCAGACTTTGTGTGAACACTTATTAATAATAAGAAAACGATAGCTATCAACTGCTAAGCACTTTTTGGTACTTGGCACAGTGCTAGGGGCTCAGCACAGGGCACAGGACTCAGCACAAAAGAAAAACATGAGTCTCTGTTCAAAAAGAAGGAAAAAGCGCCATTAAATTTATTAAAATATAAAACTGTAATTAAAACTACCGTACTGTATATTTGAAAAGTTGTTAAGATAGATCTTTTAAGTGCTCATCACAAGAAAAAAATGTAATTCTGTGTGGTGAGGGATGTTAACTATACTTATTCTGGTAACCATTTCACAATATATGCACGTATCAAATAATTGTGTATACCTAAAATGAATACAATGTCACATGTCAATTACATCTCAATTTAAAAAGTAATTTAAAAATAATAAAACTTTTCTTTCTCATCCATCGGCTCTGTCTACCTATCAATACGTTTTTTTGTTTTTTTGCTTTTTTAAAATTTGCTCTTTGCTATTGCACTCCTTCAGCCATGGGGATACTTTGCTGAGTAAGTACAGGACTTCCTAAGCTCCCAGGAGGGTGAGGGTGGGAGTGGAGGGAAGGTCCTCTGACTACTGGGCTGATATGCATGCCTGGCTGGGTTGGGCAAGTGGAGTCTGGCATCTATGCTTCCCCGCACCATGGTGGAAAGGTGATCTGGATGGGTGGGTGGGAGGCTGGCCTCTTCTGAGTTGCTCAATAAACACACTCTGGTTCTGCTAGACTGAGGCCAGGATGGCACTGCCACGAGCTGCTCTGGCACGTGCACCTGGCCCTGACTCACCCTCTGCCAGTCTGCAAAACCTTGCTGCGTAGGGGTGGGGAGAGGGAGATCAGGCAGGGCACCCAGGGCAGCAGATAGTGGGGAAGCTGGCAGCCAGAAGGCTGTCCTGGGAGGTGATGAAAGGCAGACCCACAGTTAAACTGAGGCTCTAAACTTCCACTGTCTTTTTGGACTTCACTTACAAATCTCAAATTCTGGGACTATGACTGCAGAGTGGTAAACCTCACGTGTGGGATGCCCCTCAGCGCCAGGTCCTGTGTGACCATGCAGTTCCTGGGCCCTGAAGCCAGCCCAGGTGATTACCTCATGAGGTCCAAGGGCCATGCTCTAAGGCAGCTACTCTTATTCCTGTTAAGCAGAAGAGAAAACAGACCTTATGTAGCTTCTATCAAGCCCTGTAAAAGCAGAGGTAACACCTGAGCCCTATTATAATTGAAGTGAACCCAAAAAAATCTCCCTATTACCAATGAATGTTGTGAGTTGGGCTGTTGAACCATACTCTAACCTGGCCTAGATTAGTAAATGAATATCTGGGTCCTGCTAACTCCCTCAAGAGAAAAGTCAGGTGCATCCTCTCTCCAGCAAAGGACATTATTCCAGGGTGTTTCCTAAAAACTCTCCTCAGTCATTTATCTTCATCCACTCCACATTTAGCAAACAATTACTGAGTACCTGTCACAGGCAAAGATTTTGCTTGGCATTATTTTGGGGGGCGGGGAATATAAATGTGACTATGATCTGATCTCTTTCCTCTAGGAACTTATTCATGCTGGAAAACTTGCAAACACTATCCTTAAGGTCAAAGATGAAAAGTGTCCTAAGGGAGAAACAACAACTGAGGAGGGGCTGAGGGTTTTAAGAGAAGCCTCTTGGAGGTGATTGAGCAAAGCTTCCTGGTCCAGGGCTATTTAAGATGGCCTTTGGAGAACATAGGCTTTGCCTATGAAGGATGTGAGGAGAGAACAGCAAGGGCAAGTCCACAGTGGTTGGAAGAACATGTAGCCTGTGCGGGAACTGTCCCTCTTCCAATTCCAAGCATGTGCTTCCATGTCCTTACCTGGCCCTACTCCTTGACCATGTTTGACTGATCTAGAGGTGTGTTTCTCTGGAATTCTTTTATTTTTTTCCTTTTCTCCAAACAGATGCTGAGAATGAGGTATCTCTTTTGGTGGCAGAAGCTGTGGGATGGTACTCCTGGGAGACTTAGGTGGTAGTTTTCTTGACATGTGGGGGATGCTGTCTACCCAGAGAGAATGAAGGTGGTGGGCAGAGAGGTGGAGACAAGGGTAGGGAGGCAGGGGAGGGGGCATTCCTCACCTCCAGGTCCCCCCATCCCAAGGGATGTGCCAGCCTGTCTGTGGTCACCCTGCGTCCTTCCAATCAAGCCCTCTTTTGCCTTGGCTGCTTTGAGGTCCTTGGAAATCCAGAGACTTCTTTCAAATATAAGGGCTATTGCAGTGGTCTAGGTGAGGACCCAGGAGAGCCTGCAGCAGGGCAGTGGGAGTGGACAGGATGAGGAGCCATTGTGGAGATGTATAGGTGGTGGGACTGAACTGTTAGCATGTGGTGGTAGTTGATGCTCAGAAAAAGGCAGAGGGGAAGGACAACACCAGATTTCCAGGGATCACTGGCATGACTATGACTCTAAATCATAGTATTTAGTATGCTTTGTATTATAGGGTATAAAACCTGCCCCTGCCCCAACCTACAGAATGTTAACTTGACACCTAAGAGAGTTGAAGCTTCCTGTGATTTTGTATCCTGCTATTTTCTTATGATACAGGAAGATAAACGACCAACACAAGATTTCACATCTTTTTTTAAAAAAGCATTTTTGAGCCATGTTCTCCTGTGGTCCTGCCCCCTCAATATGCTCTTGGCCAGAGCCCATCCAAAGCAGTGCCACAAGCCTGGCAGTGGGCAGGCAGTACAGACAGGAGCCAGCACCACTCGGAAGGGGAAGATAACCACACACACCAGTCTGACTCTGGTCCCAGCAGCGGGTCGGGGGCAGGCAGCTGGTCTGACTGCAGGCCCCACCCACTAACGAAAGCTTCTTAGGGCACAACACAGGGAAAGTATCCTGAAGTTTGGTGCTACTGCATCTCTAGCAAATGCCTGGTCTGACTTAACTCAAGCCCAAGGTAACTTCATACTGGCCCGTTAACAACACAGGAACCAAATTCTGCTCACAACAGGCAAAGACAGCCAATGCAGATGACTGGACCGAAGGCAAATGTGGTTCAGCCACAACAGCAGGGCACACAACACACACAGGAGACACCCATGAAGGGCCAGGTTCTGGTGAATAGAGGACAATGCAGTGTAGTACACTGAGGGACCTCTTCTTCACAAGGCCACTACTTACAAGAGCAGGAGACATAGCTGACTTTCCTAACACACAGAGACAGACACAGAGAGTAAGATAAAATGAGGAGATGTCTACTCTTTTTTTTTTCCTGTCTCAGAGAATAAAAGAAACTTTATTATTATTGTGTATCATAGTAACTGACTTTATGAGTAAATTTTGACCCTGGTACAAACTAATGCCTACATACCCTGGACTCCCTAAAAAAGGGGAGAAGTTGGGGCGCCTGGGTGGCTCAGTCGTTAAGCGTCTGCCTTCGGCTCAGGTCATGATCCCAGGGTCCTGGGATTGATTCCCACATCGGGCTCCCTGCTTGGCGGGAAGCCTGCTTCTCCCTCTCCCACTCCCCCTGCTTGCGTTCCTGCTCTCGCTATCTCTCTCTCTGTCAAATAAATAAATAAAATCTTAAAAAAAAAAAAAAAAAGGGGAGAAGTTGTAACAGACCTAGATTCTCAATCCTGTCCTGACCTCTGGCTGGCTGTGTGACAACCTCAGGTCCCTTACATGGCCTGTAGTAGAGTGAGAAGGTGATTATGGGATCGCTGAAGCTCCTTCCAGGTCTGTGAGCCTAAGTATCAGGGACAGCCTTTGTGAGGAGATGTCTACTCTTAACCACTTTTATTCAACATAGTACTGGAAATCCTAGCCACATCAATCAAATAAAAAGAAGAAAAGGCATCCAAATTGGAAAGGAAGAAGTAAAACTTTCACTATTTGTAGATGACATGATATTACATATAGAAACCCTAAAGACTTCACCAAAAAACTACAAGAACTGACAAATGAATTCAGTAAGGTCACAGGACACAAAATCAGTATGTGGAAATCTGTTGTATTTCTATACATTAACAGTGAAGTAACAGAGAAATTAAGTAAATAGTCCCATTTAAAATTGCACCAAAAATAATTTTAAAAACTAGAAATAAACTTAACCAAGGGAAGTGAAAGACCTGTACTCTGAAAACTATAAAACAGTATGAAAGAAATTGAAGAGGACACAAACAAATGGAAAGATACTCCATGCCCATGGATTGGAAGAACAAATATTGTTAGAATGTCCATACTACCCAAAGCAATCTACAGATTTAATGTAATCCCTATCAAAATACCAAAAGCATTTTTCATAGAACTAGAATGATATTAAAATTTGTATGGAACTACAAAAGACCCTGAAGAGCCAAAGAAATCTTGAAAAAGAAGAACAAAACTGGAGGTATCACAATCCCAGATTTCAAGGTATAAGACAAAGCTGTGATAGTTCAAGTGGTATGGTACTGGCACAAAAATAGATGCATAGATCAAAAGAAGAGAAGGGTGAGCCCAGAAATAAACTCACAATTATATGAGTAATTAATCTTAGACAAAGGAGACAATATACAATGGGAAAAAGACAGTCTCTTCAACAAATGATGTTGGGAAACTGGATAGCTACATGCAAAAGAATGAAACCGGATCAGTTTCTGACACCAAATGCAAAAAAATAAACTCAAAATGGATTAAAGATGTAAATGTGAGACCTGAAAACATAAAAATCATAGAAGAGAGCAACATTTTTCCAGATATGTCTCCAGAGGCAAGGGAAACAAAAGCAAAAATCAACAGGTGGGACTACATCAAAATAAAAAGCTTCCATACAGCAAGGGAAACAACCAACAAAACGAAAAGACGACCTGTGGAATGGGAGAAGATACTTGCAAATGACATATCTGATAAAGGGCTAGTATCTAAAATATATAAAGAACGTATACAACTCACCACCCAGAAAAAACAAATAATCCAATTAAAAATGGGCAGACGCGATGAACACACATTTCTCCAAAGAAGACATCCAGATGGCCAACAGACACATGAAAAGATGCTCAACATCACTCATCATCAGGGAAATGCAAGTCAAAACCACAATGAGATACCACCTCACACCTGTCAGAATGGCTAAGATCAAAAACCACAAGAAATAACAAGTGTTGGTGAGGATGTGCAGAAAAATAAACCTCATGCGCTGTTGGTGGAAATGCAAAGTGCCAATATGGAAAACAGTATGGAGGTTCCTCAAAAAATTAAAAATAAAACTACCCTGTGATCCAATAATGCCACTACTGGGTATTTACCCAAAGAATATGAGAACACCAATTCTAACAGATAATATGCTTCCCTATGCTTATTGCAGCATTATTTATAATAGCTAAATTATGGAAGCAGCCCAAGCGTCCATCGATAGAAAGGTGGGTAAAGAAGAAGGTATACACACACACACACGCACACACTAGAATATTACTCAGCCATAAAAGAATGAAATCTTGCCATTTGCTGCAACATAGACAGAGCTAGGAAGTATAATTCTAAGTGAAATAAGGCAGTCAGAGAGGGACAAGTCCCACATCATTTCACTCATATGCAGATTTTAAGAAACAAAATACATGAACAAGTTAAAAAAAAAAAAGAGACAAACCAAGAAACAGACCCTTAACTGTAAAGAACCAACTGAGGGAGGTGAGTGTGGGGATGAGCTCAACAGGCGATGGGGACTGAAGAGTACACTTATCATGATGAGCAGAGAGTAAAGTATAGAAGTGTTGAATCACTATATTGTACACTTGAAATTAATATAACACTGTATGTTAACTACACTGGAATTTAAAAACAAAAGAAAAAAAGGAAAAGAAAAACACGTAAACTTATTTAACTATGTTTTAAAAGTGGGATGAGGTAGAATTCCCTCCTGAAAAAAATGGCTTTCTAGAGCTACTAAGATACTTGCATTTACAAAATAGTTGATAGAAATATTCCTCTGGGCTGTACAAAAGGGAGAGAAAGGCCACTCATAAGACATGGTCTACAAGATTCCTCAGACTTGGTTCCTTTCTCTGGTGCTTCATTAGAGCCTGGACCTCATTATCAGTTTTTCCGTTTTTCTGCAGGTAAATGTTCTTCTGTTTCTTGATTAGTTCACTTCAGCCTGTTCTCCCTTTTGTTTGCATTTTGATTTTGTCTGAAGAATTTTCTTGCTTTCCTGTGGCTCTTTTTTGTGACTAATCTCCACTTAGTAGGAGCAGGCTCAGTGAAAACCTTGCTGATCTCTTAGGACTCTTCCTCCCCCACCCCTTGGGCTGCATTACCCTTCTGTCAGATTGACGTTTCCAGGAAGAGTGATGCTATAGAAATTCACACTTCAGGGAGCACAAGAAAAACAGAGAGGGCAAATAATGCCTTAAAAATATTTTGATAATCCCATACATTTGTTTGTAGAGTTGACCATGGATTTCCAAGAATGTGATGGAGGAGGAAAGGGAGGCAAAATTTAATGGACCAATTGTAGGAAATAAACTTGCAAAGCTAAAAAATATGATCTAGAGGCTTTAACAAAACACACACGGGGCTGATTCTATAAATAGCTATGGCAGCATGTGGAGTTCATTAAGTCTGAGGAGTGGTTCAGGCACCTTGGAAGGTAGCTGCGAGAGCCGGCACACTCCAAGACGCACCCTGCCCTTTCTCTCAAAGACTTCACAGACATCAAGAGTTTCCAGGGGCTCTGTTCTCTCTGTCTGCCCGCAGAGGGAAGTGTGGCCACACCTTGCCCTTTGCCTTGGCCTGGCTCACAGTGACCAGAACTTGGGGAACAAATGTCTGGTGTGTTAATAGATCTAGCAGAGGGATTTGGAATTGGGATTGGTGAATTTGCCATCTGAATTTTTGTTCTCTGCTCTTTCTCATAGCTGCTTAATGTCATGCTGAAGCTGGTAGCTGTGTATCAAAGAGCAATTAAAATACAATTTCTGGTGCGGGATGCCACAAAGCAGTATTTTCTGGCATTAGCCCACCCCAAAGGGGAGAGCATACAAGTCTTGCTTATCTATGTTCATTCTTGGAAACCCAGCTAACTTCTTACCCCTTCAGTTTTGGAGTCTTCCCTGAATTTCTCAATCTACCCCCTTTCCCTCCTTTGAACTCTCTTGGTCTGTCTCTCTTGTGCTGCAGAAAGGAAATGGGATTTCACAGACCAGAGTCCATATTTCAGCTGGGACCCTTGTTATGTTATCTTGAGTAAATTTTAGCTACCATAACTATATAGACAAGGATTACTAAATGATTGGTGATTGCTATCTTATTTTTATATTTGTATTTAATTCTCATCACAACTGCAAAGGGGCTCTTATTACCTTTACTTTTTATGGATGGGGAAACAGAAGTTCAAGGAAAAAAAACTTGTCTCAAATCACGCTGTCAGAGGTGAACCTGGATTTCTCACCTATTGTGCTCTGTTGCCTCCAGGTGAACTTTTCTGAACCTTAGTGCTTTCATCTTTGAACCAGAGATATTTGGGCAACTGTAGTGATTCACTGAGAAAGAACACCTAAAGTACTGGGTTAAAAATATGTGTATATGGGGGCACCTGGGTGGCTCAGTTGGTTAAGCATCTGCCTTTGGCTCAGGTCATGATCCCGGGCCCTGGAATTGAGCCCCATGTTGGGCTCTCTGCTTAGTAGGGGATCTTCTTCTCCCTCTCTCTCTCTGACCCTACCTCCCTGCTCATGCTCATTCTCTCTCTCAAATAAATGAAATCTTAAAAAATGTGTATCTGTAACCCTTTCATCCCCCACTTCATTAATTAGAGTTTTATCATAAGCTATCATGTATCTTCTCATGTTTAAAAATGGAATTTCCACCTAGATCCCAAATTTTCTGTATATGGTGGCTCTACCTCACAGAAACTCTGTAGATTCTAAGATAGTAGTGTCATACAGCATGTAAGTAAAGACAAGGGATGACTGGATTTTAATAATTGTAGATTCTCTTTCTCTCCTTTTGGATATGCCTAGTAGCATGTCATTGTGACACACTGATCATCCTGTGAGATGGGGCTGTCTAGTCTTGTTTACTGCATTCTTTCCCAAATGGAAGTTCGTAACTAACAATATTACTACTCTAGGAAATTAAGTCCATGGAACCATCAAACATGTTTCCAAACTATGTGGATATTTTCTTCAAAGATTCTTGGAAGTTTAATCTTCCTGTTAGCTATCCAAAAGTATTATAAAAATAGGCAATAGTGGGGACATATGAAGAGGCAGGTAAGCAAGGTATTTCTTGTGTCTCTCAGCTACTTGCCTGTAATAATTTTTGAGTGTAGTTTTGAGTGACATGTTTAAGCAAAAGACAGAGATGTGGTAAGTCAAAGAGGAGAAAAGGAGAATATTCAAGGAGAGGGGTAAATTGGCCCTTCATTATTTTCTAGCAGTTTCCAGCAGCTTGGGATATTAGATGGTGGGAGTATGTGTGTCTATGGTGGAGCTGAGGCAGTGGTCAGAAGCCAGCGATTCTCAATCCCGGCTGCACATGAAAATAACCCAGGGAGAACTAAGAAGTGCTCAAACCAATGGAATCAGAATCTCTTGAAATGTGGCCAAGGGAATTGATATTAAAAAAACTCCTGGGGCGCCTGGGTGGCTCAGTTGGTTAAGCGACTGCCTTCGGCTCAGGTCATGATCCTGGAGTCCCTGGATCGAGTCCCGCATTGGGCTCCCTGCTCGGCAGGGAGTCTGCTTCTCCCTCTGACCCTCCCGACCCTCCCCCCTCTCATGTGCTCTCTCTCAGTCTCTCTCTCTCAAATAAATAAATAAATAAAATCTTTAAAAAAAAAAAAAAATCCTTCAGGTCATTCTCACGTGTATCTGGTGTTGAAACAACCCACCTAGGAAATTAACCAGACCAGGCCCAGAAACAAGTTGTTTTCCTGGTACTGTCTCTGGGAGAAGTGATATAAGACTATAGTTAATCTTGAAATAAAGGGAGGTGGACAATTTCAGGGACCCCCAAGAATGTGCACTATGTGTATCTTTTTGGCAGGGGTAACTACTAATTATGTGTGTTGCCAATGGACTGATTGATTTCCTGTTAGAACCATAGGTAGAAGGCCAGGAGCAAACATCTCTATGTTCATCTCTATGTATTCTAGAAGTGTAGACAGGATGAAGTAAGCCATATCAGAAATAAGCCTGCTTTCTTTATCCATTACAAATACATACCTCTAGAAGACTTCTCTCATCCTTGGCCTTTCTTTTCTGATCTTGAAACAAGAATGCCAATTCATCTGAGACCCTTCCCTCCTCCTGCTACTACCGCTAGTCCTGTTCCGCTGTGAATAGGAGTTAACATTTTCAAGTTTTCCCTTTGGAGGTTATTTCTACCTGTTCATTGCAGCTGTGAATAGCACCATGATCATTTTTCTCTGAAAGTCTCTCCAGCTGAAAGGTAGTGTGATGTTCTTCAAAAAGATAGGTTAGGATCAAACAGAACCTTTTGAATCCCTCATCTGTTAATGAATTCTGTGATTTTCAGCAAGTTTCTTCATCTCTGACTCTCTATTTCACATTCTGTAAAGTGGAAACAGTAGCATCTTCCTTAAAAGGCTGTTGAGAGGATATGAAAATAAATGTAGGTTAAACATACAGGCCAGTGTCAGGAATAGAATAGTTGTCTGGTAGGTGTTAGAATTGCTGTGTTTTTTTTTTTTTTTCTTTAGCACATTTCCTCACTTAATTTCAGAGAGGAATAATTATTTTAAATCGCTATAGGAAGAAATTATACTAAAAACACCACATTTGAAGAATCCCTATTCACATTAGAAGATCAAGCACAAATCATGCCAACTCAATGATAACCTAAACAAAATAATAATGGTAAAAACTACTGGTCCAGGGCTTGACACATAGTAGGCCTGTAATAAATGTTACTTCTTTTTCTATTCTTACTCCTATTTTTAGGGAATTTTCTAGGCAAGAAAGGTGATGCAGCATTATAATATTTTATGTCAGTAAAACATTATAATAATCTCCATTATTGCTCTTAAACTTTTGTTACATCATAAGCTTTTAGGAATTTTTCCACTTTAGGATTTCATATCTTAGTATCTTACCCTTTGTCTAATTCCCAGATAATTCTACCCTGAGAGAATTGAGCCTGTGATTCAGTCTTCCCCTCTAGTCTATCCATTGTCATTTTTCTCAGGGATTTCAGCAACCATGTTGACCTTCCAATACTCTGGCATTATGGTTTTTGCCTTTTGATTATTTCTTTTCATTCCACTACATCTCTCTACATGCATGACCATTATTAGAAATGTCTCCACTGCTGAGATCTTAATTCTATGATCCTCCTTTCTGAACAGAACCATCTTTTATTCTCTTACTTGGGACACATAATTCCCAGGTGTGGTATACTGTCTTTGAGAAGGATATATAAGGACATTGTCAAGGGCCATATTAAGCCAGAGAAATCAAGTTGGTTCTAATACCAAGCTATTTTAGGTTCTCAAAAGAATTCTAAGTATGAATGTCAACTAAATCTTGTATATACACAAATGGTATTGAGCAATAGATTGTATTAGATGAACTCATACAGTACTATAGCAGCAAACTCTAGAAACTCAAATCCTTTCAGTGGCTTCTGCCTGTAATTTTGTTATCGCATATGACTTGGCACCATCTTCAAATTTATCCAATCTCTGGTTTGATCTGGACTAAATAAATTTAAGTAACTTTTACATATTGAAAAATGGGTTGAACTGAACTGAATTTAGGGAACTATAGCAAATAAAGGAATTAGAATTGAATCATTCCTTAGTCCTTACATTTCTTGAGCCCCTACTATGTGTCAGGCACTGGGTTGGTTCTAGGTGTAGAAGCTAAGGATGATGAAGAGCTGGCAATCTAGTGAGCAAGGCAGTAGGCAGACACAAGTGGCTATCCAAAGAGGTATTTCCAGCTGCTCCTTGGCTCACAGTTTTGCAGAGATATTCACTGTGTTATGGTTACAGAAGGTGGGATTGTGAGTGGACATAAGGGCTGCCAATTTAGAATGTTCTCTGCCACCTTTTATACATAGAGAACAAAGATGTCTGGAACACC
This sequence comes from Phoca vitulina, assembly GCF_004348235.1. Classification (NCBI taxonomy): domain Eukaryota; kingdom Metazoa; phylum Chordata; class Mammalia; order Carnivora; family Phocidae; genus Phoca; species Phoca vitulina. The sequence continues at coordinate 7,643,414 of NW_022589723.1, forward strand.
CTGTGAGTTTTCAATTTATGAGCCACTCGGAATTGAGTTTGAGTAGGTGGCAGATAACATTTGGTATCAGGTCAATAAATCAGATATACATGCCCTTTTATTTGGAATTTCCTTGGGGATCATTCCTGGAAAGGAAGTCTATCCTGGCATAATTCTAATGCAGATATGCTTAAGTCATCAGATGTCTCATTGTTACTGTCTTCAGGGTAGCCATTTCTGGTATTCAGAATGAAATGAATGTGGGTATATGAAATGCTGGTGTCTGGCTCTACAATAAAAAAAAAAAATAGATATGGGAAAGAGGGAGGCAGCTTTGAGCTTCCAAAAGTGTTGAGGATAGTGTTTGAACTCATTTGATCTCTTCAACTCTCTTGGTTCGTCCAAGGGAAACTTCTTCCAAGAGTCCTTGGAAACAAAACTCATTCTATCCATAGTTGTTTTTGAGGATGAGGTCATCAAGGAATCTTCAGTCAATTAACCTTTTTTGGTACTCAACAGATCCTTAGTGAAAACAAGAATGTACGTTCTGGATGCTCTTTGGTGGGGGCAGAGGAGTTACCACAAATCATGCCTAAAGGAGAACCCTCCCACCAAGGTGAGGTCTGGTGGTCTCTCTCCTAGAGCTTCTTGCCAATGTCCTTATTTGTAGAGCTACTGAGAGGACCTCCAGACCTCTGAAGTGCTTGCCAGATGTGCTTTGGTGAATATGTCACTGTCACACAACAGGAAATGACATCAAGTTAATTGATAATTAATATTCTATGAGTAGTATTTGTTGCCCTGACCATGTCTACATTTGGGACCCTAGAGTCATCTCTAGAAGATTCAGTCCATAGGACAGTTCTCCTAGCTTCAACAGTTTCCCTCCTCACTTCCTCAACATTTTGATGTCTGTTTGTTTAGAATTAATGGTTTCTTTTGTCCACATGCCTGTAACCCTCTTACTTAGGACTTTTTCTTTCTGCCTTGTATTCTTCAGTTATTTACATTCTTGTCTTGATCAACAAATGATAAGCTCTATGAAGGCTTACTTCTACATATTTCTGTAGTATTGGCATATTAAATGCTAATTTTCTTTTTTATGAAAACATCAAGGCAGGTTTAAAGCAGTAGGAAGAAGTAAATTAACAGGACACATCTATTAAAAGGTGATGATGTGTGTGGGGGTGGGTAGAGGACACCTGGCCGACCCCTTTATTTTAGGATTAGAGAGAGGGAGATGTTTATGGGTTGACTGTAGATATGCAAGTTCAGGTCTTTGTTTCAGGATGTCAGCTGAATAAGTTAGGGGGGAGAAAACATGCCTAAGAAAGGAGACTGCCAGCTCTCTTAAAACTTCTTCCTTGACAAGGACAGAAATTACCATGGTTTGGACTGGGAAAAAATAAACAGACAAGCTAATCTGTAATGTAACTAGAATCAGGAGATTTAAAAAAATTTACATATGTTTAGGTTTTATCCATTAACTTCTGTCATTGTTTTTTTATGAAAGGCAAACATGTTCTCTCAGGCAATGCTCTTTATAAACTTCTAGTTGTCTTTAGGCTTCAACTCAAATATCACCTCCCCTATAAAGCCTTCTCCGACCCAAGTTCGGCAAACTTATTTGTTGCTCCATCTGCTCTCTCAACTTTTTGGTGTGTCCATCATGACAATGGTGACCTTGCATTGCAGTGGCTTAGGCTGAGTCTGTCTTCTCACTGGACTTATAGCTACTTTAAGTAAGGCTGTCTGTAGTATGCAGTATGTATTCCACAATTTTATGAGGAAATAAGTATTCTTTGGGGCCATTTTTAGATCTAATAGATGAGTCATGGGGCTGACCCAATTTGGTGTTTCTTAATGCTCTTATGTACAATATTTCTTAAGATAAATATTGTAAGGGTAGAGATTGATTTAGGTTGTATAAGTCCAATCATTCATTTACCACCTTCATGATTTTATTGTATCTGTTACCACGTGTACTATTTAATCTTTTTTTTAGCACAACTCATGTCTTTTGCTCAAAATAGTTTAAAAATTTTTTAAGAAAATCAGCAACATGTGCATAACTTGCCATTCATGAATAGTGGAAAAACATTCAAACACACTGAAATATGAAGTGTTGATTTCTGTATTGCTTAAAATTATTTCTTTGTGACTGATGGTGAGTGGAGCACTCTTCAGAAACATGGCTCCAGGGCTTTTATAAAGCCACAATTTTCCTTCCTCTAAAGTATTCTTACTCTTAAAGACGTTGTTACTATTTCTCCTACATCTCTACTAAAGTACTCTACACAGCACAAGAGAGGAGACATGCTCTCCACCATCTCCCTATCTCCCTACCTCCCCATCTCAGGCAAGAGTAGACATGCAACCTGGGGTGATCTGGAACCAGCATTAAAATGGCCCATCATAATTGTCTTTGAAATCTTCATCTTTGTCTGGACAGTCCTAGACATTTTGCTTCTATACCACACTATGTATTTGTAATTATTTTTCATACACATATATGTTTTCCTTCAAATACTTTTTTTTTTTTTTTTTAAAGATTTTATTTATTTATTTGACAGAGAGAGACACAGCGAGAGAGGGAACACCAGCAGGGGGAGTGGGAGAGGGAGAAGCAGGCTTCCCGCAGAGCAGGGAGCCCGATGCGGGGCTCGATCCCAGGACCCTGGGATCATGACCTGAGCCGAAGGCAGACGCGGAACGACTGAGCCACCCAGGCGCCCCTTCCTTCAAATACTTAAGTAAAATTGATAATCTTGCAAATTGTTTATTTGGGGATTTTGAATATAATCAATGACACCATCATGTACCACACTCTAAGAAGCATAGTTTTGAATAAAACACAATATTGTATAAGTGGTCTCCATTGTAGTACTAAGATGTAGTTTGGTAAAGATTCCTCACTGAATGACATCCTAACTGAAACCCATGATTACTAATATTTGCAGAACACTCTGGGAAGAATTTATCTATTGAGACAGTAAGAAGTGAAAGCAGAAGTGATTATCTAGATCATACTAGGCCAGACTTAAAAATTATTTTTAAAAATTAATTTTGGGGCTCGTTGAGAACTAGTTTTTATCTGAATGACAGAGTTCAAGGAGTCCCTCTCCATGTTGTAGGAAAATGTTATTCTTTATTCTCACTAGCTTTGGCCACTCTTACCAAGGCCCCAGTGATGTCATACAGCAGGATGGGTTAGATGTGGGTCAGTATCACTGAACTACATTTCCTGCCCATTGATAATGCCTGTTGGTTTTGTGGATAATGTGCCACAGAAGTTAGTGATTAGATAGAGGTTTTTCACTTATCAGTTGGCTTCAGTATACCAGTTGGGAGGCCTGAGGTCACTTATCAGTTGGCTTCAGTATACCAGTTGGGAGGCCTGATGTAGACTTTCTTTGATACTGCTCAGTTTACTAGATAATTACTGTGTGATACAAATATATTCTAAAGAGGGTCTGAGCTGGGATTTAGAATTTGACTGGTAGATGTTTATTTTTTTGTCTCATCTGGTCTCATTTTTAAATTTAGAAAAAGGAAATAGAAGATTTTGGCTTTGACTTAGTATTCTGTTTCTGTACTTACTGCTAGTGGAGGTTGCTGGCAGGGTGATTAAACCATCTTCATTTGGCTGGTAGGAAGGAGCTTTGTGAAACTGCCTAGAAGTCAACAGAATAAGCCCCCAGGGGAAGAAGCAAAACTGGATTGGAATCAGTTTAAAAATCTGAGACTTGGCTTCAAATAAAACTGTCTATATGGTCATTCTTATTTAATTGGAATTCTAGTTGTTTTAGTGGTTTCAGATGATAGAATCAAGAAAGTTTAATTATTTTAATGTAGTGTGCCCAATCTTGTGTCTGTGTGTGTGTTTGGAAGGGAGCTGGTGGCCATTTAGAGTAGTTTCTGCCAACTCTGGCAGCATTGCTGGCTAAGTCTCTGGGAATAAGATTTGGTGGTGACTGGCCTTGGGGCTGAAGAAAACTAGTCCACGTGCTATTTCCTAGTCTAATTGGCCTCAAGAGCCATCAAAAAGCAACAGAAACTGGGTCCCCTCTCTCTCACGGTGAGGGCTGATTTGTCTACTCCCCATTCGATGACCAGAGACACCAGGTGAGAGATAATGTCCCTACCCTCCATTAGGCTTATGGTCCATTCCTTTAAGTCCGCATTTAGGTGTTGGAAACCCAAGAACACAGCCACCATGTAGCCATGGTCAATCTGCCTTTGAGTAAAAACAGATGCTATGCCTATCATGAGTCTTGTTTCTTGTCAACATTTACTTGCAACCTCTAGACAAATGCCCACCACTGCCAGAGATGCCTCTACATTGACTCTTCTCCCAGTGGTCTAAGGCCCATCTGAGGGAAGAGAGCTATGAGTCTCTGTGGTCCACTCTATTTTTCAATGACTCTTTCTCCATCTGGCTCAGAGTAAAGAAGAGGAGCCATATGGGAAATGATATGTTCCATCCTGTACAAGCCTCTCGAAATCCAAAGAGAGTAGGAATTGGTTAGGATTTGGAATTGGCAGATACTTCTGTGGGTCAGACAACAGACAGGAAGCTGAGCTCCTCTCACAACTGCCTGGAGCCAACACACGTCTTTGGTCCAACTTACCCAGCCCCTCATCAGGCACTGGAAACATGGTGGGCTGGCTTCCGGGCTCTGCTGCTTGCTGGGTACAGGACCTGGCACACACACAGGCTCATCTCTCTGAGCCCTTGTTTCCTCATAAGCCAAAAGAGGGGGTTAGTTACTTCTCTAAGGATACTTTCAGCTGAAATTCTGTAAGGTGACTAAAATTGTGGGATGGGGGAAGGAAAGGCACCCACAGGGAAAAGGTGGAGGACACTGGAATGCTAACACAAATCTCTAAGGAATGTTCAGCTCTCTCTTCATGTTTACCTTCAATTATGCTCATCGCCTCCATCACCTCCTAGAATTTCTACCTACTTGCTCTGCAGCCTGTGGCTAATTGCTTAACTTCTCTAGATCTCTGTTGCTACTTCTCTAAGTTGGGAGCAATAACACCATCCATACAGAGTTGTTGATTTTGGTATTTTTATTTTGAAGACAAAATGGTTATACATTTAAAGGGCTTAGCATAGGGCATGCTCATGGAGGTGCTCAATAAACCTGCATTTTCTCCACTTTCCCCTTTCTTTCTAAATTTGCTTCACTCTGGACCTTTCCCTGAAGAATTTGTTCTAAGCTGGTGCTCTGATTAGTTGTAACCCAATTAAGACCAGAGTATCACTGATGCTCCTCAGAGCAGGAAAATGTCCAAGCAGAGATCTGCTACATGTTCGTCATGCTTCCTAAGGCTGTGTAGGTGAAAGATGGGAAGACACTCCAGGCTGGTGCTCTTTCCCACCTCTCCTCCCCGACCCTGTGCTCTCCCTACCTCCTGAATCTTACCCCTCCTCCAGGATCTGGCTCCCTTGCCCCCCCCCCCCCCGTGGATTTGTCCCTGGTTCCTCTGACCAGAAGAACCCTCTTCCATGTCTGGAGTCCTGTTATCTTTACTCTCTGAGGCTACTTTTCACCTATGTTGTGAAATGTCTTCTGTATTTTAAATTGCTACTGGTATTTACAAACCCTTTTGCTATTTAACACCGAACCTTTCCTTTGTCTCTTTATCTAGATGGCAGATTTCTTGAGGGCAGGGGGTTTGTGTTTCTACAGCTCCCTGAACAGGACAAGCATTCCACATGTGGGCAGAGACCATGGTACAAATAAGCTCACACTTTTCATCTGTTTCCATGGTGACACTGTTTCCTCTCACACCCTTACCACTATTAGGATCGAATTTTCTCAATGGTCACTCTGCTTCTTTCCCTCAGAGAGTAGATGAGGCTTCTAAATTTGAACCTGTGTTACTTTTAGAAGGATTATTTTTTCTCTTTTTTTTACATGTAAAATATGAGACCATGTTTCTTTCTCCTCGCCTCTGGGATACCTTTCTGAGGGCTCAAGGATCTAGCCCAAAACTCTCCTCCAAGGCTTTTAAAGGTGGTTAAAACGTTAGTCTCCTAATAATGAGACCTTTTTGTTAAAACAAATGTCATCGACGTTCCTTGATTCCTTTCCATATTTTAAGGCCTCATTACTGTATTTCAAGAATTCCCTAAAACGGAAAATATCAGTCTTACAAATTAATCTCCATTTGACCTATTCTCCACAGTCAAATCCAAATTCCTACCGTAAAAGTGCTGCATTCCTCTGAAGCCAAATGATACTTAAATATCAAAAACACCCTTGTATTTGAATCATCCTGGTCTCTTTCTGCTCATACGGGCTGATTCAGCAGATTGGCTCCTTGGGGAGGGCACTGATTTCCAGCCCATTGCCAACAGACAGAGGCACCTCCAAGCGGCTTTCTCAAAGGCCAAGGACATTTTTCGGCAAGGACTCTGAGCTTGTTGCCACATAAACAAATAGGAGGATTTTACTTCAGCTTCCCCAATTTTTTGGATTGACAGTAAGTGCTAAGAGAGAGACAGAAGCCAGGAAGGCAGCCGAGGGGGCAGCTAGAAGCCCAGAAGCAAGCTGGGAATTGTTGGCTCGGGCTCCATGCTCAGGGCGAGGCTGTGAGCAAGCCTCAGCTGTGAAAATGTCTGGAAAACCTCTCGGCTGGACATCTCCCGGGTGGACCCAAAGCCTGGATGATGTAGGAGCTAAGAGCATCTGCCAGAATTCCCTTGCTTCAGTGAGTAGTTCTCACCTCTGGCTGCACAGTAAAATCACCTGTGAGTCTGTTAAAAGCTGCCAGCGTCTGGGCGCCACCCCAGGCCTGGGGAGTCCCAAGGATGGGCGCACTGGAAAAGATCTCCAGGGACTCTTAAATGCACTCAGGATGGAGAACCACTGACTGGATGGTGGAAAGTTGGGTCTTTATTTCAATACCTTGACTGAGTTTCTCTGTTAATTATGATCTGTGATTAAACACTGATATCGACATTTTTTTTTTATTTTGAGGATATTCTTTTTCCTCTTTTTGATAGGTCACTCTTAGAGAACATCAGTAGGCTAGATCTAGCAGGGATATTAGAGATCACCGAGCCCAAATGTGGCAAACAGGTTTAATGCATGGTGTCAGTTCTGACCAACAGAGGCTGCCTGAAGGGCGCTGGGAAGGACTGAGGAGGACGTGGAGGCTGTGTCCTGACGCAACGGCTTAAAGTTCTGTCACTCTTAAAGATGACTGCCATATGTAAGACGGTGGCACAGTGCCATTCTTTATGTACAGAAGGAAATCACTAGCAGAGAAAATATACTTGCCCAAACTCATACCGAGTGACTGCTTTCTTTCTTCTTTCTCATTTATTTTTTATTTCATTTTATTTTTAGAGAGAGAGTGTGTGTGCCTGGGGGAGCGGGGTGGGTGGGCAGGGGCAGGGGCAGAGGGATAGAGAATCTCAAGCAGACTCTGCTGAGCGTGGAGTCCAACATGGGGCTTGATCTTACCACCCTGAGATCATGAACTGAGGGGAAATCAAGAGTCAGATGCTTACTCAACTGTGCCACCCAGGCGCCCCTTCTTTCTCATTTATTAAGCATGGACAACATTCTTGGTATTTAAAGGGCAAAGTTAAGTAGACTATATACATTGGGGTTGTCCCAACCCAAAGTATGTAATCATTGGCTAAATCTGAATCAGGGGCAAGAGCTAACACGGATCATTCATGCTCCAATTCAAGCCAATGGCTTCCACTTTTCTTTGCCTTTGTCTATGCAAATACGGCCAGTGTTTGGGACCAAATTGGCAGCACCAACTCAGTGGCTTAAAAACTCTTGCATCTTGCTGCTTTCACATTTTGAAACCTGGGGAAGGTTAACATCTCCTGGCATTTGGGAGCTGCTTCTCCAGCCTCCCACAGGCCTCTTGGGCCTTATTACCGGGTGCTTCCTAGTCCTGATGTGTGCTTTTTAGAGAATTAGTAGATGATGTGAGTTTCCTGAGATGAATGTTGCTTCCATTCGCTAAGTGTATGTCCCCAAACACAGCCATAGATTTCTGACTCTCTGAGGAGGCCATTACCCCACTTCAAGACCCCAGTTTCTCGTCTCTTGATTTCTGGGTAGCCTGGGGCTTCTCTGACCCCTTTCAGTTCTGTTCCAAATATCCACCTGCTGTCCTGCCTTGGGACATGCATCAGCTTTTTTTTCCCCCCAAATTTTAACTTATTTTTATTTTTAAAGATTTTTTTTATTTATTTGACAGAGAGAGAGGGAGAGAGCACAAGCAGGGGGAGCAGCAGGCAGAGGGAGAGGGAGAAATAGGCTTCCCTGCTGATCAAGGAGCCCAATGCGGGGTTCAATCCCAGGACTCCAAGATCATGACCTGAGCCGAAGGCAGATGCTTAACCGACTGAGCCACCTAGGCGCCCCATGCCTCAGCTTTTTTATCTTCTTTGGCAGATCTTTATCCCGAGAAAAGATCTTGGGATCTTATGTGCAGCACACAGTAATGAATTGCCTGCTAAGATCAGAAAAACTTCCAAACTTAAGCCTCCTGCCCAGCTATGAGGAATGTATGGCGAAGAACCACTCTCCTCAATTGAGCCCAACAAATATTTTCCCTAAATGTTATTTATATTCAGTTCAGTTGATCATTACTACATATGTGGCTCTCTACTTTGCAAGCTAATAGTTTAGAGTAAGTTTTATTCCTTCAAAAAAGCTATGCTATTATATGTATGTTTTTATCTTCACAGAAAATAGCCTAGAGGATGAGCCATACTTTATTTATGGGAGTGGGAGTGGGGGGCCTTGGGATGGGCTTCATTTTCTACTTTGTACACATCAGTGTTGTTGGATTTCTTTTTAACAATTGACATATTTTCCTATTGGAAAATAAAACCATTAAATAAGTTTAGGAAAATAAAAATGTGTTCATAAAATCTTAGAGATGAAGAGACCTCAGAGTGCATTTAATCCTTTGATTCAAAATCTTCCATGAATCTTTGTCAAATTTATTATACAGTTGTGTGTGTGTGCTTGTGTGTGCTTGTGTGTGCACATCTGCTAGTGTAAGGCTGCCAATCATCCTTTCTGAGGAAGAAACTATTCTTTATTCTGAGTTGTGTCTCTCTTACATTTGTTTATGAAGTAATAGTGGCAATGATGATTTTTTTAAATCTTTACTTGGTATAATAAATAATTGGAGACTCAATGTCAGTTCTTAAAACTTTAGGTACTTATGGGTTTATTAAAATTAGTCTTGAAATTACGCATGTTATCAACTCCTCTAGTTTATCAATGAGGGAACCGAGGCTCAGAGACTTGTGAAGTACTCATGAGAACTGACTTACTGCATTCTGTTCAACATACCACTCTGTCTCTCAATTTAAAAAATATTCATTCATATAACACTTGCTTACTTAGCATATAACACGAATTAGACTAGATGTTAGGGATAAATAAGAATAAACAGAAATATCCTCCTGGAGTTTTTAGTGTAATGTAATCACTAACAGCATTAGTTTACATACCATAAGATAAATTACTAAAATCCTTTTCCTTTCTGGTGAATAAATGAGCCTTATACTGTCTTGCTGATTACATATCATCATTTCTTTATCTGTAGTTCATTATTGTTCTTTATAGTAGATATCTTGCTTTGTCTATAATATTGACACCTTGTCTTGCACTGGAACCATGCAAGAATTTTAAGTGTTTTTAAAATTTAGGCACAACAAATGCATGTTCATTGTAAAATATTTAAATATACAGAGAAATAAGTGGGACTCTGCTTTCATTGCTTACAACTCTCCAGTCCTGCTCTGGTCTCTGGAGTTAACCCCTGTTGAATAGTTTTGGGGATATTCTGCCATCTATACACAGATTTCGGGTTACTTCTTCTTGTTATGTAGCCTTTCTTATAGAATTATCTATTTCTTGCAAAGTGAACTCCCTTTATCTCAGTTAGAGGGATCCTATCATTTCTGAAAATATGACCATCAACCAGCCCTTGATAGTTTTGTCTAAATACAGACCCCTCTCAACTTAAAAACAAGTTGTATTTAAAAGGTTTCTATTTTATAAGCTGACTGGAACTCGGAATGTGTTTTCTCATAAAATGAGTTTCAGATATGTTTTACACAGTGGCTGCAGCAGCACAAGAAAAAGGTCAATATGGAAAAGAAACACTTAAAGAGTACTTACCATGTGTGAAAAACCCTATTAAGGACTTTCCATTATTTCATTTACTCTTTGCAACATTTTTGTTAGGGTGGTTATTATTCTAAACTATTCAGATGCAACTGATGTTTAAAGTAACGAAGTAACTTGCCCATTGTCATGTAAGTTGTAAATGTCAGAACCATGAGTCAGCTCCAAGTATGTCTGATCCCTAAGCACATGCACCTTCCAGCCCCTGGATGTTGGTTTAATAGGGGAAAGGTGCACACATAGACACATATTCAGCCTCAGGAAGTGGCGCGCTGTTTCCTTCCTCCTGTTTTTGTGGTGCTGGAAGGAAAGATCAGGAGCTGGAGAGCTAGAAGCTCTGGTTCCACTATACTTTATTTGTACCCCAATCGGGGACTGTGTCAGACCAGTGATTGACATATTGGCTGTTGCTATCTGTATATTTTTTGGCTTCCATAGCCAGCCAGTAAACACACGGCTGAAAATTCTGTTTTTCCCCTCTAGATCTACTCTCTAGCCTTCATCCCACTTTGAGCCCCTAACCTCCTTGGACTCCATCAGCTGGCTGACTCTTTTTCCTCTGGGTTCTGATTGGGTTTGTCCAATGAGAGGACAGGAGACTGGAAAGTATGAGGGAAGAAATGTCAAGGCTCTTAGTTCTCTGTCTCCTTTCCTATCACTATTTAGCGGTGGCTGGATTCCTACCCCAAAAGCCACAACTTCTGCTGGATGGCCTCCTTTACATCTTTAGTTCTAAGTTCCAGCGAACAGTTCCCTCTGGGTACCTTCAAGCCAAGGGTAGTAACAGCATTCTACTCTTATTAGCCAGGTGCTTTACCATTTCTTGTCAGTAACAACTTGCCCACACTCTTGTCAGTGTGCCTTCATCAAACTCTCTTTAGTTATCCCTTTTGAATATACCATCTGTTTGCTGCTGGGAAGCTGGCTGATCCAGTAAATGAAACCAGGATTTGTTCCTGAAAACAGATGCCCAAAATGGGATTCTGTGATTAGGTTGCTCACGTATTTGATGAGAGCACAGATAATCTCCTTGCCGAGGTAGGATGGTTAACAAAGTATGTGGTGGAACAATAGTCACTCAAATTATCAACAGCTGTTGCAGGGGGTGGTGTGCAGGTGAAAGGCAGAGATCCTGTGACTGTGGCATGCACTGTTCTGTCAGGGGATTCAGATTACATAGACTGTGCTGTAGGCTAGCTACTTAGGAAACCCAGAGAGCGTAAACAGAGAAAAGGACAAATTATCAGCCTTGAATCTCCAACTCAGGGCACAGGTCGTAAATCAATAGACTCTTTGGAAGTGTTCAGTGTGAATCTTTCACCTCTGTAGCTGCAGGGCAAATACATCTAACTCAGTGTAGCTTTTAAAGAATGTCTCATCTAGCCACAGGGCAAATATGACTGAAGATCATCTGTGGCTAAACACAGGTCCTATCTCCATCCACCTTTCCCCTATTACATAGATTTCGAGGGGCCTGCAACATCACAAAATGAGAAGTACATGTGCTGAGGCTTCAGATACCTGGGGTTGACCCTCAACTCTGACAGTAACCACCTCTATGGCACTGAGCAAATGGCTCAATCACTGGGAGACACAAGTTGCTGAGTCAATACACGTGCAATGCTACTTGGTCTTGTATAATAAGGTAATGCATCAGCAGAAAGGACTGGATTCCTGAGATAGAAAATAATGTTCTTTTTGGCAGATATAGAGAAGACTGAGAACTGCAAACCTTCCAATTCCCCGATCCTTCACTAGTGAAGGAAGGAGTTCCTGCTCCCCATCCCCGCATCGGAGGCAAGCCTTTCTCTCTTATCTCTGGCAAGCCCCAGTAGGAGAATCAGTGCAGACCTCTCGTGTTTTGGAGTATAGCTGTGATGCCTTCAGCAGGTAACTATTCTCCCTTTAAAGAGCTTCTGCCTTGCCACTAAGCCCGAGTAGAAACTAAATGCCTGACCACATTACTGTTCTGTGGCTGCAGTAACAAATTATCACAAACTTGGTGACTTAAAGGAACAGAAATGTGTTCTCTCACCGTTCTGGAGGCTACAAGTCTGAAGTAAGGTGTAGGCAGGGCATCTCTAAAAGCCTTCCCTCTAAAAGTCTCCAGAGGAGAATCCTTCCTTTCCTCTTCCAGCTTCTGTTGTTGCCAGAATGCTTGGCTTGTGACGGCATCACTCTGCTCTCTCCTCCATCTTCACAGGGCCTTCTCTGTGTCTTCTCTGCTGTCTGGAATAAAAACACTTGCTATTGGATTTAGGGCACACTCCATTAATCCAGGATAATCTCATCTCAAAATCCTCAACTTAATTCTGGCTGCAAAAATGCCCTTTTCAAATAAGGTCACATTTACAGGTTTTAGAAGACCTATTTTTGGGGGGGAGGGGCGCACCATTCAAACTGTTATACAGACTGTGGAGGATCAAGTGACCATGAGATCGGAGCTGACCCTAAGGAACCGGCTGTTGTCTGACCCACCATCCATAAAACTGGGAGTGAAATGGAATGGAAATGGAATACCAGGTGGCAATGGTATATAAAAGATTGGGTTCAACATGGGTAGGTGGCTCACTCTTTCAACACCCACTTCCGATGCATTGTTTCTTCTATCTCGATTCACACCTATGGTCTTATGTGGAATTCCTTACAACTATGTGACTAGGGAAGCAAACTTGGGCCCGACTTGATGATATGTGGTCACCAGCCAGAAGTGCATAGCCACTGTATTACAGTCCCAGTTGGGGTGGCTCTGAAAAGACCAGGGCGAAGGAAAATTATTCTAATTAGAATTTTAAGCAGTACACTTAGTTGTTTACTTAGACCACCAGAAGCTAGCTCAAGGTTTGTATCTATGTCTGCATGGGGAGTGGCTAAAAACTTAACCAGTTGGTCCGGACCTTCAAAAGAAAATGATACGCAGATTGGTGACAAGGGGAAATGTGTGAGGATAGATTTCTCACAATGGGCACATATTATTCCTTTACCATCTAAATGCCCTCCAGAGAGCGCTTCATTGTGGAGAGAGGCTCTTGATAAGGTAGACAAGATGAAACCTGTGGCTATCAGTCAGGATATTTCTCAGCCAACATGGGACTCATTCAATGGGCCCCTTGACAATATTGCTATGGTGGCAAGAATTAAGTCTCATCGATGTGATCTCCCTTATCAAGATTGATCTCTTTACTGCCACTGTTCAGTGTCAACCTGTGAAAAGCAGAGACCAAGGCTAACCATCTGATATAGCATCAGTCTGTAGGGGAACCAGCATACTATGTTTTTATTGGACCCCTTCCATCATGGAGGCAACAGCCATTTTTCCACATATAACATTATAAATAGGCATTTTCTTTCTGGCCACAATTTTTCTGCCAGCACTACCATCCCTAAGCTTACAGGATGTCTTATTTTCCCCCATTTTATCCCATATAACTTACTGAGTGGTAAATAAAATGTGGAAATGGGTTCATACCTACTAAATTCACTGCCCCCTTGTTCATATAATTGTGAAATGAACTACTGTAGGCTCAGTTACAATTATAGGAGACAATGAACTGTCAGGTTAGGGAAAATGCCTCAAACCAGAGGTGAAAATTATTTCCCTGACAGCCTGAATTCATGGGTCTGGGAATCAAGATATGAAGGTAGAAGAGGTTCTTCTCACACTTGTACCTAAAGAATTTGTGCTTCCTGTCTCCACAATGTTGGCATTGGTGGTTCTGGAGATTCTACTGCTTAAGGGAAGAATGCCTCTAAGAGGGGAGAGTCATGGTTCTAAAGTGACAATTGGGACTCTCTGGTTCCTCATGCTGCTTAACCAACAGGCAAAGGTGGGGTCACATTACTGGCCTCGGTGATCAAACTTGCTTATAGAGAAAATGTGGCTTGCTGATACCCAGTGGAAGGAACAAGGGCTATGCATGGAGCCCAGAGAATTTACTGGAGCTTCTCTTGGTATTTCTCTACCATACTCGCCTATGAAAAACTGCAGCATCCCAATAAGTACATGGGTTTGGGGTTTTGTATAAAGTTTGAGTCACTATCAGGTAAAGACTTTATCTAGCCAAGGAGCTTACAGAGGTTAAGGAAAGCAGAGAATGGGTAGAAGAACTATTGTTCTTAACTACTTAGGCCTGTGACCAGGTACAAAAGTAGGGACTGTAGCAGCTGTGCTTTGTTGTTCCCCCACCCACATCTCCCCCCCCCCATTATGTTATATGGAGAACACTGATGTTGCCTGCATTTTAGATTTCATGTGGGAGCATGAGTGAATTCATAGCACCTAATGATGATATATCTGCTGACTGGAACAAAATAGTTCCTATGTGTTTTTCTACCAGGCAAAGGGAAAAAAGTAGATGCTGAGGAGCAAAATACACTAGATGTTCTCTGCCTCTCTAGATCTGTCTTCTATCCTTCACTATCCAGCTCTATGCATGGAGAGGTAGATCTCCATGATCTGCTTTAACCAGGTACTCCTGCCCAGTGGCTTTTTAAAAATTTTATTTTAGATGTATGCTGAAAGAAGGACAGATCTAAAGACAGCTTTTCTTCCTTGGGCTATGGTCCCCTTCCATAGCAACCACTAAAGGAGGGAAGAGGAGTTTCATTCTCCTTTAGGTTGGAAAATTTTGGCCCCTACCTCATCCATCCAAACCTGAAAATGGGTACATTGTTCACTATCTTAGCATTATAGTGAACAAAACACATTTACCATAGTATTCTAGTGGTAGCAAAGACAACAGTCCATTACTAAGCTATAAGCTTGCTTCATTCAACAACTATTTCCTGAATACTTTGCTCTAGGTTCTGAAAATATGGAAGTGGACAAAACAGATTTTGCCATCATGGAATTTACAATTTCATTAAATAAGCCCTTGCCCTCTTCTCTATGGTATGTGAGAATTGTGGTAGAAGCTCAACAAATAATTATGAAATGAATAAAGAGGAGGGTTAAAAAAGATAAGTAACAGGTGAATTACCGTTTTACAGCATGTTCCTAGAGTTAGCTCAAAGCGTTTTAATCTCAAGCACAAGTTGGTTTTCACAGCACTGGCTTGTCCCTTCCCCAAACCATCTAGCACTTAGAAACTTGTGAAAACTCAATGAGGTTTTGCTAGATTCCTCTCAGTTTTAGGTCAAATTTCAGGAAGCATCATAATATAAGTCTAACTGTCACTACCCAATAGCCTCTTTGGGAAAAATCCCACATCCCTTGCTCTGCTGCTCTAGATCCTACTGCTGGGGAAAGTTCTGTTGAAATGACCGGGCTCCTTAGCCTTCTTCATCTGAGCAGCTTCTCAACTCCCTTTGGCCTCTGTTCAACAGGACACCCTTCCTTTGAGGCTTCCCTCTAGATTTGTTTTATTCTTTCCTTTGGCCCATGTTTTTTCCTTTTTAACCTCAGTTCTTTTCCTTCACTTCCAGTATTGTTGACCTGATGTCTGTCAATCAACTCTGGCCCAACAGGCTACATTCAGTCTACGGGGAGTCCTATTGGTGAACAGATAGGTGGTGTGTCAAGAGACCCATATTGTAAAATGGAAATTAGAAGAAACCTAAAACAACAGAGTAGGGAATGGAAAACTTGTTCCCGGTAGGTCTCTCAATGGCATTTCCTCCTTATACTGGGTCTTTTTTTTTTTTTTTCCAATGCAAGGTCAAATTTTAAATTGTGCACGCTGACACTCACAGTTGTGCCTTCTCATTGTTGAGTGGCTGGTGTGTGGTCAGAGTCTTTCAGCTCTTTGTAGTTTTGTGTGAAAACTCACTGTAACATGAGGTGGGAGGGGAAAGACCCAGGGGGAAAAATCTTGCTCACCACAGAGCTGAAATCAAAGGAATGTTTCAGGCTATGAAAAATGGCTTCCCGTTCTCTGGCTCCACACTGTGAGCACTCATGCCTTGGAAAATGTAATCTGGAAAAAGTGAGGTGTCGGGAGGATGGGGATTTTCACATTGCAGCAGAGGATATCCATAGTTTCTTTTCAGGTTTAATTGCACGTGGGTGGTGTACAATTATAAGTACTCATAAATTGTCTACCCCAATATTGAATTCAGCCCCCTCCATATGTGTCAGCATGAGCTGAGCTGAAGCCAGTAGACTGGGCCAAAATACACTAGAACTGTAGCCAAACTGATGAGAGAGGGTTTGAAAAGTCAGCTAGAGAGACCTGTGGACCCAGTTATTGGAGTAATAGATTTCTTGTCCTAAGCCTCTACATAGATGCTATTTTTCTCTCTTTGGGGTGGAATATGAAATGAGAATGTATTGATGGAGAAATTTTTCTCTAGTTGAAAAAGTAGCATTTAGTGACTTACAAAACTATACAGGAATTTTAGATAAAACCCATCATATGACATTTCATAGGATGTTTTGAGTTGTCTATTATAAGATACATATGCCCTGGTTTTTCCTTTTTCTTAAAGAGTGCAAACTTAACTAGAAACAGCATTATTAATTTCCAATAGGTTTTTTAAAAGTTTGTTTCTAACCTCTACCAAACAGCAATGAGAAAAAAAAAAACGTACTCTGAGTCCCCAAAAGGGAAATAGTAAAGTGCTGTGCAAATATTTCTCACCACTGCTTACTGGTTACTTTTTTACAGGTGGCTATTTTGACTAACTGATTGATTAATGTTCAGTAGAGAAACTGTGTTGTGTGTCTTGTCTACAAAGTGAGGCATTTTTGAGGTTGGGAAGGGTGAAGGGAATTAAGGAATAATTGAATGTTAGGCAAATATAATTTAAATAGGTTAGAATGATATAACATGCTCATAGACTGGAAGAATATTATAAAATGTCTAATATTACCCAGAGCAATTTATAGATTAGTGAGATTCCTATCAAAATACCAATAACATTGTTCATAGAACTAAAACAAACAATCCTAAAATTTGTATGGAACCCCTGAGGCCAAAGCAATCTTAAGAAAGAAGAAAAAAAACCGGAGGTATCACAACCCCAGATTTCAAGATATACCAGAAAGCTGTAGTAATCAGAACAGTATGAGACTGGTGCAAGAACAAACACATAGATCAATGGAACAGAATAGAGAGTCCAGAAATAAACCCACGCTTACATGGTCAGTTAATCTACAACAAAGGAGGCAAGAATATACAATAAGGTAGGATAGTCTCTTCAATAAATGGTGCTGGGAAAACTGGACAGCTACATGCAAAAGAATGAAACTGGACCACTTTCTTATACCATACACAAAAATAAACTCAGAATGGATTAAAGACAAAATACAGGCCCTGAAACCAAAAAACTCTTAAAAATTATAGGCAGTAAATGCTTGGATCCTTGTCTTTGAGGTACTTTGTTTTTGGATCTGTTTCCTTGGGTAACAGGGGTAACAAAAGCAAATACAGGGTAACAAAAGCAAAAATAAACAATTGGGACTAGATCAAACTAAAAAGCTTTTGTACAGCAAAGGAAACCATCAGTGAAATGAAAAGGCAACTTACAGAATGTGATCACATATCTGTACATGATATATCCATTAAGGGGTTAATATCCAAAATATATAAAGGACTCCTACAACTCAACACCAAAGCCCCAAACAATCCAATAAAAAAATGGACAGAGGACCTGAATGAGACATTTTTCCAAAGAAGACATACAGATGGTCAGCAGACACATGAAAAGATACTTAATGTCACTCATCATCAGGGAAATGCAAATCAAAACCACAATGAGGTATCACCTCACACCTGTCAGAATGGCTAGTAACAAAAAGACAAGAGATAATAAGTGCCAGTGAGGATGTGAAGAAGAGGGAACCCTCATGCCCTGCTAATGGGAATGTAAATTGGTGCAGCCACTGTAGAAAACAGTATGGAGGTTTCTAAAATAATTAAGTAAAATTACCATATGATCCAGCAATTCCACTTCTAGGTATACATCTGAAGAGAATGAAAACACTAATTTAAAAAGATATATGCACCCCCATGTTCATTGCAACATTATTTAAAATAGTCAAGATATGGAAGAAACCTAAGTGTTCACCAATAGAGGAATGGATGAAGAAGATGTGGTACATATGTGTATATCACATGTATGTGTACATATATGTATGTATATTGTATATCGTGTGTGTGTGTTATATACACACATGTACATACAATGGAATATCACTTGACCATAAAGAAGAAAGAAATCTTGCCATTTGCAACAACATGGAGGGTATTATGCTAAATGAAATGAGTCAGACAGAGGCAAATACCATATAATTTCACTTATATGTGGAACCTAGAAAACAAATGAACTACTACTATAAAAAAATGTCATTTTGACCCTGAACTACCATTTTTTTCACGCTGAATTACTTTACTCATTAGACAGTTAAACTTCATATTGGGTATTTGTAATTAAACCATAGGTGTATAGAATAAAACTTTGGTGTCTTAAGTTATTTAATAAATTGAGATTTGGTCTGACACTATGTGCTACATTAATTACCATAGATGAATGGGAAAAGACAAGTGGATATAACTTGTAAATGATGCATTACAAACAAACGAAGACCTGATGACTTCACAGTGTGCTATTCAAAGGTTGTTGGAAGTTAAAATAAAGGAAAATAGTGGGAAAATTGTGTCATCATAAAATAAACTGAGGATGATGAATCACAGACCTGTACCCCTGAAATAAATAATACATTATATGTTAATGAAGGGACAGATGAAAAAAAAAAATGTGGGTTAAAATAGAAAATCCTTTGAAAGACAAAAAAATAAATAAATAAGTAAACTGAGGATTACAGAAGGGAGGCAGGTGGGGAGATGGGGTAACCGGGTGATGGGTATTAAGGAGGGATGAGCACTGGGTGTTATAGGCAACTAATGAATCACTGAACACTACAACAGAAGCTTATGATGTCCTATATGCTGGCTAACTGAACATAATAAAAAAAATAAATTAAAAAAATATATAGTAACAAAGTACAGACATGCCAAATTCAATGTGCCTGAATTTAACTTGAAATTAAATTTGGTTGTATAAGTGTATAAGATTTATAAGCATAAAGCATTTGTTCCTAGTTTTATATTTGTACATACATATTTTTTTGTACATACATATTTAAGCAACATTATCCTAAAAACAATTTATGTCAATACCAAGGATTCAAGAGAATTCTTATCCTTTTAATATCCCAGAACCACTGCCCTAAAGCAGTTTATTCTGCAAAGGAATCACTTTCATAAGAATAAAAATGCTTCTTGCTGAGGAAATTCAAGTTGACTTTTTTTTTTTCCCTCCAAACTGTTATAAGGCCAAACACATTTCTGGCCTGGGCCAAGGAGGTAGCCCACCTTGGACTGCCTACTGATGGAGTGACAATTCATATGGAGTCTTTTTAGGCCAGAGCTTCTGAGGGGCAACGGGCGGCCTGGCTCAGCAGTTGGGCTCACTCTTTTTTTTTAAAAGATTTTATTTATTTGAGAGAGAGAGAGAGAGAGAGAGCATGAGTAGGGGGGAGGGTCAGAGGGAGAGGGAGAGGCAGGCTCCCCACTGAGCAGGGAGCCCGATGCAGGACTCGATCCCAGGACCCTGGGATCATGACCTGAGCCGAAGGCATATGCTCAACTGACTGAGCCATCCAGGTGCCCAGTTGGGCTCACTCTTGCTTCTTCATCTCCAGTGGCCTGCAGTCCCCGCCAGTCCAGGGTACCACTTTATCACCTGAGGTCTATTTTCCATAAAACTCTACCTAGATTCCAGAATGCTTACTGGGACCATTAACATCTAACCTAGAACCCGATGTCTGACTCTGTATCATCTTTGTTAGCCTCTTCTCAAAAAAATCAATCTGCTTCCCCCAAACCTGTAAGATGATGATTTGATGTTGCTCCTCCCCACACCTCCAGAATGTGGTTTTACTCACATTCATTCAGTAAATATTTACCCAGCACCTACTATGTATGTTCTATGTCCGTTCTAGGCACAGTGCTAATGGAATATCTGAAACCTCCATTTTCTCCCTTTTCCTCCCTCTGACAGGGATTTAACACCTGGTAATTCCTCAGTACCTGTTAATTCTTCTGGTTGTAGAACTCAGCTTCCCCATCCCATGGTCAACATTGTTGCTGCTACCTTGCCTGGCCAGGCCCTGTCTCCTGGTCCCAGTGCTCTTGATGCACAAGAAAGGACCCTCTCACTAACAATATTACACCTCTTGATTCCCAAAGAGAAGGGTCTTAGTCTCAACTCTCTTAAATGACTCATGCTTCAACTCTTTTATTGTTTTCTAAAGTAACTTCTTATTAAAAAAAAACTTAGAATTGTCTTCAGAACTTAGCAGAGTAACATTTTAAGTAACACCAAATAATTTCATATCTAAAGGAGTACTTGCTCTAGACTCATATATGAATCCTTGAACTGAATGAATACAGGACCATTCTATCATCTTGATGTGACTTTAGTTACCTGCCAATTTCATCATTGCCCAGAGGGCCAACCAGCTCCTCCAAAAACTCCAGTTATTTCCTTATAAGAGTCTCCCTAGACACTTGTCACTCAGTACATTTGCATAATAGTGTATCACATGATAAAGATTATATCAGGCATAAAAAAAAACTGAGCTATAACCAAGCTAGTCAACAGTTTTTAAAATTTGTTTAAGAGTTTATTTACTTATTTGAGAGAGAGAAGGACAGAGTTAGTGAGAGCGAGGCTCCCTGCAGGGACCTGATGCGGGACTCGATCCCAGGACCCTGGGATCATGACCTGAGCCGAAGGCAGACGCGTAACTGACTGAGCCACCCAGGCGCCCCTAGTCAACATTTTTGTTATTGAAGCATAGCTGACATACAACATACAGTACCTCATTTTATTGTGCTTTATTACGCTTCACAGATAATAGCGTTTTTTACAAACTGAAGTTCTGTGGCGACACCACGTCAAGCAATTCTTTCCGCACCTTTCCCAACAGCATTCGCGCACTTTGTGTCTCTCACATTTTGGTAATTCTTGCAAGATTTCAAATCTTTTCATTATTATTATATTTATTATGGCAATCTGTGATCAGTGATCTTTGATGTTACTATTGTAATTATTTTGGGGTGTCATGAACTGCACCCATGTAAAATGAAGAACTTAATTGATACACATTCTGTGTTCTGACTTCCCCACTGACTGGCTGTTCCCTGGCTCCTCTCCCTCTCCTCGGGCCTCCCTATTCCCTGAGACACACCGATACTAAAAATAGGTCAGTTGGTGGGGATGTGGAGAAAGGGGAACCCTCCTACACTGTTGGTGGGAATGCAAGCTGGTACAGCCACTCTGGAAAACAGTATGGAGGTTCCTCAAAAAGTTGAAAATAGAGCTACCCTATGACCCAGCAATTGCACTACTGGGTATTTACCCCAAAGATACAAATGTAGGGATCCGAAGGGGCACCTACACCCCAATGTTTATAGCAGCAATGTCCACAATAGCCAAACCGTGGAAAGAGCCAAGATGTCCATTGACAGATGAATGGTTAAAGAAGATGTGGTATATATATATATATATATATATATATATATATATACACACACACACACACACACACACACACACACACACACACACACAATGGAATACTATGCAACCATCAAAAGGAATGAGATCTTGCCATTTGCAATGACGTGGATGGAACTGGAGGGTATTATGCTGAGTGAAATAAGTCAATCAGAGAAAGACATGTATCATATGATCTCACTGACATGAGGAATTCTTAATCTCAGGAAACAAACTGAGGGTTGCTGGAGTGGTGGGGGTGGGAGGGATGGGGTGGCTGGGTGATAGACATTGGGGAGGGTATGTGCTATAGTGAGCGCTGTGAATTGTGTGAGACTGTTGAATCACAGACCTGTACCTCTGGAACAAATAATACATTATATGTTAAAAAAAAAAAAAAAAGAAGATAGTAGGAAGGGAAAAATAAAGGGGGGGAAATCGGAGGGGGAGACGAACCATGAGAGACGATGGACTCTGAGAAACGAACTGAGGGTTCTAGAGGGGAGGGGGGGGAGGGGGATGGGTTAGCCTGGTGATGGGTGTTAAAGAGGGCACATATTGAATTGAACACTGGGTGTTATACGCAAACAATGAATCATGGAACACTACATCAAAAACTAATGATGTAATGTATGGTGATTAACATAATAAAATTTAAAAAAAATTAAAAAAATAGGTCAGTTAATAACCTGCAATGGCCTCTAAGTGTTCAAGTGAATGGAACAATCCCATGTCCCTCATTTTAAATCAAAACTAGAAATGATTAAGCTTAGTAGGGAAGGCATGTTGAAAGCCAAGAATAGGCTAAAAGCTAGGCCTCTTGCACCAAACAGTTAGCCAAGTTGTGAACGCAAAGGAAAAGTTCTTGAAGGAGATTAAAAGTGCTACTACACTGAGCACATGGATGACAAGAAAGTGAAACAGTCATACTGCTGATATGGAACAAGTTTTAGTGGTCTGGACAAAAGATTGAACCAACCACAACAATTCCCCAGGTCAAAGCCTAATCCAGGGCAAGGTCCTAATGCTCTTCATTCTGTGAAGGCTGAGAGAGGTGAGGAAGCTGCAGAAGAAAAGTATGAAGCTAGCAGAGGCTGGTTCATGAGGTTTAAGAAGGAAGGCATCTCCATGACATACAAGGGCAAGGTGAAACAGCAAGTGCTGATGTGGAAGCTGCAGCAAGTTCTCTAGAAGATCTGAGATCATTAATGAAGGTGGCTCCACTCAATGACAGATTTTCAGTGTGGATGAAACAGCCTTCTATTGGAAGAAGATGCCATCTAGGACTTTCATACTTAGAGAGGAGAAGTCAGTGTCTGGCTTCAACACTTCAAAGGACAGGTTGACCCTCTTGTTAGGGGTTAATGCAGTTGGTTTTTCAACTTCACTTTAAGTTGAAGCCAATGCTCATTTACCATTGTAAAAATCCAAGGGCCCTTAAGACTTACGCTAAATCTACTCGGCTTGTGCTCTAGGAATGGAACAACAAAGCTTGGATGATAACACATCTGTTTATAACATGATTTACTAAATATTTTAAGCACACAGTTGAGACTTATTACTCAGAAAAAAAGATAGCTTTCAAAATACGACTTCTCATTGGCAACGCACCTGGTCATCCAAGAGCTCTGATGATGTACAGTGAGATTACTGTTGTTTTCATGCCTGCTAACACAGGATTAGGATTTCCCTAGAGGAATCCATGTTTCTTATTGACTGGATGAGAACTGGTCTTTTCAGTCCTACTTCAGTGAGGTCTCCTTCTTCTAGGTTGGATCCTTGATCTCTACTATTTTTATATGTGATCAGGGATCAGAGTAGTAGGAACATTTGGGATGGGGTATCTAATGCATACCCTTGTCTTTAGGCAAGACTCCATTTGAGCTAATGCAGATTGAAGATCTCTAAATTGTATGTAGCATAAAAAGATATTTTCTAATGTCCCCCAACAAAGGAGCTCAATTTTAATGTATACTTTCTATAAGAGTAGATTTCCTAATGTTTAATCTTGATTTTTTTTCAGCTTCAGTTTGGACACAAATGCATCTTGTCTTGTACCCAGGAAAAGGGGAGAATGGTTGGCTTCTTTTCTCTGTCTAAAGACTCTTTCCACACTGGACAGTTCATAAATCAACCTTTAGCCTTCAACAGAAAGTCAGAAAGGCTTCTCTGGGAATAAGCTCCCTTACCTATGATGAATTTCTGCTGAGAAATTAAACCCTGTAAGATTAAAAATGCATCATGTGTAGGGAATTTGAAGTCTTCTTTCCATTTGAAAAAATGCATTGAAAAACCCACTGTAATCTAAGTCATGTTTCAGCTATGTCCTGGAAGACTAAGAAGTGTTGTTTTCATGGAAAATTACTTATTACAGAAAAGATTTTATGGCTATATTATAATTTGTGGTAGACATAGATGTTTCCTCAGGGCTCTCTGATTTAAGACTGCAATAATGGACAGAATTCTGATATCATGGCAGCTCTCTCTAGAGTGTGATCTTTATTTCCAGGATTCATAGCCTTCTTTCTAATTCTGCTTCCAGGGCCATTTCAGTGGTTGGTACAGAGTTCTAACTGCAGGGCGGAAAGAAGGAGCAGAGAGAGGCTCATGTGGGGGAGAGACTTCAAGCCAGATCTATAACTATCTCTTTGTTTGTCTGACTCCTAGTTCCTTTTCTCTCTCAAATTCAAACAACTTCAACAGTCCCCAGACACCCTGAACACAAGGTGGGGCCCAAACAAAACATTTCCTGCGTCCAGGAAGCTACCAAAATAGCCTCTGCCAAGTGCCGAAAAGGGCATTTAGTGAAACACGAAGTAAACAGGCGCATGATGAAAGGCTGAGGACGGCTGTGCTGATGCAAAGTCTAGAAAAAATGGAGCACGGTCCTCCCAGGGAAGAGGCAGCTTCAAGGGCTCAAGGGCTGGTGTCCTTCTATATAAATCAGCCACATGCTCGCCTGGTGCTCTCCCAGCCCCCTGTGGGTTCAGGAGCCCGTTGGAGCCGACACACCACTTAGCCTCTCTGAGCTTCAGCTTGTTCCTCAATAGAAAGAGGCGACTGGGCCAGTGCGCCCCTCAACACTAACTCTCGGGGGTTGTCACGTACAGGTGGGCTCCACAGAAAGGTGAAGATGAGAAGGAAAATATATAGAAGGGATCCATTGGCAGGTGGATCTCAGCTGTGGCTTCCGTATTCTATTGATTGGCTAGCTTTTTACTGCTATTTAAAACATTGGACTTAGAACTCTCCAGTGCTGCTTACCTTGCCTGGTAAGTTGCACCTGCTCTGTGTTGGAGGGTGTACACTGAAATGGCACAGGAGTTACAGCCTTGACCTTCTTCCTGCATGACATAGGCACCTGTTGTGAGCCACTGGTGTGAACTGTGGTAGCAGCTGTAATCATGGCCCCAAGTCTAACAGGAATCTGCCACTGGGGGTTGGGCCCTATTAATGCCACCAGGTGGAAGCTAGGTCATTTAGAAAACATCTCCAGAGAGAAGAGTATATTGTTCCCTGCGTCTGGCAAGCACTTGCTGAATATTTGAGTATGCATGCTGCACCCCACGGGCACACATATACTCTCGTGTATATACAATTAGTTGAGCAGATTTACCTACTCAGGCTTATCAGGCACCATTAGAGATGAGGTAGGCAGGGCCCTGGGATGTGAAATGGGAGTGAGGATGGGATGGAAATGCCAAGGGCAACGTCTAAATGGCGATGTGTGGCCTCTAGACATTAGACTAGACACTAGTCTTCTCTGCTTGTGAAGTCCAGGGGCTTTGCCTGCAAGGCAGTGGGTCCAGCTTTACCCTACTGTCCTTAATGGACCCTCTTCTCTGCTGCGAGTCATCATTCGGCTTGAGACACGGCAACGACTTTACAAAATCCTTTATTGTGCCAGCAAATTCAGGATATGACTGGTGTACCTGTAGGAGAATTACAGGTATACCGCTGAGCTGGAATCCAACTTCAGCCAGTTAGATTCATAAGCTGTGCTTCTCAAAACTAACAGATTCCCTAGTCTCCTTTAGACTGGATAGGCCATATTATGCTAAATCTTGACCCCTAAAATCTCAGAAGGTTAAAACAGCAGGCTGTACTTCCTTTCACACTGCATGTCCATTAGGGACTGGCAAAAGGACCGCTCATCGTAACCACTTGCGATCTAGCTCATGGAAGTTAAGCCAAACACAGACTTCCATGGTTCCAAAGTCAGGCAAATGGTGAATATACACTTGCTCTTAAAACTGCTGCCTGACACTTCCACTCATGTATTTTTAGCTAAAGCAGGTCACAGCGCCAGGCCTAATGTTAAAAGGCAAAAGATTTATGTAATCTGAAGAGAAACCAGAGTATTCCAAGCCTAATGCTAAAAACACAATTATACTTTTCTTCCTGGGTTGGATAGCGAATACCCGTCAACAATAGATCTTTACCTCCCTGTCTCAATATCTGGGTTCATCGCTTTCATCCATTCCCCACCCCTTCTCCAGGTCCAGGAACTTCTCGAACCTGCCAACATGGTTTTTCTCTTTTCAACCTCCTACAGCTTGAATCTCCTAAACTTTTTGAATTCTAGCACATTTTAGTTATGCAGATTCTCCAAGAGGACAGCAATATGGCATCCTGGGGAGTAACCTAAATGAAATTTTGCCCCAGCTTTTGATGAACCATTCCCAATTTGATCTGTATTAGAAAGTCTAATAAACTTAGAGATTATTTTACAGATTTCATTTGAATGGGTGCAACAATGCTGGATCATTCTTACCAAAAAATGTACTCTTATTACAAGCACAGAATAAACTTCTCTGAGGGTATGCCAGTAGTATTCCTGACTAGCTTGCTTTTGATTAGTCACAGGGTAATGGAAAGACACCTGATGTCTCAGGTAATGTTTTCCCAAGAGTAAGGCAAGGGAGGGTACTTTGTTTCCAAGAGTCTTTGGGGTTTACAATTTTATGACTATTATTTCTGTTAACAACCTCCCAGAAAGTACATTAGCCTCCAACATTTGGAGATAGTGACAGTTTTTACATTGCTGGGTATGCAAAGTTAAAGCTCATTACTGAGCATGCTCTATGGCGATCACGCAGAATTGTGCTGTGCAGGTATGGGAAGCATCTGGTTCCACATGCTTGAGTGGAAAGGTCAGGGAAAATAAAAACAATTATATGGTCCACACCCACAAGGGAGCTAATGAGTTACTGTGTACACTGCCAAGGAGAAACACACCCACCAAAATTCTGTGTTTGACACAGGTCAGATTATCTTCTCTGTAGACTCCTATCGTTAGGACTGAGAGGCAGTGACCAAAATAATTTGATTATAGCATCTTTCTAGTTATATGGCTTAACTTATGTTTATTCTTTCTTTTTCTTCGGCATTCCAGACATAACAATGCTGGGGACTTTACATGGACTGTTTCTTTTGATCCCCCTCCAAGACCACTGGATTCCTTCCCAGAACTTCAGTCTTAGATATACCTCTAGTAACAAGAGTGAGCCTGAATTGGAAATCACTTTGGAATCCACTGTGGATCCTCCAATCAAACACATGAATAATCTCAGTATGCTTTCTACATTTCATTCACGTATCCATGCATTCACTGAGCACCTTCTCTGTACCAGGCTCTGTGCTGGGCACTGGAAACCCAAACACCAACAGCCCCTGCCCTGGACACCCTCAATCTTGCCACGATATATATACACACAAACACACACACACACATATATATATATATATATATATATATATATATAGTCCTCTTATATAATTTATATATTTTATTTAATTTATATATATTTAAAAATATTTTTATTTATAAAAATTATAAAATATACACTTTAATTTATATATGTAATTTATATATATAAAATATATGAAGAGGACAAGAAGGAGATGTTTGAGTAGAATCTGAAAGTGAGTGAGATCTTGCCAGGCAGAGAGATTCAAGAAGGGATTCAAGATTCAAGCAGAGGGACCAGGTTGGGCAAAGGAACAAGAGTAAGTAGACATAACTATTTTGGGAACATGCACTCCTCCCTACAGGAAGCATCCCTAATACACTGATCACCTATCTTTCCCACAGATTGCAATTTCTTCCACACCTAGATGGCCCAGGAATAAGTGTGATAACTTAAGTCAGGGGGGAGGCTTGAGTGCTATGTGGAAATGTCCAGCCCCAGTAATGATCAGAATAGGATAGTAACCCGCCCTCTGGGGCCTGCTATAGGAGGTATACAGCAAGTGGAAGGTGTCCAGGCCCACTCACTGTCAGACAGTTGGAGGTCTGAATTCCTGTCCCACCACCAGCTATCAGGCATGACAACTTCTCTAAGCCTCAGTTTTCTCCTCCATAAAATGGGGATAATGGTACCTTCCCCACGGAATTGTAAGGAGTGACTGAATTATCATATGCAAATCCCTTAGTATGGTTCCTAACACATAGCGAGTGCTTGATAATTGTCAGATTTGTTTTTGCTGTTATAATTGTTATTTTAATGGTTTTCAAATTATATTTCACTGTAATTCAGTGATGGCTTCATTTTTCCTACAGTGATTTTTCTCTTATAACTCTAAGTACTCCAATTTGGAAAGGAAGCATGGGATTGCACGTAGCTTTAATCAACTTTCTGCAAACTGATTTTTGTTGAGTATTTTACTATGAGCAAGGTCTGATGTTAGTTGCTGAGAAATCGGGGATTTCTCCACCTTGAACTGGCTACAGAGTAGCAATGCAGCTTGTTTTGAACTTCAGTTTCATTGTGGTTTTCAAAAGATAGTAACAATTGTCACCTGCCTAGTGAAGATTTGTTTCCTATGTGCTTCCTGTTCTCCCTTTTTCCTTCTGGCACAGACCTTGCCTTTCTTTGGAGAAATACTCCTTCTTCCAAATTTGTGATTCTGTTGGGGCCCTAGGATTTATACTTGCTGACATTGGAAGAGGATATCCACACCCCACCCTAGAATAAGCCAAAGGAAGCGGCAGAGAATGTAGGCGGCATACAAAAGTAGGAGAGACACAGAGGCGTGAACTGTTGGAGGCATCAAATCTCATATTCTAGTCCCTGAGCTTTTTCAATTTGTTCTGGATTCTTCCTTTGGTTTATGAGTGAACTAAATTTCCACTTCTACTTAAGCTGTAACAAGTTGGGCTTCTGTCACTTGCAACCAAAGGGGTCCTACCACCTGTCTACCTCGAAGCGTTATTGTACGGTGCAGATAAGACAGGTGCACAGTTCTCTGAAAACCTAAAGTGTAACAAATCCTAACTGCAATGAAAAGAACTCTGAAAAATAGCTCCTTCCCTTAAAGGAGAAATAAGGTATTCCTTACCGCCGGTGCTAAGTATTTAAGAACAGTGTCAATTACACTATCTAATTAGATTCAGTGTCAAGAGAATGCCATGAATGATGATGAGCAGGAAAGGCTTGAGGGAAAAGGTAGGATTCAGCTGAGCCTAATGGATACACACAGTTGTTGATCAAATTAAGGAAAAGACTTGCATGGGGGATGCTGTGGGTTAAAAGCACCAATGCTGGACACCCAGTTAACAAATATTTACTGGTCACACATAGAGGAAGTCAAGACTTGGAAAGATTTTGGAATCTGTTTCAGTTACTTGTAAAAGCCACTTAAATCATCAAATACCAAAAAAAAAAAAAAAGTGCAGTATTTAAGCAAGCAAACAAACAAAAAGTTAGAGAAGCATATTCCACATTCCTGCGGATCCTCTCGTAATCCAAGACCTTTCTTCTTCCTGGTTGGTGTTTTTAAGACTTCCTTGGTATTTCCATCAGGTTGGTATTACCTAAGACTTCATCTGGGTGTTCTTTATTCCCTCTCTTTGGGAGGGAGCAGAAAAGGCCAATTCAGATGAAAGGTATCACCTCCCGCAGGTCCCTTCTTGATTCTCCAGCAGCTATCACTTTCTCCAACCCTGTGGTTATTGTCCTTCCCAGTTTCATCTTTTTTTTTTTAAGATTTTATTTATTTATTTGACAGAAAGAGACACAGTGAGAGAGGGAACACAAGCAGGGGGAGTGGGAGAGGGAGAAGCAGGCTTCCCGCTGAGCAGGGGGCCCGATGCGGGGCTCGATCCCAGGATCCTGGGATCATGACCTGAGCCGAAGGCAGATGCTTAACGACTGAGCCACCCAGGCGCCCCTTTCCCAGTTTCATCTTAAACCACACTTGTGGCTAAGCCTCAGGGCTGGAAAGTCTTCTCAAGAAGCTTGATGCTGCTACTGGTAAGTATCTGCAGATTTCCAAGATTTCTAGGGTCCCAGACAACAAACATACACATTGTTTTCCCCTTTTTTCTTAAAGTGCCATGTTTAGGAATCTTTCTGGGTTAATCTCACCTGCACATTTTCTTTCTTCAAACAGAGGAAACTCATATAACTGTCAAGTTCAATTACTGTAAGGAATGAAAAAAAAATCAAAACCTCATATTTCCCCATCTACAAAATGGAATTTATAACACCTAACTTTACAAGGCTATCGTAAGAATTAACTGAAGTAACTGATGTGAAATTATCTTATGAAGTACTACAATAATAAAAGCAATACAGAAGTAGTAAAATTCTTGTGACTTTTACTCCTCGCCCTAATCCCCTAGTATCCTCCTTCTGTGATCCTCATGACCCTCTGGAGTTTTCCTGATATATGGGCTCATGTTAATCTTAGTACCTGACAGGCACCTGGGGCTGGGGTTTACTGATTTCCTGGTTGTTAACATTTTCATCTCATAATCCTGTAGACAGATGCTGAAGGCAATTTGTACTAAAGAGGAGACTGAGAATCAGGCTAGTAAGTGGCTCAAAGCAGCTATGCATGAGACTTACCACCTGCAGAGATGGGCTAATGGAACCCGCCAGGCTACAGACTCCAGTGAGAACGAGGCCAGAAGGAAGGTCTTGGCTTTGTTGACAGGATGCATCAAACAGGGCCAGTCTGAGGATCAAGAGGTGGGAGAGAGGGTTTGGTTAGTTCATGAAGGAAGTAGGTGCTGTCACCTGAAGCTCATTTTTGTGCTTTATCATCCATCATTTTCTCTTGGTCTTTGAAAATATCTCCTGGGAAGAGGTCCTTTGGCAAGGGGGAAGTTAGGCATGCTTCTTATCTTTTCTTCTATCCTCATCTCAGTTTGAAACATAACTCAAAGCTGGCTGACATCTTAGCAGATCCAATTTGTTTCAAACTCCATTTTCAGTCAATTTCATAGGAAAATTCTTCCAGGAAAGTTGAAATTATTCCATGGAAACAGCTGAGGGGGGGGGAATGGCCTGTGGACAGAGACAGTTGAGGTTATTGGCTCATAAAGCATGAGCTCAAGAAAGGACCCAAGAGGTCAGGTACATACCTTCCCTTTCTTTTTAAAGAGGAGGACACCAAAGCCAGAATGGGCAGGTGACTCGACCAGGGTCTCACTCTCAGGTGCCTGCCTTCCTAAGTCTCCTAAAGGTAGAGAGGAGTTTAGAAGACTCACAACATCAGGAACAGAATTGAGTGGCCAGGGCAGAACTGGCCAGCTGGAACTGATCTTGCCAAAGATTAGCCTAGGAGAGTGGGAGTGAATAATGCTAGGGCAAGACAGATTTCTCAGAAGGGGAAAAATAAGAGTAAAAACCAAACTGGGACTTGGAGTAAACAAATCAAAACCAAGAGCCAGTGCTAGATGGGGACAAAGTGACTCTAAGAACAGCTGAGAATGATTTAGCGTCAGGATGGTGAAAAACAAGTTGTCAAGTTAATAGAATCCAACAGGAGTTACATAATGTGAACACAGTACCTGGATTTGTTCATGGCTCCCCACTGGGGAGGCCCCCCCCAATCTGGCCCTGTCTGTTTTTCCCTTGACCCACAACACAATTGGAAGATCACCTCCATACCTGGTCATCCCTAGTCTCCAAGGCTTTCCTCAGGCTCTCTCTGCCTGGAATGCCGTGTCTTTTCTCAGCACCCTTCTTTGAATGCCGTGTCTTTTCTCAGCACCCTTCTTCTTGGGTCCAATCAATTCCATGTATCCTTCTAACCATTCTGGTCACTAATTCCAGTGTATGGGTTTTCCTCCTACACCACCAAGCAAATCTCAGACACTGGCTGGGAGTCCTACCATTTAACTCCATTCTGACACTATCTACCTAAAGAGTCAGATCCTGCAGGTAAAGGGCTCAGTCCTACGAGACTGTCCCTTCCCACTTTAGCTGCCAATGCCAAGTCCAGCCTGTCACCTGTCCTTCTGACCCACCAGCTATACATGGGAAATTCTAGCAACCCCCTCCTCGGGTTTCATTAATTTGCTAGAGTGGCTCGCAGAACTGAGAGAAACATTTTACTTACTAGATTATTGGTGTAATTGTGAAAGGATGTAACTCAGGAACAGGCAGACAGAAGAGATGCTTAGGGCAAGGTATGGGGAAAGGGCACAGAGCTGCCATGCCCTCTCTGATCACACTGCTCTCCACAAATCTCTGTGTGTTCACCAGCCCGGAAGCTCTCCAAACTCCTCTGTCCTTTTTGGGATTTATGGAGTCTTCATTACCTCCATTCATTAGGCATGATTGGCCAGTGGTGATTGAACTCTGTCTCCAGTCCCTCTCCTCTCCCTCCCCAAGGTGTCTGTAAAGGGGCAGGTGGGGGATGAAAGTTGCAATCCTCTAATCCCACTGTTGGTTTCCAGGCAACCAACATCCACCCTTAGGAAGTCACCTCATTAACATAACAAGAAATATCTTTATTGCTCTCTTCACAGGAAATTCCAAGGGTTTAGGAACTTGAAGACAGAAAGGGTGGAACAACAAATATATAATTCTTATTATAAATCAAAATATCACATCTTCAAAGACCAGTTCGGTCCCCACGGCCTATATGAAGTCTTATAAATGCTGAATGTGTTCATTCTCTCCCTTGGCTTCTAGTGGCTCCAGTGCCTTGACCCGTCTCATACACTGTTAGAGGGATCTCTGTGCAGGCGCTGTAGCATTCTCTCTTCCCTCTTTTTGGAAAGTTCGTGAGCAATTCGTCTTCTAGCCCACACAAGCCTTACCCGTGTACCTCACACATAGTAGGCACTCAGAAAATTGTTGCCATAGGAGTGGTCATCTGGAGAGTGTACATGATGTTGGAAGCATTGTGTTTGGGGTTAGCCAGGTCCTTGCGAAGGAGAGAAGTTGAGAGCATTCAGAGGAGAGCCACAGAGATGATAAATAAGTTTTAAAATCTGTGCAAGGAAGTCAATTTAAAAGAAAATAAAACTTGGGACCTTTCCAGAGAAGTGAGGCACCTTCATTGATCTTTCTCCAGGCCTATAAAGAGCTTTTACCCAGAGAATTGGCAGCAATTGCTTTTTATCCCTGATCAAGACAGATCAGTAGGAAATTAACCTAAACAGAAGCATCATTGAGATCACAAATGGGGAAAATATTTCTGAGAGAAGGTGATTAAACTCTCACATGAGTTGTCAGAGGGATTTGTAGACTTTAGGTCTCCAAAAGACTATTAAAAAACAGATTCTTGTGGGTCAAGGCCAGTTTAGAGGCTCCCTCTGGAATGAATGCCACGGAATGAATTTGACAATCTGTTCTCTCGCACCTCCTGTGCTGGCAAAGTGAGTGCCTTCCACGGCCGGGCAGTCACTTCCGGGCTGGTACCAGCAGGTGGCAGCCACATGCAGTGAAAGCCCATAGGTAGAGCGAGCTAGAATGGTTTGAAAAAGCAAGTCTATCAGGTTTGAAAAGGGCACAGGGATGCATGCAGCGTGTGCAAAAATCTAGTAAGTATGCCCCACAGGACAGCCCAGAAAACCTCCATCAGAGAGCCTCTCTCTTTCTCCTCTCCTGCCCCATCAGGGCTCCCAGGTGTTAAGAAAAGTGCACTTAGCAACTTGGAAAAACCTTCCCTCCGGACATGGCGTTATGACGCCGTCATTTCCCAAAAATTCCCAGAGCCTGTGCTCAGACAATCAGACCGGTGGGCTGAGACTTTCTGATCTGGTTCTACAAACGCACTAACAATGAAGGAAAACGAAGCCAGACAAAAAGTGCTTGGCAGAGAGGAACAACGGCACAGACAATTCAGAAGAGCACAAGTAAATCACTTCTACTTGACAAGATACACAGGGCATCTACGTGCGTGCTGTTGTGCTCATCATCTTCCTTCCCAGGAATGCTGCCCTAGGTGCAATGTGTTGGCTCGCACCGTGTCCTGGGAAGTCACTGGCTCTGTTGCCTCCCCACAGTGTGGGTGTTGGGGAATCAGCCACAGGCTGACGGCAGCCTCTGCCCATGAACTGATGAGGTCTAACAGCGCCTCCCACAGGGATGCTCCAAGTTCACTGAGATGACCAACCTTATCAGATGCTCTTCCAGGGAAGGACTGACCAACCATATCAGATGCTCTTCTAGGAAAGGACGCGTGCAAGACTTACCCCGTGGGGCAGGAAGGAGTTGCTGCCAGTCCCCTGAAGAAAGAAGGCCTGCTTTTTATCCAGTGCTGGAGTGGTTGGGTCCCAGGAGGCCTTAGACAGCTAGAAGACGGCTGGAAAGGCTTTCATGGTGTCCATGCCTCCTCATCTTACTCTAGAGCCCCTTCTCATCACCTCAACGACCCAAGCACATCTCTCCATGCGACCTGACCTGTAAAAGAAACACCGTGAGGCTTCCTGGCCCTGCCACCATCTGACAGAGTAGGCTTTTGAATCCTGGGTTAATCTTGCATTGCTTGAAGTAAGAGCTCGGCTTAGGAATCTAGGTGGCTGGACCCTGGAAGTTGTAGTTGTACTGTGTTGACAGCATGAGACAAGCATGGACCCTATAGCACAGGAAGAACTACTGCACTTTCCCCATGGCTCCTGTGTGGTGTGGAGCCTGGCTGAGCTTGGATTCCAGATCTAGCATAAGCCGTCTAGGTGCTCTAAGGCTCTCTTACCTTATTAGCAAACAGGGCGCAGAAGAGCTACCTTAACAGGCTGTAAAAAGAATTCAATGAGATCATATATGCAGGGCACTCAGAATAGCTTGGGTCTCGCAGAGTGGGTGCTACACAAATGGCAAGGATGGATATTGACTGATTCTTTGTTTCCTCCATTGGACTATGTGATTTTATTAACATTTCTATCTTTCCTTCCCAGTAGCAATAAGTGATCCATTAGTCAATGTTGAATGAATGTGGAAAACAATTCTAGGAAATAAATGAAGAGAACTTTGAGGTACAATATTTCGGCTAATTTTAAATAAAATTTTCTTTCATTTTTCTGGTTTTCCACGTTATTGACTCTGCTCCCTTTATGCATCATAAGGTCAGGGTTTTTTGTTTGTTTGTTTGTTTGTTTTTTAATGTCTTCAGGCCCATCACATTTTGTCATCCTTTAGATTAGGAAGCATAACATCCTGAATTGGTTTATTATCCAATGGTGAAGGCCCACTAGGTTCAATCAACTGAAAACCTGTGGCATTATTCCCGGTCAGGGAGAAGGTTGGCCTGCATGTCTTTTTGTAAAATACAGGGGTTTTTAACTCTGGGGTTGAACCCAAGATGTTGATAAGTTAGAAGATGGAGGTGGGAAGATGGAATGAAGCTGGGGGTGGATATCCTCAATGTAGTCCCAGCTTTGAAAACGCAGTGCTTTCTTTGGACTGATTTCAGATGTCAAACCCAGCAGGGTTGACATCAGTACACAGCAGGCCATGGATTATGGCTGCCTCTAATGACTGTGTTCCATTGTGTTTATTGTTCTGGATGTTAATATATAGAGTAAATGATAGTCCTTTAATTGAAGGTTGGAAATGCCCCATACTAAGGCACTCGGGTGACATCATCATTAACCACTCAAGTGAAACCCAAGACACTTGCTGGCCAGGAAATTATAGCGTTGGACACCATCTTCCTATTTGTGTATGTGGTATCTGTGAGGGAGAGGGGGCCCAGCAGCTGGCCTGTACCTTATTGGCAGTTCTTGATTATACTGGGAGGAGAGAGGCATCATTTGGAAACTAGCAAGGACACATCAGTTTTACAGGAAATCTCAGCTAATCAGAACCTTCAGAAAACATGTTCCTACAGGGCGTGTGAACCCAGGAGAGAAGAGGGGTCAGTCGTCTTCCTTTCTTATTTAGCAATGTGAAGTGGGTCTTGAAAGATTTTCCTCAATTTATTTGTGGGAACAAGTTATAATACCTCCATAATAGGTGTTTAATCAAAATACTTTCTTATAATTATTCAGACTGTAGCTTCTGATCTGTGAGGAGTCTTAACAAGCTATTGGACCATGAATTGACTCTGTTTCTAAGGGGAGGTATGTTAGTTTCCTACTGGTACTGTAACAGCAACCACAGACTTGGTTCAAAACAACATAAATTTATTATCTTACAGTTCTGGAGGTCAGAGTCTGAAACGGATCTCATTGGGCTGAAACGTAACGTTCTTGGCTGGAGTTTCTAGGGGAAAATCTGTTTCCTTGCCTTTTCTAGCTTCTAAAGACTGCCTGATTCTATGGCTTGGGGCCCCCTTCTATCGCTTGTGTCATTCTGATCTCTGCTTCTGTGGTCACAGCTCCTTCTCGGACTCACCTGCCTTTCTCTTTTGATTATAAAGGGCCCACCTGGATGACTGGGCATCATTTTCCCATCTCTAGTTCAGCTGATTAGCAAACTTGATTCCATCTGCAAGTTTAATTCCCCCATACCATGTAACACGACACGTTTGCAGGTTCTGGTGATGAAGACATGGACCTCTTTGGGAGTGAGGGCATTATTCTGTTTGCCACAGAAAGTACTAGACTAGGAAGATTCCATGGAGCTGAAATCTAGGTTGGGATTTAAGGATTATTGATGAGAAAGTGCAACAATAATAAAAGGCTGTTTTGTATGTGCTAAGAGCAAAGTAACTGGATAAGTCAGGGGCATTACCACTTACTGAGTAAGAACACATACTTCAGGCTCAGATGGAACTAGAGTCAAATCTTAACTCTGCCACTTGGTGCCTGTGGGATTTTAGAGAGTATCAATCCTGCTAATGAGTTTCCATTCCTATAAAAGGGAGGCAATAATATGTACCACCTAGGACTGTTGTAAGATTTAAGTGAGATGATCAAAATGCAATGTCCAGGGTGGTACCTGGTACTTACTGAGTGTTCAGGAAGGGGTAGTTACATGTCAGGAAGAGTTCTGATCTTTTATTGGACTCTTTGGGAGGCAGAGTAGAGATATTGAAGGTCTATTGTTTGTCCTTAAATCCAATACCCAAAATTAGGGGTATGAGACTTTTATTTAAAAGAAAGGAGAGCCAACACTTTACATTGTCTTGGGAGAGAGTTGCTTAATAGAATCCATCTTTACCTAGTATTATTAACACCAGAAGGCACATGTGTCTGGCACTGTGCTGGGTGCTGGTCAGGGGACACACTATGGCCCCTGGTCTCTAGGCTACCATGTAACCAGCCATGCAGAGGCAGTAGCCAGCAGCTAAGGTAGCTCTAAGGGAACTGAGACAAGAAAGACAGAAGAGAGAGATGACCCAGGCAGGGGCAGTAGGAGGAGGTTTCAGAGGAGTTAAGCTGGACTTGAAGGAAGATGAAGATTTAGAGAAGCTGGGAAAAGTCAGGAGGGCATTTGAGGCAGCAGAGTTTAGGGAACAGTGACATAAGCAGAAATGGCCATATGGGATTTCTATGTTGAAGGGACAGGGCGGATGTCTTGGGTAGACAAGTTGTGCAGGAGGAATCTGCAGAGGTCAAATGGGACTAGATTAAAAAAGGCCTCTATCGCCTTTAGTAGACTTACACTTTTCTATTTTATTCAACTTGGTATGACACATACTGGCTACTCAATACCAATTGCTGTTGTCTTGTCCTGACCTGAAATAAGGTATTTAGGTCTAATTCTTTAGACACTGAAGGATCACAGAAAAAATAAGGTGAAATATGCAGAGACCAGGTAGGACTCTATTTCCAGTGTCCAGAAAAGGAAATGAAGACTTGGTGATAGAGGGGATAGAAAGGGAAGATGGGCAAGACTAAATAGAAATCTCAGACACGTTAATGGTAGAATTCAGAAATGATCTGGATATATCTGCAAGCCCCATAGGGCATGTGTGCAAAGTGGTGATGGCTTAGCTTGTGATGGGAGCAACTGCATTGATTGCTGATGTCCAAGAAGAAATAGGGTGTCCAAAAACCTAAATATGGGTATATCAGTTACCTATTGCTGTGTAACAAACCAACTTGTAAATCACTGACTTAAAACAATCATTGATTTAGCTCATGTTTCTGTGTGTTGGAAACATGGGCCTGATGGTCCTTCTGGTCTTGGCTGGGCTCACTTTTGTATCTGTGGTCAGCTGCTAAGTCAATTGGGGGCTGCTGACCTGAGATGCTGCAACTTGTCATCTCAGTTTTTCTACCTAGTCTCTCATTATCCAACAGTAAAGCCTGGGGTTATTTTCATGATAGAGACAGGGTTCCAAAAATGCTAGCAGAAACATGTAAGGTCCCTGAAGCCTAGGCTTAGAACTGGAACACCAACCCTTTCACCTCATTCTATGAGACAAACCAAGGCATGATTGCTAAGCCCAAATTCTCCAAATCTAAAATAATTAAAATAGATTGTCACTTATCTTTCTTGTGTTTGGGTCTCATATTGCAGGTGAGTGTTTTACTTCCTTATATCTCCAATAACACCAAGACCTAAGCCTTGAACACAGCAGACTCTTAGTAAGTGTTCAGTGGTCATAGCACCTCAAATGCCATTATCTCCTCCTCAAATTCACTATTAATGCTTCTTGTGAACATGGATCATTCTTTGGTTGCCCAGCATCCATTCTACCATCTGAGTAGTACCCAGATTTCCACTAGGGCTAATTATCTCTCACTCATTATGTATCTTCTTGTGCCTGCATTAGATAATGGAATCCAAGAGAGCAAGATCCTTCCTCTCCTTGCCATTTCCCAAACTAGATCCCTGGTGTGTGGCATAAGCTTGGCCAAGAAGCTGCTCAGTCTCAGGTCTCTGAAACTTGAAAGAAGAGTCAAAGAACAAAAGAATAATGGTTGGAGGCCATTCATTGCAGGGCAGTGGCAGAAGCATCCCAGCCAGATTTATCCTACTACACAAGGGCCCCTCTTCTTCCCATTTCCTGGCCCATGGAGCTTTTGGTTGTGGCACTTTCTCAGATCTAGCTCTCCAGCCTCCTGGCCGTCATGTCAGCTCACCAGATCCTTCCAACGAAGGCTCTTCCGAAGTAGCCAAAGGGTATGAATGTCTGTTTTTGTTTCTGTTGCTTGAAACCATGGACTTCGAACTGATGCAGGCCTTATTTTGAGTCTTATCAACACTCTTTTGGAGTATTGCAGTAGCCTTCTTACTGGGCTCCTTGATCTTCAATTTGAACCTCCCCCAATAAGTTCTCTACATTCTTTCCAGAGTGTTATATTTAAGATAAAGATTTTAAGGTAAATGCTGACTTATTCTTGCTTCTAAGATAAAATATCAGCACCTAAGCATTTTTCATTTTCTCTTGTCCTGTGCATGTGCTCCAGAATTGGGCAGTGTGCTGTGGTGGAAAGAGCATGGCATTTGATCCTAGACCTAGGCTTGAATCAGGCTATGTCAGCCAATTTATTAAACCTTTTTCATTACTGGTTTTCTTATGTATAAAATGGAGAAAACACTACCCCCAGAGGTGGTTGTGAGGATGGGACAGAACAATACACCCGCAGCTCTGGCAGCATAACAGGTTAGGTTCCCAGGAAATATTAGTTCTTTCCTCCCACCCTCCCTCCCTAGTTGAGCTTGCTGATCCCTGATGGATCTTGACAAAGCCTGGAAGAGCGTGCAAGCTCTGAAGCTCACCTAGGTTAGGAGGTTGGACACAGCATCAGGGTATTGTCGGTGCTCTGATTGATAGCAGAACAGCCATGCATGTCATTCTAGAGAGATAAGAGGGCCTAGAGGAAGAATCTGGCATGGCATATCGAAGCAAAAGGATTTTCACTTGTGGTGTGTTAAACACAGTTCTGAGTATGCTGGTGGGAGAATAGGATCATTTATTATGATGCAGTCAATCTCTTCGTCAAGGGTTTTGAACAACTATGGCTGCAATTCAGAGCCAGATGCCATGTCTGTTTCTTGGTTCTTCATCTATTCTCAGCAGGTAAAAAAATGACAAGATGTGCCCTCTGTGGGGAATATGGAAGCAAATGTCCCCACCAATGGCTATATCCTCCATCCCTCACTTTCCATGGTCTTTCTTAAAATCTCCATATTTGAAATGGCCAATTTGTTACTGCTGCCAAAGACTGAAAGAAATGTGAGCTAATTATAGAGAGGGAGTTTGCCTAACAGAAGGGCTTTTCACTAGCAGCGAAAGGGGGCTGTTTCCCTTTTGCATGGGTGATAGCTTGATGGGATTCAAAAAGTACACAGTAGCCTTTAATAATTTCTAACTTGGGCTTACACAAGAAAGCACTTGATGAAGGGGGACTTAGATTGCAAGGCAGGGTAGGAATATTTGTGTTGGATAATGGGCTAAGGAAGTTCAATGAGTATCATTTGGACAAAATAGATGTGTAAATAGCAGAATAGACTCATTCCTCTTTGAAATAATCAGGAGTCCAAGTGTCAATGAAATAGGTGACAGCAAGTTGCACAGGAGTGGTTTGTTCAGGCAATGAAACTGCATATCACCAGTATTACCATCAGCCAGTATGACATGGTGTCAAGGGGAAGGGCAGAAGATGTGGGGCAGGAGATTGTTACATCACATGCAAGTCAGGGCAGGTTTCTTTGCAACAGCAAAGTAATGTTTTGTTTTTTGTGCTTTCCTTTCAAGATACTTTTAAAAAAATATCTTGAAAGGATACTTTTAAAGTATCCTTTCATATCCATCATCTGAGATGATGTTGTTTTTCCCAGGGAAAGCATTTGTGTCTTCTCACCTCTCTCTGCCTCCCCTAATTGCTTCCCATGTAAAGAGGCCATAGATCCTAGCTGAGAAGTGCTCAGAGACCCAAGTTCCAACTCCAACGAAGCTCTTGTCTTACATCCCACCATAACACCATGTGCAGGAAGGAGCAAGGGCCTTTCTAGGGATTTGCCCTCAAGCTGGAAGCTGGCGGATCTCAGAGCTGAACGTCCTTGTTTACTGAGCAGAAAAGCAGGCAGGGTCACAGCCCAGTGTCCTCACAGGCCACAGAACACCACAGAGAGATATTTCACATCGCAACACTTCAGTTTGGGCAGTGCTTTGAACAACAACAACAAAAAAATGTCTCAGGTGAAAGTAGTAGGCATGCTAACTGTGAAATGAAATTAGTCTTCCTCTGACCTTGGGAGCAGGAGTTCCATTGTTTGGTGCCTTGTGACCTAAACTTGGCCCTGAGTGCCTTTGGAAGCCACTATTAACTGTGACTATTCTATGGTGGGAAGGTGATGACATGGGTTTCCCCACATTCAGCCAAAGAAAGCCTCAGAGGGGCATTCCAGAGGGAAACTGGATGGCTCCAATGTGAACTCTTTTTTCTGCTTACCTATCAGGGATGAGTGAATTGAGGTTTGACTCCCGGTTCAGGAACCTTCACTCCTTTTCTCTACTGGATTCCAGGAAGGTTTTGAAGCCCCAGATCACTCAATGTTATTTTATAAAATGCACTGTAAATGCTTCTCTTTTCAGTTGAAATGTTGAGAACCAGAAGGGGAGATGACTACTTGTTCCTTTGGCTACTAGCCACACTGAATGAAAGCAACATGAACAAAAAACAGTATCAATAGAATTTCCTTTGAGTTTTTCCAAAGCCTGTGTTTCCCGGCACATAAAACTCATCTATATACCCTAACAATGCTGTTCACCATTTGTAGGAGAGTTTGGGGATGTTTGCCCCCATGTGAACACCAGTTCATCTGAAGTCTCTGTATCATACAAGTACCCCCGGCCAGTGACATGTTCTTCAAAATCCACTGGCCTGTTAGAGTGTCTAGTGTATGGCTGTGAACCTGAATTTTACTCTGTGTAGAGATCTGGGTTCCTCATCTTATTAAAAATGAAAGCACAGTCGATATAGTGGAGAGGAGATGAGATTGACCAGAGAGCACAAGGTTTTGGCACCCAATTCTGCTGCTTAGCTTTGGGATTTGGGGATATCCTTGAGCTTCAATTTTATATGTAAAAAGGAAATAAAAACTCCTATTACTCTCCATCATTGAAAGGATCAAAATAATGCATTAAAAGTGCTTTGTACGTTGAAAAGCCTATACAAGCATGACTGATCACCAGCATCCCATCTAAACAACCTGAAGAATATAGAAATGCCAGAAGCAATCTTTAAAGATGGATCTAAATTCCGAAGCAATCAAATGTGACTCAGCCTTAACTTAACCTATTTCACATGACGTGCTTTTTATTTGGACATTCCTGAGGACTGAAATGATTGCCTCATTGTTAGAAGCTAATACAGAAAACTGAAGTGTTCTTGGCGTTGAGTGATAAAGTGACTGGGGGTATTTTTCCTGACAGATTTCCTACTGTCTCCTGAGTTCATATTTTTCTTGGCTTGCCTCTTCTACTGGAATCTCCATGATTTCCTGTTATTTGGGGGCTATGGAGACAGTTTTCTCTTATGTAAAGTGGGATAATACCTCCTATTTTTGTAATGTTTGTAATGAGTTATTGTTGGTAAAACACTTCTGGTAAAACATTGCCCACAGTAGATATGTAATAAATGCTAGCTATCTCTGTTATTGCTACTACATTTGAACTGCAAATTGCAATGGTCACATTTCTTCCTTTGGCCAGCCATTGACCAAATTAAGTTTCAAGTACTTTTAGAGAGATGGGTATGTGAGATAACTAATAAAACTTGATACAAATTTAACTTCTTAAATAGTAGGATGATTTACCTTTGAATGTTTTTTCTTTCCCTTTGGATGACTGAGAAATGCCAGCCCCCTTGTTAGAAGGTGGGAAAGCCCAGATGAAACAGTAGCAGGTTCTTGGTATTCGGCTTCCCAGCCACCTGTTCTGGGCAGGAGATTCCAATTCTTTAGAACACATGCTTTCCAAGTTCAAATGGGGCTACCCCTTCCTTTCTGGCACTGGTAGTGGGGCAGTCGTTGCTATGGTGAATTACTTGTAGGACACAAGCCAATTCTTGGTGTAGAAATTCTTGGTATAGAAATAATGATTATGGGAGGATAATGGCTGAAGTGTTTGAAGCACTTCCCATTTGCCAGACGCTTCTCTAAACACTTTATAAACATAAACTCATTTAATCTTCACAAAAGCCCTAAGAGGGAGGTACATATTAGCATCATTTTCCAGAGGAGGAAACAGGCACACAGAGGTTGTGCTGCTCAGACAGTAAATGCTTGTGCCCGGATTAAAGCATTAAACTGTATCTTCTCAAGAAAGGGCTAAGTCAGAGAGGACTAAGCACAGCTCTAGAACACTGCAACGTTAAGCAGGAACTTCACTCCTTCTGAAATGCGGCAGGCTCTAACAGTGTCGAGGTAAAGATAAACAGAGAAAGCCTTTAAATGGAAAACTGAATCATCTCTCTAGGGTCTTCTGTGGACAGAGTGCAGTTGTTTTGTATACAAAGACTACCTTTATTGTGTGCAGCTCCCATCTTTTATCTCAGGCCATGTGTCTGGGGTGTGTGGTCAGAATAATGGCAGATTATAAAGTGCTTTCACATGAATATATCTTTGCTCCAACTTTGTGAATTAAGAATTCTTATTAGACAGATTTTCTTAGGTGAGGAAAGTCTCAGAGTGTGAAGAGACTTGCCTTAAGGTTACACAGCTAGTAAGTGACATAACTGGATTTCAACCCCCATGTCAAGCTCCTAGCCACATACTGTAGGGCATAATTCCTAGTCAGCCCTGGGGGCCTGTGCCCAGATTCAAAAAGAAGGAAATACTGCCTCTCAGGTCAGATTAGTAGTGACACTTTATAGAGAGAGAACAGAGAAGGGAGAGATGAGTATACTATCATAGAATAAAAGTGTGTCATTAAAAGATATGTTGAGGATGGGGCGCCTGGATGGCTTAGTTGGTTAAGTGTCTGCCTTCAGCTCTGGATGTTATGATTCTGGAGTCCTGGAATTGAGCCCCGCGTGAGGCTCCCTGTGGTGCGGAGTCTGCTTTTCCTTCTCCCTCTGCCCCTCCCCCAACTCATGCTCTCTCGCTCTCTCTCTCAAATAAATAAATAAAATCCTTAAAAATAAATAAATAAATAAATAAATAAATAAATAAATAAAAGATATGTTGAGGAAAGCAATGACCTTTGATGGTGTAAGGCCAGCTTTTGATCCCCTTGCACATAGTAGGCCTACATTTACTCTTCACTTGGCATTTCCTACTGTTTTTTTAGGCTTCTGTGTAAATGTCATTTCCTCAGGGAAGCTGGTCCTTGTTGCCTTCCCCAGGCACATGGAGCT
This sequence comes from Phoca vitulina, assembly GCF_004348235.1. Lineage (NCBI taxonomy): Eukaryota > Metazoa > Chordata > Mammalia > Carnivora > Phocidae > Phoca > Phoca vitulina. Next base: position 7,687,520 of record NW_022589723.1, read on the forward strand.
GTCCAACTTTGCATTCCTGGATCAGTCTGTCTTCCCATTTTCATAGCACTAATTCAGTCACCAAAAATCTACTGAGCCCTCACATTTCAGCTAATGTGCTGGAAATATGTCATTAAAAATGCCTAAGTCCCTGTTCTTATAGAGTGAGATGAAGAAGCGATTCCAATAAAGCAGAGTAAAAGAGTTGATAGTGACAGAGTGATCAGAGAAGGGCTGAATGAATGAGAGTGTGGGAGTATGGCAGGTGATGGGGGCAGAGTCGGCTAGTGCAGAAATAGCAGGCACAAAGGGCTCTGCTTGGCACCTCTGGGGACTCTTCCTGATGCTACTGTCATTGTTTAACCAAGAGCCAGACTGCAGCAACAACATGAAACTGCTGCAGAGGTGGAAACTTGCTCTGTCCCCCGCCACTGTATCCTTGACACCTAGCACAGTCCTGGGCACACGGGAGACCAGTCATTGTTAAGTAATTGAATGAATGAGTCTGAGGGATAGGAAAATAAAGACCGATTTTATTTGACGAGACAAAGCCCAGGGACTGAGGCATTTCTGGGATGACCTAAGTACAACCACGGTTTGGATTTTAAGGCTTTTCTTTTTCTCTTCTTTCTTTTTTCCTTATTTTCCCTTTCCTTCCTTTTCTTCTCAGTTTTTGCACAGAAAGAATTTAAAATATTATAAGCAATTTTTTTTCTAAAGAGTCTTTAAGTGTCTGTGATATGTCTGTCATGTGGCTCAAATTCATAGATAAGTATCTGTAAGTTACCAGTCCTTAAGGGTTTCTTTACTGGTAGTATTTTAAAATATATTAAACTTACAGAAAGGTTGTAAGCTTAGTACAAAGTCTTTTTTCCCCCGTAAGCCATTTGAGAATAAATGGTTGACACATTGTCCTAACATGTTTGTTCTCCATCTCACACACCTTGTCTGAGAACCTTAGTGTGCATTTCCCACAAACAAGGACAATCTTCTCCATAATCACAAAAACCATTACAATTAGGCTCAGATACCAGCCTGACGTGCCTCTATGTGGGAGCTCCCTCAGCCCCCTTACTCAGCAAGTCCCAATTCCCTTGATCACCTATCTTCCCTGGAGAGAGGCCCTCCTCACCCTGCTCAGACTCTGACACCTTGCTCTGGGCCCCCATAGCTCCTACCTGCTCCACTGCAGCCAGCACTACACTTGGCCAGCCCCACCTACAGACTTTGAGACTGAAATTCAGGAAAGGGAAGCAGCCAGTCTTAAAAGTTTTTAAAAATAGTTTTTACGCTAGTAAATTGATGAGGGATACCACTGCACCTGTTGTGTCTTCAAATAGCCTGTCCAAAGCATCTAGGAAGCCTTCATTCATTGGGTGGCATCCCACCACCATGGTGGCCTCCCCACGGAGCTCACTTGTAAGCACCCACCCTCTTGCTCTGCCACTTCCCTCCCATCACTTTCTTAAAGAGCCAGATTGAGACTCACCTCTTACACAGTCTTTCCCAACTTACTGCACACATTTCTGGTCCCAATGTGTCCTAATTTTCTTTTCCAATTTATATTCTATTATTTACTTATGTGTAGTTTTTTTTCCTGGTTGTTTGATTAGATATTTCGTTTTCCTAGCTAGATTTGTTTACTTCTCATGTAACCCTACAAGAGCTGGGCACATAAGATCTGCTTAGCCAATATTTGCCATTGAGGTCAACATGAAAATATGCACTGTGGCCCTCCACATCAATTGTCACAGGCCCTGTGCTAGGGAGAACTCATGGGGATGTGGCCTTGAGCCTTATGTCTTCAATGCCTATCTTGATCCAGGAATCTTTTTTTTTATTTTATTATTTATTTTTTAAAAAAGATTTTATTTATTTATTTGAGAGAGAGAGAGAGAGAGAACACGAGCGGGGGAAAGGCGGGGAAGGACCAGAGGGAGAGGGAGAAGCAGGCTCCCCACTCAGCAGGGAGTCTGACGTGGGGCTCGATCCCAGGACCCTGGGATCATGACCTAAGCTGAAGGCAGATGCTTAACCGACTTAGCCACCCAGGTACCCCTGGGAATCTTTATTTTCTTGTTTTGTCCATAGAATGGTACATTTCAAGGCTACTTCTTGACTTAAAACTCCTCAAAGGTTTTTCATTGTCCATAGCAAGAGTCAAAGATTTTTTGGAATGATGTAGATAGAAAGTCTTCCCTGTTCTTGAGCTACAACTCCTGTTACACCCTCTCTCACAATTCGTGTCCTGCCTGGTTAACGTCTACTCATCCTTCAAGATTCAGATCAGTTTTCTTCCCCAGGACACCTTTCTAGAGCTTCCTGGCAGGGATAAGGTCCCCTTCTTCATGCTCATATAGTGTCCTATGCATATCTCCAGCATTGCTTTTAATGCATTTCATCCATTCATTCACTCATTAATCAAGTTTATTTTTGAACACGGACTGTGTGCCAGCCATTGTCCTAGGTGCTGGGAAGGCTGTATTCACAAAACCAGAGAGTGTCCTTTATGGAGGAGATGTATATTAGAAAATATTTACACAAATAAACTCTTGAGTGACAAATGTGAAAAATGCCATGACATAGAAGCAAAGAGAGCCCAAGCCTGACGAGTGAGGTCAAGGGAGCTTTTCACTGAGGAGGTGACATGTAAGCTGTCCCTGGAGGGCCATGATGGACTCACTCAGGTGAAGAGAGAGGAGAAAGAAGGATCATCTAAATACTTGGTTTACACATCTGTGGCCTCATTTAGGGTTTAAGTCATGTGAGGAGAGGTATTGGACATAGTTCATTATTATATATCCAGAACCTAGTACGGTACCCCGAACATTTTAGAGTCTGTTCTACTGAACAAAGTTGCTGAATGATTATCCAAAGCATGAGCTCTTGTCTGTGAGTACCAGAAAGCCCGGCTATTTGCAGGCCTGCCAGAAGGCAGGAGGGACTCCCATCATTTCTTTACTTCCTGTAGCCCTCTTGGGTTTCCTTTATTCAAATTGTGGCTTTTGCTCTCCATTCTTACAACACTGGATTTCTCAGATCTTCCAGAACTCTTCCCACAATTACCGTGGGACAACGTAAATAGTCTGCAATTTCCAAGGGCTCAGTATCGTTTAGTCCTAAAAACAACTGTGTATTGACCTTTTGCCACCCAACTGTGGTGTGATGGATTCTTAGGGTCCCCAGCTGTGAGTAAAGTGTCTTGTTAACTCTGGGTTTCAAGAAGCAGCCTAAAGTTATTTTACTGCCTGTTCTGGACAATGGTGAAAGAGAATGGAAACTGATGTTTCTCTAGGCCAGCTCTGAGGCTCAGGCTGGGCCATATCCACCCTGTGACACTCCCCAGTCCCATCCAGAGATACTCCTATTGTTCAAATTACTCAGGGAGGTAGGGGAAGGACATACAAGTCTGCCTACTTCAGCTTAGGATCCATGTTATTATTATTTTTTTACCTGTTTCTTACACTCTTTGCAGTAGCAAAGGTTGAATATTTCTCAGGGCTGGCAAAAAAAAAAAAAAGTTTAAGTCCTTCAGTTCATCTTCTTAAGTTGAAATATTACTGGAGAGAAAAGAACACAGATATCTCTTCTTTTCTTACTAGTAAATGGGAAATTTATCTTTAACACAATTAAAAGCCCAACAATTTAATGTAAGAAAGTTCTTGCTTATTTCTATTCTGTTTTCAGATACAAGTTAATCTGTTACTTTTGCTTGGTGCTCAAATAAAATGTACAACCTGTGGTTATCAACCTTGTCATAACTCTCTTGGTAGCCTTGAAGACAGTTCCCCTCACCAAGCAAAGTCAAAATCATCTCCATTCTTTAAATATTTTATCCACCCCTATTTACCCTTTCATCTTAGTCTCTAATTGAAAAAAAAAAAGTAGCTTAAAAAAGCAGGTTAAATCTCAAAGTTGACCACACATCAAGTTGAGAATGAGATGCTAAGTTGAGCATATGTCTCTGAGGTCCTAAGTAACTTTCTAAACTGTTCTTTCAGGCTGACAGTAAGCACTGTGGGTTGAAGCACTGTGGGTTGAAGTTTATCAAACACTGCTGGAGAAATGTACATGATGGACAACAACTGTGTTCTTCCAACAGCATCTAATCTCAAATTCCTCTCTGTAGGAGGAAAAAAGGCATAAGCCATCCCATCTGGCAGTGGATTTGTCTGTTTTATGTTGGAAGACTTCTGTAGAAGGAGGATGGGTCACTCTAAAGTGATGGAACCACAATAAATATTCAAGGAACAAAATACTACTTGCTCTTGAAAATAAGATGGTGCCAATTTCTTGAGCTACAGTATATGGTTTCAGTGGTTTGGTTATTTGGATCTCCATTACTTCTCCATGTTGGATAGAGATACTAGACTCTCAGATCAATAAAATATTTCATGGCAGCAGAAGTAGAAATACAGAAGGTGTTGAAATTATTATTGAGGCAGACTGGATCCAAGCTTTATTTAATTCATGTCAGCATAAAAATATTGTAACCAATAAGGAAAAAAAAGATGGAGATAAATAAACCTTGTGTTTAGAAAAGGGATGATAGTAGAATTCATTGCTTTGTGTGGTGGATAGATTTAGGACATGCATTCCCTCTACATGAATCTATTTTGAACCTTTTACAAGGTTTCTGTTTACATAAGAGATTTAGTGTTGTTAATAGTTTATCAAATTTAATCTTATTTTGATGAATATTGCTGGATTTTTTTTTTTTTTTTTACACTTCAAATGATTCAAGTAGGGGGCAAGTTTACACTTCCAGATTTTAGTTTTGCCATTGAGTACATGCATTCGTAAAGACAGTTGTGTTGGTCCATGAACTAGATTCTGTGTCGTTCACCTTTTCCAATAAAATGAGGTAAAACAAAAATACATTAACAACTCAAAACTAAATTGCTCATGTTAAAATGGAAACTCTCTGACTTAAAACACATCAGGGGAAAGACAGTTTGAATAGTGAACATGTCTATGATTAGGGATCAGAGAGAATTCCGTAGCAGGTACATCCAGGTTCATTCACACATAAGACATGCTGCTGAGGACCCCGCCCATCCCTGCTCTCTCCATCCCCCACCCCAGCCCCAATTCAAATGCACATTCCCCAGATAGACTACACATACATACATACAATAAAACTTGTAAGGAAAACTTATGTCTGTTAAATGCCAGATTTTGATGTGAAAGGTAATTAACTGGATGAACCATGCATCTCTAAGACAGATTACTATAATTGGGGAGGAGTGAGAATGTTGCTAAAAGTAAAAAAGTCAAGAAAAAGTCATCATCAGCATGGGTAAGACCTACACAATTATGGATTTCCAAGGCAACTTATTGTCCCAGGTTTCAAGAAGGGTTGAAATGTACCCTGATGGTAACTTTATTCTTAATAGACTAAATCAAACCTGGGGTCTGGGAATCATAGAAAAAATGTATGACTATTAACCTATAGTTATCTGCTCAGTAAATTAGGATCCTGAAAAAGAAAAGAACCAAGCAAAATTGAATTCTGCTCATTCTTAGGTCACATCATTCCTTTCCTCTATGGAGATTTTTTTCCTGCATGGAATTGTGCAAATGCCACCTAGCTCATCTGGGACAATGAAAAGACATTGCAAATTTTTAAAGTGTTGGATGTTAGAGATAATCACTAGCCTCCTGTTTTTAATACCTCAACTCTCTTAAAGAAGATATTTCTGAGACTGGAACATGCCTGGTGAACTGGTATTTCTACTATGGTGTTAGATCTTAGCAATTCACATTCTGTGGTCTCATCACCCTTGTGACCAGTGGTGTGAATTTACAGGAAGCCAGTGAGGGAATTCTCCCTGACACTCAGCCTGTGATTACCAACCAATGATGCACTAATGGAACTGTCTGTAAGGGTGCTCCTGAACTTAAAGACTCTGTTTAGAGTCTCCCCTAGAGGTCACAATGAGATTGCTCAAAGATCGAGGTGCCACTCTATTGTCTTATGTGATAATAAAATAATAATCATTTGGTGTGTTAAGAAAGTAGTAGAGCAAGATAAGGTGTGGTCATTGGGGTGACTTTTTCATATAGATTTGTTTACTTTTTCTTGCCCTGGATTTATTCTTTTTTTTTAAGTTGGCTTATTTATGAGATTTTTATATGAATTCTTATTAATTATCCCCAAACACAAGTCCATTTTATTGGAAGAAATCTATATAAGCCAGCAGCAGAGGGAAATGAGAATGCTCTACTTCCTTTTGTCTTCCCCACAGGCCTGGTGAGTTATCTTTCTTTACTTTATTTTGTCTTTAAATAATAGCAAGAATCATTAAGTGGCCGGATTTCAAAAGAATTAGCCCAGCCCTGGCAGAGGGCAACACATATTTGGAGATCTCCTCTACATCATGAAACATTTCCTGCTAAATTAGATTCAATTACCTTGGATGAAAACAAGTTCACAGGGCTTGAGGATTTGGCTGGGAAGCTGTAAACAATGGGAAGCACCAAGTATAATCTGTGCTTCCAAATTTGGGGGTTTGGCTTCCGTGGCGCCAGTAGGGTGAGGGAAGGGTCATGTCCATTTAAAGGAATCCCTGAGGTTCTGGAAAAGGCTGTCACCAGCTAATTTCATTACAAGCACAAACCTGTGCCAGCCCCAGCGAGTGACATAGTGAAGAGAGGGGCAGGAGAGCACTGCATGCCAAGGAGGTGCTCAGAGGGGGCCTGAGCTTGGGCTCCTCCCCAGGGGGTAGACATCCACATTGGTAAAGAGGGCCTGCTGGAAAAGTGCCAAGGGAAAACAAGTCAATGGGGCAGCCACTTTTAATGGCATTAAAAAGGAGCCAAGGAACCAAGTTTAATGACATTATTACACAGAAAATAGACCAAATCGGAGCATTCTGTCCCTGAAGACTATGTGTAGCATTTTTGTGATAACTCTGGGATGGCACCAGAGGACAGAGTCTGTGGATGATACGTTAAAAAAAGAAGTTGTCATCATTGAAAAACAAAAGCCTACATCCCCAAATTAAATAATACCAATCTGCCTTATTCTTAAGTGCTATAGCAAGTGTATGCAGAATCTAGGGTCAAGTTAATTCACAATCAAGTGATGAAAGGAAAGAAAATTAATTGAATGCTCCAGACAGTTTTGATAAATGAAAAATGAATATGGTCTTAATAAGGAGCATTCTCCATAGGATCTAACATATAGCCTCACACAAAACAGGCATCAACAAATCATTGCTTGTGGTCAATGTCCAGTAAATACATATGACTAATACCTGAATGGATAATAGGAATCAGTTTTGAGGAGGATCTCTCCTTAGATGGTTTTCTTCCCCCTCTAAAGGGAAACTGAACAAGAGGAATGCAAAATGACAGATTCAGGTTCGTCCATTCATTCATTCAACACATATTTATTCAGCACTGATTGTGCACTTGGCACTATTCTAGGCACTGGGGATAAAGAGATGAAGGCAAGAAAGTCCCTACTGCCATAGAATACGTATTCTAGGGAGAAAGAGAAGTAACACCAACAAGAACAACAAACACATATATGTGTGCTAGCTTTAAGGGTTGGAAGGAAAATAACACTAAGAGGGAAGAGTGAGTGATCAGCAGGGGGCGGCACTTTCATAGGGTGAACAGGGAACGCGTTGATCGTTTGGAGTCAGGATCAGGAAATGACAGTTGAGGAAAATATCATAATGAGGAAGTGACCCTGAAGACATGTGGGGAAACGGTGTGCCCAGCAGAGGAAAGAGCAAGGTGAAGGTCAAGTGGCAGAACTGAGGCCAGGGTGTTCTCTGACCCGCCAGAGCTCCAGGCTGGCTGAGTGAGGTACGAGAGAGGTGGGGAGGAAATGAAGTTGGAGAGGCAGACAGGCCAATCATACACAGGCAGGACTGGCTACATTTTTAGGGGGGTCCAGTGCAAAATGAAAATGCTGGGCTCTTTGCTTGAAGAGCAGTAAAAAAAAAGTAACTTTATAAATACTAAAATATAAACCTTTTTCCTTTCTTTCATGGTCTGTCTCTCAAGCCCTCATGGTGATTTTATTTGCTATTTATATCCCACTCTCTTGGGTATGGGGATACTCAGGGGTGAGTGCAGACCCTCACGGGTGCCTGGGGGTCCTGCTCATGGCCCACTGGCTGTAGAGTTCTTCCTCCTGCCAGCCACTGGACTCCCAATATGCTGTATCCTGGGAAGTCAGTTTCTCCTTCCCATGGGCCTTCCATCTCCTCATGGTGGATGGGTGGTCCGCAAAAATTGCAACTGATGTTTTGGGACGTGCTCTGTACCTGGATTAGGTGTGAATGAGAGGCTTGCCCCACTGCCCACCACTGCCAACTGCTATCAAGTGCTGTGGATGCTAACCCAGTCCAGGTTCTTGCTGGGTGTTCGAGGACCTCAGCAGAATGTGGACTTTCATGGCCAGCCCTGTCACCCCACCTGGTCATCAGGTGCAAGGCATCAGCTGTCAGATGTCAGGGACAAGCACAGAAGGCTGGTGTGGCCTGGGACACCAGGGAACAGTGAGTGGGTAGTTAAACCAGTTCTGGGGAGGCAGGGAAGCGATGGGAGGTAGGACTGAGCTGAGGCTCCCAGCCCTGAGCACATGTTCTGTTGTCCCACTAGACTTCACTTACAAAACTTCAAAGATAAAATTATTAAGGTTTCAAGACATCAACTGCAGAGCATTACACCCCAAGTGCAGAACCTGTGTACGGGCCATGGTAAAGACTCTGACCTTTATTCTGAATGAGGCAGACCAATGGGTGTTCAGGGCAGTGGCAGAGGAAATGATCCCACTAATGTCTTAAGGGATTTCTCCAGCAACTCTGTCAAGGAAGAAAGGCACAGAGGGAAACCAGGGAGGACAGGAGATGAGGGATGGCTTGATTCAGCAGTACTGCTAGAGGTAGTGAGAAGTAGTGACATTCCAGATGTATTTTATAAGAAGAGTGACTTTTAAGTTAGTTTTGAGGAAAACCTTTTGGATAAACTGTTAGGCACGAGGAAGTGTTTATTGCAGACGTGAGGACAGGAACCATTGATAAACACTTCCATACGTGTCATCATGCTAGAACATGAGCAAATCTCTCCAGAAGGTAAAACCCTAGGAAATAATGTTAGGGTAGAACACTACAGACATGTTCAGGCCACATTACACCTGAAGAGAAGTTTAAAAATAAGTATAGGACCTGACAGATCGGGGTTCACTGAATGTGTGGTTGGCGTCTTGGACCACCTCAAACATTTTCTTCCAGCTATTTTAAAATACCAAATTTGGAATACTTTCTTTAAGAAACATTTTATGGAATAAGTGACCGTAAGCACTAAGATCACATGTATCTCTAAAGCACTACTTCGGCATGTGAGTAACAAGTACATTTTTTTTTTATTGTATTTATTTATTTGACAGAGAGAGACACAGCGAGAGAGGGAACACAAGCAGGGGGAGTGGGAGAGGGAGAAGCGGGCTTCCTGCGGAGCAGGGAGCCCAATGTGGGGCTCCATCCCAGGACCCTGGGATCATGACCTGAGCCGAAGGCAGACGCTTAACAACTGAGCCACCCAGGCACCCCAACAAGTACATTTTTAAAAAGAAAAATATCCTAATCCCAGTCCCAGAGCTCAGGGAGAAAGGGCTTTTGGTGGATGTGACCCAGGACAAGAAGGATTTGTTCTCTAATCTATGCCATTATCTCTGACTTCTCAGGCAGGAAACATACTCATAGTTTGAGTCTGGTACATCCCTAGCCTGAAGTCCCAGCTCCATCCCAGCTGTGTCTCTGAGCTCTGGTGGGGATACTGGTCCTTATCAGCACAGATACCACTGAGAGTGCTAGCCCCCACCTTCTCCCTAGAGGAGGTCTCTCCTGCTTGGTTCTGACTCTTTGTTGGAAGTCTTCCTCTGCATCTCATGATTGCCTCAAGCTGAAAGTGACCAGTTGGGCAGGCAAAGTGTCATATTCTGGGACATGATAATAATCAATTCATATTTTTGAAGGTACTTCAGCAAACATTATTTAATTCCCATTAACATTTCCCATTAATGTGAACTGTCTTGACATAATGGGCTATCTTGGTCACCTTTCTTTGGAGAGGTGTATGGAGGTGAATATTCAAGAAAGACTAAGTTGCCTTTCAAAATCTCATGTGGCCAAAGTTACTACATGATATTTAATAAGAAAGTCAAATTTCAAAAAAAATGGAGGGAAGAAATATTATCATTGAAAATTTGTATGGTTCATTTGGTTCACCTAAAAATATCAGAACTGTAGAGTAAAAAATGTGTTCTTTATTCTCAAGTCAAGGATGCTGCTGAGATATAAATGGTGCTTTGTTGTGGCAGAGGGATGGATTCCACTGTTTCTTCTCTTTGGAAGAAAATGTTTGAGATGGTTCAAAAAGGCAACCACTCATTTTGCAGACCCAGATCTGTCAGGATGTATACTTGTCATTTTAAAACTTCTCTGCAGGGGGTATTATGTGGCCTGCAAAGGTACTATATATTTTCTCAAATGTAAAATCCTAAGTTTTATTTTTTGGGTATTTTCAAAACTCAACATTACTGGATTGATATTTCTTTTCCTAGTGTTAGAATAATGAGTGTCAGTGTAGTTTCAATACACTGGATTGTTTTCCTTGTGATGCCCTGGAGGAAAGGCATTGTGGAAGCCACATTGGTCTGTGGCCATGGTCAGAATGGCACAAAGTTGTGGATTTGTCTCAGTGTGTGGATAAACCAAACTCACGACTTGCCCTGTCCATCCACATATCTCAGAGATATGGTCGGCATCATAGCCTGGTACCTTTCTATTGAGCTCAGGTGAGTTTCCATGGCAAAAGAGCCATGTGATTAACTGCTTGGGTGTTGCTATGGCGTTTTCAGGTTATTAACATCTGGACATATGTAAAAAAAAAAAGCATTGGAGCATTTTATATTTTTTAAAGGATTTATCCATTAGTTATTTTCGTGTAGAAAAGTCACTATATCTGAAAACAACTGTTATGACTTGTGGTGTTAATTGAATAGAACTTCTTGCACCAGAAGACAAAGCTCTAATTGCCAAGTATGACAGGCTCAGAGGGGATTTTGACAATTCCATTTTTCTCAATATACGTTATGTTGGTATCAGAATAAGATGTTATCGGCTACTGAAGAATAGTCACTTAGGAGGTAGAAGCCCACCTCTCTGTCAGCATAGATTACAGAAGATGTTAATCCAATGCAAAATTCTAGAGAAGGTGTTCCTTATCCTCTTCCTGGGCAGTAGGAGGCTTGAGAATTGTTTTAGAGGCTCTTTGCCTAGATTCCACCAGCCTCCTACTGCAACAAGACTGCACTGGTGGGGTACCGTGGAAGTGTGGGACCTTGTTCACTCTCCCAGAACCTACCCAGGAAACTAACACAGGTCCTTTCTACATGCAGGTTTTCAAACCAGTGTTGCCTTGGGGAGAGTGGAAGGGTGAAGGCTCCTTTCCCTAGGAACAGACTTATGTCCAAGCATTGCCCTTTCCCTTCTTTTCCCCCACTCCCTCTGAGGAATCTTTATTAAGTCTAGGACAAGAAATAAAACTCCTGCATTATTCCAGCTTTTTTTATAAATGTATTCAGTCTGTACTCTATGCTGAGGATTTCAAAATCTATTTTGAAACTTAAAAGCTGAAAGTTGATGCTTTTGTTCTGTTATACTTCTGACACCTTACTGCCATAGTTGACATCTAAAAACATGGGTGAACATGACTCAGCAAAAAGAAAACACAGAGAAAGAAGAACACGTAAGAAATAGTCTAAGTTTACCCTATTAGGTAGACAACATGCTCATGTACTTTTCTCAAAGATAGAGCACTACAGAATATGTTAACACAACTTGTACCTGTGCAGCTAATTACATAGCATCATTTTCCACCCAGAAGGTTTGATTTCATGTGATTATAGATGTTTTACAGCTCAGAGAGACTTTAGGGATTTATCTAGTCCACACTGTTTTTCTTTTCTTTTTCAGCAGAAAACTGAAGAATATAGAGGATAACTAATTGCACATGGTCACACACATATTTAGAGGCAGGCTCCACAGTAGAACCCAGATCTCTATACTTCTACTAGTGAGCTCTTTCATAAATAGTGCCATGGGGTCATTTAGTGCCTCAGCTTCTCCCTCATGGGTGTCTTCCTTGGGTGTGCGGGGGTACTCTAAGGCCAAAGCAAACTGAGCTGAGACAAAGAATGCAGTGTATGAGGAAAGGTTCTCCACATCCATGGGATGGCCTCAGTTAAAGAATGTTTAGAAAAGAGAAAGCCATTGGTTGGGATCAGTTGGAAGACACCATCAAAGGACCATCCAGTTAAATCAATAGGGCCAGTAAGAATTTGGACTGCTCTGAGGATCTAGTAAAAATTACAGACCCTTCCCCAGACAAATGTACATTTGCACAAAATTTTGCAAAAGCATTCAGGTGGTTTTCAGATCCCCCAAGACCAAATCCCTGAATACAGTTTAAGAATGCTACCGTAGAAGCAAGACCCTTTTTTGAGGTAGCAGGTAATGCCTAGGCAAACACGTTCCCCAGAGAACTACCCTGGGAGTTGTAGGAGCAGGAGTAGAAAGGGATTGGTCCAAGGGTCAGCTCAGAGGGTGGGGAGTGGCAACTTTTGGATTTTAAATATCGTAGGAGTGTGAGCTTTGACAGAAACCTGCACTCACCTCTCAATCAAAGTCACCTTGGAGGCGGGGAGAGCTAATCAGCCTGTTGAGAGCAAGGTTAATGAGGACTGAAATAGAGCAATGGCTGTGCGATTGAACAAAGACAATCTTGTTGGCTCCTGGGTTCTATATGAGCTAATAAGCCACTTGGGAAGGTGTGCTTTTGGGAGAAGAGAGCTGTAATTCTGTTAACTTGGCAGAAAAGAAAGAGAAACTGCTGATTTCCAAATTCTCTGGTCCTTGGAGACTTTATCCAGTAGCAGCAAAAACAATAAAAACAATTAAGAAGCTGGATTTGGGAATTTATATTTCTCATTACTTTGAATCTGAGTCCCTTAACAGAGGGGAAAGGAGGCTGGGGTGGGGACTGGGGTACAGTCTCATTCACTATGTAATCAGTAAATATTTATTCATCACCCTTGACCTAAGAAACACTGTGCTATATGTTGGGAATAAATGGCAAAATGATGGACATGGTCCTTGAATTTATGAAGTATAAATTCTAGTAAGAGATGTTGACAAGTGAACTGACTATTAGTGTGATACAGGGGGTAGTACAGGGGAACCCCATGGGGAGACATTCTTGACCAAGTTTGTGGAGATGCTTCCTGGAGGAAATGGAGACTTGAAGGATAGGTTGAGGTTAGCCAACAGAAGAGGAAAACACAGAGTATTCAAGGTGGAGGTGAGTGCCCATATGACAGTGCTGGGGTTTCAGAGAAACTGAGTGAAGGTAAGAGTGAGGGACAAAGCTGAATGAGATGAGACAGTAATCGTAGATAGGTCCTGGACCACAGGATGAGGCTTTATAGGATACTCTAAGAGGGTGGAACTTAAACCCAAGAACAAGGAAGACTTTGAAGGATTTTTATGGGGAGGGGATAATGCAATGCACCATTCAGCCTAGGATTACAGCACCAGAGAGATCCTGATAGATGCCTCATGTTAATATGCTATTTGTCAAATTCTCATGCCTTTTAGACTCTTTGGGATAGAAGAAACCGGAAGTACTCTTGCTCCATGTACCTTTTCAGATCTCCACACAGGTACATGTTACCTTGTGTCTTTGGATGTGGATTATGGAAATGAATCAACACTTGCACAGTTTTGTTGCCTTTTTCTATGCATCCAAGTATTATTCATCTGATGCAACTGAGATGGTACCACTGCTTGGAGGTCCTTCAGGGACAATGCTTACATCTCACCCCATGGAAGATAGGGAAGCATGGAATATGCAATTTTGGGCTCTTTTTTCTCTGTCTCATTCATTAACCAACTCCCACCACCCATTTCCATGAGAAGAGACTCATCTGATTGGTGAGATAGAAAAGAGGCCCTGAACACAGGTGGCACAGCCTCTTCTTAGTCTTCTCTATTTAGTGCTACCTCCTGTCGGGATCCCACTGTTCTGCTCATTCATTTGGAGCTTACTCAGCTGTATTCTGCCTCTGCAATGGGGAGACCTGTGCTTTAGACTAGATTCTGTCTCACTAAGTCACATATCTGGCTGTAGGTCAAGTTGCATTTCCAAATTCAGCTATCCCAGCAATAAAACCGATATTTTAGTTTCCATCTTTCTGATTCCTGTTTCTACTTCTCACTTGGTTTTGCACTTAGGAGGGGAAGAAAAAATGTTATCACATAACCCCTGACAACCTTATGAGTGATATAATTGCTCACTCTTCCTTATCTACATTTGGATTGATTTTTTTTTTTCCATCTTGTCTTTGCTAAAGTCTGGTTGTAGTGGAAGACTTATACTTATTGATCCAATTCATTTATTAACCCATGAGAAGGCAGTCTACATAGTGGGAGGAACCTAGGTAGGGAAGCTGTTTGAGACTCCTTCCCCTTCCACACTCATTAACTACCACTTAATTTCCACCCCTTCTCCCAGGAGAGAAAGGAGAATTGGGTAGCTTATAGATAGAAGCTTGATGCCATGGCTTTATGTCATTATCCACAGCATTTAAGAGTGATGGAAAGATTGGATAATGGTAGAAAATAGGGGAAGAAAGCTGGAGAGCTTTCTTATCCTCCTGTGTCATCTAGTGTCTAGGAAACTCATTTTAGGATATTAACCTCATTTCTGGCTCCATCTTATTTATCTAGCCTTATTTCCCCTTTCTTTTATTTTCATAGTTGTTTTAAATTTATTTTATCTTATTTCACTGTATGCATTTGTATAAATTTTTTGAATCATTTTGGCAACAAGGTAGGGGATAGATAAATAATCTCCCCAAATATTCACTTCCTTTCAGATATGCTTGGCTGTGCAATCTGCTTTGACACAGAGAGTTGTTTATAATTTAGAAACACCCAGGTTCATGGAATCCATGGACACACAGCAAAGTCCAATATAAATGATTTTTTAAAAATTATTTGTATCACTACCATCCTCTACTAATGCTTACTTTTCAGATGTTTTTACTTTTAGTTTACATTTAAGTAAATTCTATAATATTAACAGATAATATGTCTCTGGAACATGTCCAGAGACCAGCCTCTACTGATCATTGAGTCTCAAGGTTCAGCCTAATTAGTATTGTATTGCTAAATGTCTTTGGGCAAAGTCTAAACACTCATTGTTAATTAGTTCAATGTTTCACTAAAGTGTTTCTCTGGATTTTAAAGAATAATGTTGGGTAATCATGTTTCAGTTGTGGGAGGTATGGGTGGTAGAACAACAGGTCCTTCTGAACATTTGATTGCTGCCAATAACACTTACCAAAGTAGTCTGAGAAAGAATTAATGAAATTATGGTGGTGGTGGTGGTGGTGACAGCTCAGATTTCTACAGTTCTTCAAAGGCATCATCTGAGCCACATTTAAGTCATTCCATCCCACAGTGGTATCTTTTTGAAGCCTATCTGTACTTGTTCTAACAGGTATTTTGTGACTTCACCTTCAGCAAGCTTTTCTTTTGTGACTACTATGTAAGGTACTAACCATGTCTTCTTTCAGAGTTCTGATTCTGGTTCCCATTCCTTCATAGAGTTTTATAAGGTAGGAAATTCATAACCTGACCCTATGATCTGATATGTCAGCTTACTGCTTCTCTAGTCCACTGACCCCATCTTATATATGATTGCCTCTTTTGGTGCCAAATTCATAGTCTCAAGGCTACAAATATTTCAGTCAACTTACTTTTTAACTTTCTGAGTATATTTTCCTTATAGTCCAGAACACACCAGAACATACATTATATAAGTATTCTATTCCTTGGTCATTCCCATGTTTCCATCTCTACTCTTGTTTACTTTTCTACTATTGCCTGTAAGTGTGTGTGTGTGTGTGTGTGTGTGTGTGTGTGGCGTGTGTGTGTGTGTGTGGCATATGCATACTCACATGCATCTGCTGAGTTGGCAGACTGGCAAGTCGAGTGTGTATCGGAAAGAAGAAAATACCACTTGGTAGTAACAGATTTGGTAGGAAAACTTTCTCTTCCTTAAGAGTAAAAAGGAGGAGTTGTAATCCATATTAAAAGAGTGATACATATAATTATCATCCCAGCTATAAATAAAAATACCTCACCGTGGTTAGGAAAGGAGTCTCACAGCCGTGGGCCTCCAAAGAAACAACCCAATGGTATCAGATGCCCTTTTCCCTCAAAGACAACTGTCCAGAGGCCACAGAAACTGAAGCAGTGACTTTCCTGTCAGACTGTCACCCAGAAATAGGGAGCTTTCATCCAGAAGCAGAAGCATGCAGAAGTGATATACTCTATGACATTTCCTACTTTCTTTCAGCTAATGTTATATGGGGTTATTCCTGAAATCACTCTAAGCATGACTGCCGATCATGATTGCATCTCTCCTACCTTCATTTCCTACAATCCCACAGGAATGTGATGGTGTTGACACCCAGTTGTCCATGCCTTGGGAACATCAGGTGTGGAAACCATCCTCTGGCCCTCCATGCCCAACCTTACCACAATACCAGTTCCCATGAGTCATGGGATTCTATGGGCAAGGAAACAATGTGTATCACCAGCTGGTTTTTTCTTGCAATTTAATTCAAAACAATTATGACCACCTGCTTTGCTCAAAACTACTATGACCATAGTTCTGGAAACTATGCTGGATGCTGGAGAGACCATATGGAGAGGAGTAGCTCTTTCCTGCAAGGAAGTCATTCATTTGTTCATTCATTCATTCATTCATTCAGTACAAATATTATGTCTACTTACCAAGCACCAGTCAGTGTTCTAAGTGCTGAAAAACACAGCAGTAAACAAAACTGAAAAGTTTGATGTCCTCATGGAGTTTACATTCCAGTGAGGAAAGAGACAATAAACAGTAAGGAAGTAGAATATGTCAGGTTGTAATAGTCTTTTTGATGTGTGGACTTGGATAGACTATATAGTCCCCAATTTATCAAATCAAACACTAATGTGGATGTTGTTGTGAAGGTATTTTGTAGATATAATTGAAGTCCATAATACTGAAGCATACTCCTTGTCATATGTGCAGCTCAGATATTGAATGTATAGACAAATAAGAAGGAAGCTTAATCAATGGACTGGAGCAGACGTTCACATCGAAGTGATTCTTATATTAATTCATTCTGTGTATATATTGGCTTGTTCAGAATTTCTGTAACTCACTGATTACAGTATCTTGGTACCCAGCTATCTGTCTGTCTCTGAAGGCTTTCCATGAAATATGGTGAATCCTTCCAATAAAGGCTATGGCCATTACTGGAAAAAAAAAAAAGAGAGAGATTCTCTCTAGGGTAATTCTAGAGAATCTGGGTGGGCCTGATTCAATCAGCTGAAATGCCTTAAGGGGTGGGCTGAGGCTCCCTTGAGAGAAGAAGAAATCAATTTGTGGACTGTGGCTTCGGCCCACATCCTCTCTGTCGGCCTGTCCTATGGATATTGGACTTACTCAGGCAGCCCCAAGATTGCACAAGACAATTCCTTGCAGTGAACCTCTTTGTATTATCTGCTACTGCTTCTGCTTCTCTGGTTGAAACCTGACTGATACAACTCTGTGAAGAAAAATAAAACAAGAAAGGGGGACAAGCCTGGTTGGGGACATAGATATATAAACAGTTAAAATGGAATTTATACCTACTATCATAGGATTATGGACAAAGAGCTAGGGTAGTACAGTGGAAGTAGTGATTATTTTACTAGTACAGAGAATCACACTTTGGAGAAAGGAATGCAGCTCAAATACTGTGGGTTTGTAAGCAAATTACTTTTTCTGAAACTTTTTCAAGTTTTCAATGCCTAAAATAATAATTCCAACTTCATATGATTATTATGCAAATAATGTAAGACTATCATATATAAAGCACCTAGAACCATGCCTGGCACATAATAAACTCTATTCCCTTTGATTTATTTTCTTTCTTTCTTTCTTAAAGATTTTATTTATTTATTTGTCAGAGAGAGAGAGAGCACAAGCAGGGGGAGAGGCAGAGGGAGAACAGGCTCCCCGCTGAGCAAGGAGCTCCATGAGGGACTTGATCTCAGGACCTTGGGATCATGACCTGAACCAAAAGCAGACGCTTAACCAACTGAGCCACCCAGGCGTCCCTCTTTGATTTATTTTCTTAATGTTCTCCCCACTAATACCAACACACATATCTGATTTGTGAGTATTATGGCAACTCAACATTATCTTAACATCATATGGTTTCCCATGCACCCGTGGCCAACCCATACCTGAGGTAGACAGGTAGCAAAGCCTGCTCAATGCATGCACTCAGTGGCATAATTACATCCCCAGCACTCAGCTGGGAATTACATATGGATGGAGGAGACTTAGGCTTATTGGCAAAAACAGTCTACTCCATCTCCCCCTATTATCTCGGAACCTTCCTAACTCCCTATGAAGTCTTCAGAGAAATATCTTGCACATTTTAGCTGTTCTTTAAATATCTTCAAAATAATCAAAATGATGTGTCAATAAATGAGTTCTATTCTTCTAAGCTTCCATGAAGTTATTGCACATGGCTTCTCATTGTCAAAGAACTTCTGTTGACAGGGAGAAAATAGATGAAGAGGAATGTTCTGTAGAATATCTTTCAAACCGTAGTTTCTTGGTAAAGGAAATTACTCTGTGTTGTTTTTGTACACATTTGGCAGTGGTAAAAAAGCACAGGAGAGCAAGACTCTACTAGAAATAGTCCACATTATGACATACACTCCTCCTTTCTCTGGTTAACTCCACAGGAAAACATATTTCCAGGGTTGTCTTTCCCCTGAGTAAGGTGGGACAGCATCCCTGTAGTTCATTTGGAATAGGATGAGCTTCCACTTTCTGGGCTATATGAGATGGTGTCTTTCAAGGGTACCTAAAATAAAAAGGGGCATCTGAGGCAAAAGTCGCTCCTTCCCGTTCAATGTGATCATGGAATTGAAGGGGTTACATTTCCATACCTTCTTAAAGTAAAAAAAGAGGTTCGAAGAAATCTTCAGTGATTCATTCAACCAACAAACATTTTTCTCAGTGCCCATTGTGTGCTAAGCATAGGCCTAGCTGGTAGGGACACATGAGTGAACAAGTAGGCAAGTTCCTGTTTTCATGTGGGTTACTTTTCTAGTGGGAGGTCTAAACAAATAACATTTATTGAGAGGACTTACTATATGCAAGTTCTCTGTCTAGGTGATCAAATGTGGGGCAAACAAAGGGCAACTAGTGGTGTCCCTGCAGATGAAAAGAGGGTTAGAATGGGAAGTCTGGGTGCAAGGGGAATAGGGGACACTGTGGTCCAGCTGGTGGTGTCAGGAGAGGTCTGACAGACGTGACCTGAGTCCCAGCCAGACTGTGGTTCACAGCAAAAAGCGATAGGTGAAAGCAAGTCTTTGAGAAGTTTGGATAGAATATGAAGGCAGACATCAGTCATGGGGAAGTAAGACCCAGATATGTGCCTCGGGTGCCTAGGACTGGGACAGAGATTTAGAACTGTGGTAGTAAAGCCAGTGCCTAGTGCTTAGTAAGAGTTTAATAAATATTTGCTGAATGAATAAAAGGGCAAAACGAAATTTATAACAAATGTGAGACTCACAGCAGGACACCTGAACCAGAGCTCTGAAGTCCTCTGATTAGGGTCAAGAGTCCATCTGGGACTCTGGGGAGGCCTGTGCTCTGAAGCAGAAGTCAACTGACCCCACTGTGGAGACTGGTGAAGTTTATGGAAAGGCTAGTTTTGACTGGTGCGACGTCTGGCCTCACCTTGGTTTCAAAGGCATCAACCGTGCCACCCCATCCAGATCGACCTCATCTGCTCTTCCTGCTTCCCCATACGGTACAACCCTCGATGAACTGGAGAATATTTCGAGAAGATGTGGGGGCAAAGCTAGAGTCTGATAAAGCCTAACTGAGCATCTGTATTAATGTTGCTAATTGAGTCAACTCCTCCTTACCATATGGCTATGTCCAAGCTATCATTTTCCTGGCCCATTACTGGGAAATCTATTCAAATTTGGGTCAGGAAAAAAAAAATACACACACACACACACACAAACACATACTATATCTATATTTAGTTTTATTAGATTAACATGGTGCTGACTGTAGAGGGAATAGGAAGGGCATGTTGGGCTCCTGATGGCAAAGGTGAGCTCTGAAGCCAGGACACAGACTGTAACTTCTGCCACTATTGCACTGCTCCTTAGTGTGGGTAGCCACAAGTCAGGGGAAGAAGGAATAAAGTGGTGACTTCGGCGGGTGCCTGGGTGGCTCAGTCAGTTAAGCACCTGACTCTTGGTTTCAGCTCAAGTTGTGATCTCAGGGTCCTGAGATTGAGCCCTGTCTCCGCTCTCAGGGTGGAGTCTGCTAAAGACTCTCTTCCTCTCCCTCTGCCCCTCCCCCTGCTCATGCTCCCTCCCTCTCCCCACCCCCCCTCAAATAAATAAATAAATCTTAAAAAAAAAAAAAGGTGAGCTCTGCACCAGATGAGAGCTGGGTAAGAGGTGCTGGCATTACCAGGAGTCTCTCACTGGGCTGGAAGTTAGCAGAGGCTGGAGTAAAGGGAATCATACGTAGGAGAGTCATTAATTGTGGACTTCTTTTGCATGAGTGCTGTGCTACACGCCTTACACACACTATTTCACAGTTTCCTCACAGAGCCCTGGGAGGTACGTATTATTAGGTCTGTTTTTCAGATGAAGAAACCAAGGCTTAGCAAGATCAGCTAACTTAAGACGTGCACCTGCCAGGTGCTATGCACTCCATAAATATTTCTTCAATGAATGAACAAGGCCACACAGCTGGTAAGTGGCAGATCTGAGATGTGTGCTCAGGCTGACTCAAAGACAGGTAGGTCCCCTTACTGCTATTTTTCAAGGATTTTACTTTGCAGACAGCAAAGGAGGCTACTGGAGTAATGTTTAGCAGTTCTGTCTCCAAGCAGGGGAATGTCTGACTTCTTTCTTAAGTAAACCCAGCTGCCAGAATACACTGGTGGAGTTATATTACCAGCGAGGAGTAGCCAGCTTCCTACTGGTTATCTACATGAAGGAATGCTGTTTTGGTATTTCCCTCTGACTGATACTGAAATTGAAATGGGGAAGGACTCCAAGTACAACATATTGTACAGAGGGATGGGGTGCCCTCGTGGGATCACACTAAGAACCTGCTGAGAACACGCTGAAATCATTATTCTGACAGATCAGGAATACTTTCTCACCCAAGGCCAGTGGCCACATCTGCTGGGCACTCATTATGGTTATCCTGAGCTGGCTTCTTCCGTAATGTGGGCCCTCATTAGTCCAAGGGCCATTCCTGCTGGGAAAGGAGAGTCATTTTCTATATAACATAAACGTTAGCAAAGTTGGGAGACAAAAACTCTCTCCGAGAGATGTGCCTTTAAAGACATTTCTCCCAGGAGGTCTTTTGTAAATGAGCACTGCGATTCCAGGAATAGAAAGTTCATACCATACCCTTAAGCCTGGGGCTTAGGCCACTGCGTGCTCTGAGACCGGGTCAAGTTTTTCCTGCGTATTGATTGACTGGGCTGTGAGGTTAAGAATCAACCTTTCAGGGAGACCCTGTCCTGCAAGCCGAAGAGTGTGTCAAAATGAAGAGGTAAGCCTTTTTATTGGTTCCCTCCATTTCCCTTAGAAAGTACATTCCGTGAAAAGAGGGATTGCTTTTTCTGGTTTCAATGTAATGTCGTCCTGGTTTAGAAAGTCTGAGGACCTAAGACTTAGGAGTTGTTTCTCTGGATGCAGGCTCAGACAGACCTGCCTGGAAAGGAACCCTCTCTTTTCCACAGGGGATTTGGAGGACAAGGAAAGTAGCCTCTCCTGCCTGAGGGGCCATGGGAAATCTAAACAACCAAAGAGTTCCAAGTAGCTGACAGACTCTGGCCTGGGGCCATCCTATTAAGGACAAGGGGACTAGGAGAACAGGCACTTTGTTTCAAAAATGTACCTGGTGATCTAATTTGGGGCCTGTGTGGTTCAAGGTATATACTGACCATCAATCTGTCCCTTATACTCACAGCTGGGGAGTGAGGATTGTAAAACTCAGGGCAGAGTTCTCTTTGTTTTATTTCTCGGCCATTTTGTCTGAATTTTCTGAGACCCTGATCAAGCTTCTTTCAATGACTGAGAAAATCATCATGCACCAGTGTTCAAATATCTGAAGTTATGATTGCTATCTGCTCTCTCCTGGGCCCTTTGGTTCATTTCACCTGCCTGCAGGGCCTTCATATTCAAATGTCTTCAGATCTAAATCCTAGTCCAGATCTTGAAACATCTGTTCCTACACATACCCCTAACACCTCAATCTTGATATGCCTGACTTATGCTCACAGCCTCTCAGTGAACAGCACTGCTCGCCTAGGATTCAAGTCTGAATGAACCACTCTGGACTCCTCCTCCCTCATCACTCCCACATCCAATTGGTCACTAAGGTACTATGAGATCTTAACTCATTAATGTCTTCTGACCTATCTCCTCATGTCCAATCCTGTAACTATTAGTTCAGGCCCTCCCCATTAAAAAAAAAAAAAAAAATACTGGCCTAGACTAGTGTAGTGGTTTCCTAAATGGCCACTCTCCAGTTTTTCCTTGTGCCAGTCATGATGAGTTTCCTGAATCTCAGCCTTCATGTCCTTCCTCTCTTTACTGATCTGCCCCCTCCCATGGCATTTGATGTCTGTCATGCTCTAGTCCCAGTTTACTTCTCAGATTCTTCTGTCTTTTTCCACAGGGCTTTCATGGCACACAACTCTGGGATCCCACCCCACTTACTCTTTCTGACACTAAATAGGGCTTTCCCCCCATGCAAACCCATTCTTCACCAATCTGGACACCAACTGAGTAGCCTACAGTTCAATTCAATTCTGACAGTAAGTACTCAGAGTTAGTGCAGACCCGACAGATTAAGGGCTCAGTCTCACAAGGCTGCCCCCACCTCAGTCCCAGGCCTTCTGTACTTCTGACCAATCAGTTATACATCAGGAGTTCACATGACCCCCTCTTTGGGTTTGATAATTTGCTAGAATGGCTCACAGACTCAGGAATAGTTTACTTGATATGCCTAGTTTCTTATAAATGATACAACTCAGGAACAGCCAAATGGAAGAGATGTGTAGGGCAAGGTATGGGGGGAGGGGTACAAAGCTCCGCCCTCTCTAAGCTGCTCCAGAAAGGCTTGCGGAATGGGTGAAGAGTGAATATGCTCCCTCTGCTGGCCAGTTTGAAAAGAGTGGCCTTTTCTTTTTAATACTTAATATTTTCTATCTTGAAAAATCCTGACCAAATAACACTTTGAACTTTTTGACTTTGAAAATCAACCTTTGTTCCTTCCTGCCAGGATTTCTGCTTCAAAGCCAATGCTTTGACCTAGCTGCTAGAGAATTTGGAATCAGAATCTTTCTTAGCTATATCAGAGTGCACATGTGCTGAACACTCAGTGACAAAGTTTTCTCTTATAACAGCAAAGGACCTATGTTTTGAAAAGAGATTCATTGGATTGCCTCCCTCAACAAAATCATCTGCCACTCTGTTACTCTTTGTTAGAGAAAATAGTGCTCAAAAGGATATTGCTGAGAATAAAGAACTGGAGAAAGCAGCAGCCTTCGGCCATATCCACATGGTCTTTCTCACAGTGGTTTGTTTTTAGAGATTTCTG
Source organism: Phoca vitulina (assembly GCF_004348235.1). Classification (NCBI taxonomy): domain Eukaryota; kingdom Metazoa; phylum Chordata; class Mammalia; order Carnivora; family Phocidae; genus Phoca; species Phoca vitulina. Next base: position 7,711,289 of record NW_022589723.1, read on the forward strand.
GGAAGACTCAACAGTGAGTGGATTGCTTAGTGGTAAGAACTAAGGGTCAGATGCTTTCCTCTGTTTCTGTTTTTTTGGGACTCTAGAAACTAGTGGGCTCCTATGGCATTCTTATAGCCTCCAAACAGGGGAAGTTATAATTATTATTATTTTTTAATTATATATTTAAGAGAGAGAGCAAGTAGGGGGAGGGGCAGAGAGAAGAGGGAGAGAATCTCAAGCAGAGTCCCCGCTGAGCAGGGAGCCCCACACGAGGCTCGTTCCCATGACCCTGAGATCATGACCTGAGCTGAAATCAAGAATCAGACGCTCAACTGACTGCGCCACCCAGGTGCCCCACAGGGAAATTATTTTAAGTATTAAATATCTAGAAAGTGCTTTGTTTACAAGGTGATCATAATAACGAATGTTTTTGGAGCTTCCTGTTATCCAAAGCCCTGCATCTGGGGCCCTGTGGCTTGACATGGAGTTGGTGGAGAAGCTATTAAGTTCAAGTGGTCCTTCTTCCCCAAGTCAGTTCTCTTCACCACTTTTCAAGGAAAGCTGAGTGTAGAGACTTCGGTTCCCCCTGTACCTCAGTGAACAGCAACATTGGGAAAGGGCCCCAAGCTGAGTGGAAGAAAATGATAGCAAAAATGTAGAAAGGCAGCAATCAACACCCATGGTTGGATTGGTCCCATGTGACAGCCATGTGACTGAGCCAAGACAAAAAAGAAGCAATTGCCCTTTTTTTCTCTTCTTCTTCACTCCACCCCTCCTCCCAACTTTTAAAAAAAGATGTCTATAAATTCTGTCAGAAAACAATCTTCTCTGACTTTATTTGGCACAGGCTGCTGCCCTTGTTTATTTTCCCCCATGGCTTCCTCCTATTTTGCTGTTTGTGCTGCTTTTCCTAAATGCCTCCCACCCTACTCATGCCAGGCTCCTGCTGATGCCCTCACTTACATAAGCCCAGTAATTGGTTTTAAATCTGGTCTGAAAACTCCCCTTGTCCCCCAAGTGGGGTGTGCCCCCTGCTGCCTGAAGTTATCCAAGAGTCTGCTACAAGTGAGTGTTACCCAGTTTGAGAAGAAAAAATAAAAACCACTTGGCTCAGTGTTGGATTCTGAAGGAAATATCTGGGCTGAGTGACTCAAAGACTTTGCATTTTCTGGCCACCACTTTCATAACAAAAGAAACATTTTAGCCACCTGAACTTAGCTGACTTCAGTGAGTTATTAGGAAGGCTTATGCGGCTTAAGTGGCAACAAAGGGCTCATCTGTGTTTGCTCAGGTAAGAGAGATGTGTACACCCTGGTAGATTCAGTCCAAGGTCATCAATCCTATGGAGTAACAGGAAATCGCACCCCTATGGAATATCGGCAAACCCGGGAACCCGAATTCGAGACAGTCACCCATCAAGTACGCTACTATGAGCAGACATTCTTATTGGATTGAAGAGTATTGTATTTCACATTCTTTTACTCATTAAAGCATCTCAGATCAATCTCCTTCAGTGCCCCAACAGCCCCCAACACTGGAATACCTCCTTGTTTTCCAAATCCTCAGCATCTCAGCACATTTAGTGCATTAATAAATTACCAATTTTAAGTGAATTTAAAAATATGAACATTTGCAAATAATAAAAGTAAAATAAACATACCTAAAATTTTATCGAAAATAATTTATTTTATAATCTTTTACCAAGGCATTTTTATCCAGCTCAAGGGTATATATCTTAAGTCTTGGGTCTTCCTGATGTTCTCACATGAGTCTTATGGGCTGATTTCTCACTGGAGGGGTCAGAGCTCCCTCAGATTATGGATTGGTAAGGATACCGCTCTTCAAAGCTGGAAGCTGGAATGACTTGACCTGGGGAGTAACAGTGGATTCAGAATACACTGTGTTTGCCCTGGAAGGTGCCACCACCTGTTTCAGCATTTAGATGTGGTGTTTAAAAGGTTGAGGCAAGCCACTGACTATGTTTTCTGAAGGGTGAGGAAATCTTCAGACTCTGGGAAAGTTACTGGACAATCAAGTCCTTGCCCTCATGGTCAGTCCTCTTAAGAAATCCCAACTACTTATCTTCCGTAGAATCTTGACACCTTGGCTCTGACACATAGATTTATATGGTTCATGATACTTAGTATGTTACCGACATATGTTATTTCTATGGATAAATCCCTTGAAACTGGTATTAGTCTTCATTGGTCTTGTGGTCATGAGACTATGTTTTTATCTCATTCCTCATTTAAAAAATGTGTCTGAGTATTTCTCCCCTCCACATTAGAATATTTAAGTGTGGAAAGGCAATGTTTGTATCTGGCATTCATTTCTTTGAACAGTGCTCTTAAAATAAGTACATTCAGTGCCTGAAAGTTGATAGCATTGAATAGTCTCACCATTTCCATCAACACTAAATGAAGATCAGGAGATTTATTTTTGGCCAGTGATTATTATCTGTGAATACACAACATGCAGACAGTCATTCAGGAGCCACTTCTCTTCTTCAAGAAGCTACATCCTTTCATATACACACACACACACACACACATATATATATATATAAATCACGTAAAACAAGAGTCAATTAAGGATGCCTGGGTGGCTCAGTCAGTTAAGTGTCTGCCTTCGGCTCATGTCATGATCTCAGGGTTCCGGGATCAAGTCCCGCATGGGACTCCCTGCTCAGTGGGGAGTCTCCTTCTCCCTCTGCCCCTCCCCCCAACTCCTCTTGCGCACACACTCTCTCTCTTTCTCTCTGGCAAAAATAAATAAATAAAATATATATTTTTTTAAAAAGTCAATTAAGTGAAAAAAATTCTAATACCATAGCCTGGGCTTTTGATGATTAAAAATAAAGAAATCTGTCAGGCACTTCTCCTTCATATGAGAACCCTATGATAATGTTAAGTGTTAACTGATAATTATCACATCTGTGTTTTTATATACTTTCAATAGATGTCAGGAATTGTTTTTCTAGAATGTATGACACGGATACTAGGCAACATGTAATAGAGTGACTTCCAAAAGTAATTATTTAATAGTTCATTCTGATTTATTTCTGAGCATAATAGCCATTACCTTCATGACTGGCTTTATACATTCCTTACCTATAGTGTCAGTCCTATTATTTTAGCTATGAGGTGTGCAACTGTGAAACAGGTATCTGTAGTTTTATTCTCTTTCATGACTTTAGTAAGTTAATCAGTTTTGAAATGGACAGCATTTGTTTTTGCATTTTTTATTGGAAAAACTCCACTGATTTTGTAGAGAACTTGTTTTTTTTGAAAAATGTAATAAAAGCTTTGATGCTTTCATGTCCACTATTTGAGACTCAGGACTAAAAATGCAAATGGAACAAATGGATCGCAAGCCTACTAAAGTTAAATGCCTGCAATGCATTGTCATTTTTCCTGCTTGTAATTTTCTTGTTTGAATGCTTGCCTAAATTATCACCCTCATAGCTTAATTTGATTAATAGCTTCATTCTTCTATTTACCAAAATCTTATTCACTAGTTTATTTTACAAAACAATTCTAAATTATAGTATTTATTTTCCTCACTATCTTTTAGCTTCATTTACATCATTAATCCATTTGTGTGTGTGAATTCAGAATATAACCACATAACAGTGATGTTGAAAAAACCATGCAAATAATGTGTGTCTACCCAAAGACCTATACATGAATGTTCATAGCAGTTTTATTTGAAATACCCACTGAAAATAACACAAATGTCCATCGACGGGTTAATGGATAAGCAAAGGTAGGTTCAATGAAATACTACTTAGCAACAAAAAGGCATGAATTATTAATACACACAATATGGACGAATCTCAAAAGCATTATGCTGAGCTAAAGAAGCTAAACAAACAAACAAACAAGAATACACCCTGTACGATTCCATCTATGTGGAATTCTAGAAAATGTAAAGTAACATATGTGACAGAAAATAGGTCAGTAGTTGCCAGGGTATAGAGGGTATAGAGGCAGAAGGAGAGATGGACCGCAAAAGGGCAGGGGGACATTTGTGGATGTGATAAAAGATTTTTTTTTTTAATTGGAGTATGGTTGACACACAATGTTACATTAGTTTTAGGTGTACAACTTAATGATTTGACACGTTTATATATTATGCTGTGTTCACCACAAGTATAGCTCCCATCTGTCCTGTTACATCGCTGTTACAGTATCATTGACTCTCCTCCTTAGGTTGTGCCTTTTAATCACGTGATTTATTTATTCCATAACTGGAAACCTGTATCTCTCTCTCGCCTTCACCCATTTTGCCCATCTTCCTATCTCACCCCTCTGGCAACCATCAGTTTGTTCTCTGTATTTATAGGTCTGATTCTGCTTTTTGCTTACTCATTTGTTTTTCGGTTTTTTTTAGATTCCGCTTATGAGTGGAATCCTATGGCATTTGTCTTTCTTAGTCTGACTTATTTCACTTAGCATAATGCCCCCTAGGTCCAGCTATATCAATTTGCATTCCCACCAACAGTGCACGAAAGTTCCTTTTTTTCCACAGCCTCACCAATACTTGTTATTTCTCATCATTTTGATTTTAGCCATTCTAACTGGAGTTAAGATAATCATCTTAATAATTATTTCATTGTGGTTTTGATTTGTATTTCCCTGATGACGGCTGATGTTGAACACCTTTTCATGTGTCCGTTCGTTGGTCATCTGTATGTCTTCTTTGGAAAAAATGTCTATTCAGTTCCTTTTACCATTTTTTAATTGGATTGTTTTTGGTGTTGAGTTGTACAAATTCTTTATATATTTTGGATATTAACCCCTCATCTACAAATATCTTCTCCCATTCAGTAGGTTACCTTTTGTTTTGTTGAAGGTTACCTTTGCTGTGCAAAAGCTTTTTATTTTGATACAGTCCCAATAGTTTATTTTTGCTTTTGTTTCCTTTGCCTCAGGAAACATATCTAGAAAAATGTTGCTATGGCTGATGTCAGATAACTTACTGCCTGTGTTCTCTTCTAGGAATTTTATGGTTTTAGATCTCATATTAGGTCTTTAATCCATTTTGACTTTATTTTTGCTTATGGTGTGGTCCAATTTCATTCTTTTATATGTAGCTGTCCAGTTTTCCCAGCACCGTTTATTGAGGAGACTGTCTTTTCCCCACTGTATGTTTTTGCCTCCTTTGTCTTAGATTAATTGACCGTATAATCATGGGTTTATTTCTGGGCTCTCTATTCTGTTCCATTGATCTATGATGTGTCTATTTTTGTGCCAGTACCATACTGTTTTGATTACTTCAGCTTTGTAAAATATCTTAAAATCTGGTCTTGTGATACTTCCAGCTTTGTTCTTTCTCAGGATTGCTTTTACAATTTGGGATCTTCTGAGGTTCCACACAAATTTTAGTATTTTTTGTTCTAGTTTTGCGAAAAACACTGTTGGCATTTTGATAGGGATTGTATTGAATCTGTAAATTGCTTTGGGTAGTATGGGCATTTTAACAGTATCTTTCAATTTGTGTCATCTTCAATTTCTTTTATGAGTGTTTTATTATTTTTAGAGTACAGGTCTTTTACCTCTAAGTTTATTGCTAGGTATTTCATTCTTTTTGGTGCAATTGCAAATTGTGTTGTTTTTTAAATTTTTTCTTTCTGCTACTTCATTATTAGTGTATAGAAATGCTACAAATTTCTGGGTATTAATTCTGTATCCTAACAATTTACTGAATTTGTTTATTACTTCTAGTAGTTTTTTTTTGGTGGAGTCTTTATTATTTTCTATGTATTGTATCATGTCATCTGTAAATTGTGACAGTTTAACTTCTTCTTTATCAATATGGATGCCTCTTATTTCTTTTTCTTGTGTGAGTTTGGGGGCTAGGTCTTCCAGCACTATGTCAAATAAACATGGCAAAAGTGAACCCCTTTGTCTTGTTCTGACCTTAGTGGAAAAGCTCTCAGTTTTCACCTTTGAGTGTGATGTTAGCCATGGGTTTTTCATATACGGACTTTATTATGTTGGAATATGTTACTAAACCCACTTTGTTGAGAGTTTTTGTCATGAATGGGTGTTGAATCTTGTCAAATTCTTTTTCTGCCTCTATTGAGATGATCATATGATTTTTATTCTTTATTTTGTTGATGTGTTATATGATGTTGATTGATTTGTGAATATTGAACCATCCTTGCACCCCCGATCATGGTAAGTGATCTTTTTAATGTACTGTTGTATGCAGTTTGTTAATATTTTGTGGGTGATGTTTGCATTTAGGTTCATCTGGGATATTAGTCTGTAGTTTTATTTCTTTGTGATGCCTTTGTCTAGTTTTGGTATCAGGGTAATGCTGGCCTATAGAATGTATTTGGAAGCTTTCCTTCCTCTTCTATTTTTTGGAATAGTCTGAGGAGAATAGGTATCAACTCTTCTTTAAATGTCAGGTAGAATTGTGACATTTGGTCTTGGAATTCTATTTGGGGGGAGCTTTTTGATACCAATTCAATTTTATTACTTCTTTTTTAAGAGTTATTCATTTATTTGAGAGAGAGAGAGAGTATATGTGTGCTAGTGGGGGGAGGGACAGAAGGGGAGGGAGAGAGAGAATATCAAGCAGTCTCCCTGCTGAGCATGGAGCCCAATGTGGGGCTCCATCTTATGACCTTGAGATCATGACCTGAGCCTAAATCAAGGGTCAGACGCTTAACTGACTGAGCTACCCAAGCCCCCCTAATTTTGTTACTTCTAATCAGTCTGTTCAAATTTTCTATTTCTTCCTGGTTCAGTTTTGAAAGATTGTATGTTTCTAGGAATTTATCTATTTCTTCTAGGTTGTTCAATTTGTTGGCATGTAATTTTTCATAGTATTCTCTGATAATCCTTTGTATTCTGTGTTGTCAGGTGTTACTTCTCTCATTTCAGATTTTATTTATTTAGGTCCTTTTCTCTTTTTTTCTTGAGGAGTGTGGCTAAGGGGTTTTCAATTTTGTTTATCTTTCCAAAAAAACAGCTCATGTTTTCATTGATTTTCTCTATTTTTTTGTTTTTTAGTCTCTGTGTCATTTATTTCTGCTCTGATCTTTATTATTTCATTTCTTCTATTCACCTTGGTTTTTGTTCTTCTTTTTCTAGTTCCTTTAGGTGTAAGGTTAGGTTATTTATTTGAGCTTTTTCTTATTTCTTGAGGTAGGCTGGTATTACTATATATTTCCCTCTTTGAGCTGCTTTTGCTGTGTCTCCCAAATTTTGGACCATTATGTTTTCATTTGTCTCCATTTATTTTTTAATTTCTTCTTTGATTGCTTTCTTGACCCACAGGTTGTTTAGTACCATGTTGTTTAGTCTCCACATGTTTGTGTTTGTTCCCTTCTTTTTTTCTTGTGACTGATTTCTAGTGTCATGCTCTTGTGATCAGAAAAGATGCATGGTATGATTTCAATTTTCTTAAATTTACTGGGACTTGTTTTATGGCCAAAAGGTGATCTATTCTGGAGAATGTTCCATGTGCCCTTGAAAAGAATGTGTATTCTGTTGTTTTGGATGGAATGTTCTCTATATATCTGTTCTGTCCATCTGGTCCAATGTGTCATTCAAAGACCTTGTTTCCTTATTGATTTTCTGCCTGGATGATCCATCCATTGATGTAAGTGGGGTGGTAAAGTCCCCCACTATTATTGTATTACCATCAATTTCTCTCTTTATAGCCACTAATATTTGCTTTATGAACTTAGGTGTTCCAGTGTTGGATGCATATATATTTATAATTATTATATCCTCTTGTTGGATTGATCCCTTTATCATTATGTAATGCCCATCTTTATCTCTCATTACAGGCTTGTTTTAAAGTCTATTTTGTTTGATATAAGTATTGCTAACCCAGCTTTTTTTCACTTCCATTTGCATGGTGAATGTTTTTCCATCCTTCATGATAAAAATAAGATTTGAGAAGACAATTTAGTGGTGATGATTTTTTGCCTTCTTTCAGTTATGGATGTGTGTGTGTGTGTGTGTGTGTGTGTATGTGTGAGTGAGACACAAAGTTTTCCACCAAGTTTCTATAACTTTATTTGGTTTTGTTTGTATTGATAGTTTCCTTTCCTTTCAAGGGTTATTTAATTAATTTATTATTATTATTTTAAGATTTTATTTATTTGACAAAGAGAGAGACAGCACAAGCAGGGGGAGTGGCAGGCAGAGGGAGAGGGAGAAGCAGGCTCCCCGCTGAGCAGGGAGCCCGATAGGGGGCTCTATCCCAGGACCCTGGGATCATGATCCTAGCCGAAGGCAGATGCTTAACCAACTGAGTCACCCAGGTGCCCCCAGGGGTTATTTTAAAATTTAAGTTCCATTGCTTCAAAATAGCACTTCTTGATACTTTAGTTAACATACTAAATTCCAAAAAATAATTAGTTACTTAACTGAAACAAACATATTAAATGATTGTCATAATTGTCATAAGATAAAATTCTGGGCATGCAGCAAAATTTGATAAAGGGATCCCTACTTACTATAGACAATGTCTTATTTGTTTGGGTTCTTTAATATTGCCATATGATTTTTTATTTTTCCTGGAAATGACAACATTTATAAATGGTTCTTGAGCAAGTGGTATATCCTTCACCCCAAATAAAGGTGTACTTATTACAATTAGGGAAGAGAATGTGAAGGATTTAAAAATTGTTTATAAAAAGTATGTTTCTTTGTCCAGAAATTGTGTGATTGCTTGCTGTTTAACATTTGTGTTGGAGACTTAGACCAGGACTTCCTTGGAATTCCCGTCTGTATTAGACAGAGTAAGCTACCTTAACCCGTAGTAACAATCACTAAATCTTAGTTACTTAAAACAGCAGCAACAACAGCGATTTCTCACTCAGGGTACGTGTCCACAGAAGACTGGCAGCGGGGAGTGGGAAGATGGGGAAATGTTCTAGACTAGTCTCAGTAAGGGAACCAGAATGAGAGAGGTTAATTTTCAAGTGTCCACCCTTAAGTACAAAGAGGAAGGGGATAGCAAATCATGTACAGGCTACTACTGCTTTCACCCAAAAGTGACACCAGATTATACTCACTCATTTTTTCCTTTATTTATTTTTTTAAAATAGACTACTTTTTAGAGCAGTTTTAGGTTTACAGAAAAATTGTGCCAAAAGTATAGAGTTTCCATACTCCTTCCTCACTCCCACAGTGTCCCTCCCCTCTTATTAACAGCTAGCATTAGTGTGGTATGTGCATTGCAAGGCCAAGAATGAAGGGTGAGCTTGGACCTTAGAGATGAAGTAGCTTAGTAATCAACACCGACAGTAAACACAGTTTTGACTGGTTCCTGTTCCTTATGCTAAACATCTGCTTATGGCAGCTAAAAGTCTCACAGGAAGGCCAAGACCAGAGAAGGAGTAAGATCCAGTACTAGCTCCCTTTTTTTGTAACTATAAACTATAGGGATCGCACTTTCAATACCACCAGAAACTCTGCATGGAACTTTTTTTTTTTTTTAATCATGACTGAGTAAAAAGATAGTTTGCATTCCCAGCTCTTGCTTCAGGGAGCTGAAAAGTTCCCTGGAGGTTTTTGTACTTGGACCACTCGGAAGAACAGCTCTGTAACTGTTCGTTCTCCCAGGGAATCCGGAGGGACTTACTATACATGTCAAGTTCCAAATCATCAAATTCGGCTAAAAAGCCCAAGCACTCATTCATCAACCATCTTTCCTTCTCTTTCTTTGCATTCCTTCCCCTTCTCATTTCTTAGTGTTATCCATTCTCTCTCCTTTCTTTTCCCTGTTTTTAGATTCTTTTCCCTTTCTCTTCTTCCCACTCCTTTACTTTCTTCCACACCAGTTACTCTTCCTCAGGGGGAATGCAGGTGGTGGAAAGACCATGAACTCCTGCATCACGGAGGCCAGGTGTTAAATCCTAATTCTGATATATACTTGCTTTATGATCTTGGGAAGGTTATTTTTCATTTTTCAAAAATGGGAATGATAATAGCTAGGATACATGTATTTTGTAAGAAATAAATCAGAGAATGTATATGTAGTGCCTAATAGATAACAGGTCCTTGACAAATACTTGTTTCCATTTCCCCTGTCTTTATCAAACTCACCCTTAAGCACACCTTTTAAAAAACAACTTAATACTAACCATATGTCCACAGGGCCCTGGGCCAGGCACTTATCTTAGACTCAGCCTGAATTCTGCTCCTACAATTCTGAATTGGTTATTTTAATCTGACCATATTTTATTAAACTTGTTCTGTCTTAATTATTTGGAAACTGGAGAGGTTTAAAATTCAGTTTGTGGCTGTTAGAATTACTGAGCTGGCATAGTTTGACTAAAATAGGGGAAAGTTTACAGCACAAGGGAAAGAAAGGACAGACTCGATTTGGACTCTTCTGGCTGGAATCGTGACAGGGATCACCAATGATTCAGATGGAAGGTTCAAGTCCTCAGTTGTCATCTGCTCCCTTCCCTGCCAGAACCAGCCTTCAGATACCACTCATCATGTGTAAACTTGTCCCATAGCTGGAAAATGGCCGCCAAGGGACCTGGAGGGTGGAAATCACATTTTCCTCTGTCCTCAGTGTTATGACACCTTGCTGGTTATTTACCTTCCAGTCCCTTGGAACCCTTAACTAAAAGTAGTGGCAAAGTCAGCCAGCCAGCAAGTGAATTACCTTCTGAGCCAAGCAACATTAAGGAATCATAAGTTGTTTTCTCTCCTATCCACTGAATGTTGGCCAGGGTGAGCCTAACCCTGCATCTTGAAACAGAGCTCCTCATCGTGGCTTAGGTTCAATTAGCTGTCAGCATTCAAGGGAGTCAGTGACACTTCCACTGAAGGGTGGAGGTGAGGCTCCGGGTCCCCACCTTTCCCCTGAAGGAGTGCAGTGGCACCACTGGCCACAGCTAATGAGAGGCCTGAGATGTTCTTTTTATTCTTATGAGCCTTGTGGGGGTGACTGAAAGAAAGAAGGTCTAGGAAGCAAAGGAGAATTTTCTACTGGGGGTATCTTTGTGGTTTCAGAGTCCAGAACTCCACAGTGGAGGTTTAAAGAATGCTCATTCTCAAGAGCCAAGGGGCAATTTAAATGTGAGGCCACTTCCTGCTGCTGAGAGGGGGGATATCGTGGGAGGCTATCAGCTGGAATGCTCAAAAATGAAGTTTAAATATTGGAGGATTTTATCAATTTAAATTTTTAAAAAGACTGAAGTGGAAGTTCCAGGATTGGTTTAGCAACTCAAAAATACCATTTAGACCCAGCTCCTTTCCATCATTTTGCAATTCCTTCCTCAGATGTGGCATTTCCTGGTTGTAAGATGCTCCTGCCACAGGGCCAAGCATCACATCCTCACATAGCCGCATCCGTGCATGACAAAGGCTTAAGTTCAGATTTGTTTGATGTTATGCATGCCCCCTGGGAAAATCTATTTGATTCAGGTTCATGAGGGGTATAATGCTGGGAGTATCCCTCTTGGACTTGAGGTGTAGCAAGTTTTATTTCCTAGCCATGTCCTGCCTTGAGTAATTATAATATCTAATATTCACTGAGCACTTACTATGTTCCAAGCCAAATACTTTTATAATGAACATTTTAGCCAATTTTCGTAACAACTCCATGAGAAAGATAATTCTATTATTGTCCTCTTTTTTGGGTGAGGAAACTAAAGCTTTGAGCAGAGTTTTTCAAATTGTGGTTCTCAATCCATTAGTAGACCCAACTTAGTGGGTCATGACTAGCATTTACAAAAATTTATATAGAATAGAATCAATCAAACAAATAGTAAGTGGGGGCCCCTGGGTGGCTCAGTCGGTTAAGTGGCTGCCTTCGGCTCGGATCATGGTCCCAGAGTCCTGGCATCGAGCCCCGCATCGGGCTCCCTGCTCAATGGGGAGTCTACTTCTCCCTCTGACCCTCCCCCTTCTTGTGCTCTCTCTCACTCTCTCTCTCTCAAATAAATGAATAAAATCTTTAAAAAAACAAAAACAAAAAACAAATAGTAAGTGCTTAGAACAGATCAAGAGTATTGTTTTATTAAATTTTATTTCAATTTATATGACACAACACACACAACACACACACACTAGAATATTATGTTAAATATATTTCTTACTATAAATTGCAGTTAAAAAACATTTGAAAGCCTATACTTCAGAGTTTAAGTAACTTGCCCAAGGTCTTGTGGTAAATTGTGAAACTGTAATTTGAACCCATGCAGTCAGAGACCAGAAGCAGGTTCTTAATTGCTCTGCCTTGCTGCCAAGTTAGCCTAGAATGTGGTGAGCCTGGGATGGGCTGTTAGTATGAAGAGGGAAGAGTATGGATGAGAAGCAGCTGGAGAATGGAGGAAAGTCACCAGGCACTCTGAAAACGTTCTATGTTCCTCTTTTACTGGACTTGAGTGCAAAGGCTTTAGTAAGTGAATGAGGCAGGGGAGCTCTCTGAGCAGCCCCTGGTGAGGGTGCTGAGGACATCAGTAGCTATGGGTCCTGGTTCCCCAGCACAGTCTTGGTTGCTGCCAGGCATAATTATTAATAGCTACCTCTTGTATTCACAAATCTCTGTTGGTTTAAATAAATAATTAACCTGCTTCCTCTAATGATGCCACTCTTGTAAAGAATTTTAGGACCAGAAGGGACCTTAGTCCAAACCTTGAGATTTTTGGATGAGGAACGTGAGAGCTGAGAGGTGAAGTGACATGCCAAAGTCACATCGGGAATGATGGCGAGCCTGAGCCAAAGCCTAGACCCTGGCTCTCAGGCCCATGCTTTCCACTGATGTAGTTTGTGCCATGATTGTGGGCCTTTTAAAAGGTGGTGAATCGCAGGCTGGCAGGAATGCTCTGTATGTGCCCCACTCTGGATGCTCACCTGAAAACCTCAGAGAAGATGTCCCACTTCTCTAGCATCTACTGGGGGCTTCCCAGTGGGGTGGGACCTTCTCAAAGGAGTGCAGGCAAGTGAGAATGGAGAGAGAGAAGGCTGAATGGCCTCTGGGCTTATTTTTCTAAGCACAAGATGAAACTTACATCCAGGCAACTTTTTTTTTTTTTTTTTACAAAAATAATTTGAGAATGTTTTCCAGGGCAAAATATACTGTGCAGTCTTTGTGCCCACAGCACCTGTAGGAGGGGGTTGAATTGAAGTTTTGTTCCAGGTCCTGAAAGTTTATGGTCCATTTAGCTGTGAAGCAGAGTTTAATGTTGGCAAACTTTGGTGTTTGTTTTAGTTTCTGAAAGTTGCTAACCATTCTCCCTTTCTTGAGGAAGACAGCAGGGCTGCAAGGAGAGGCAGGGCCATAATAGGGACAGGGTGGCTGGGGTGGGCCGTGTTTATGTATTGAGTCTCAATGGACCCGGGGACATTTCTGCCTAATGCCATTAGTGTGACCGTGTTTTAGCTGGAATCCTGGCACATGGAGCTAATCCAGCAGAGGCCAAGGAACGCAAGGTGTTGTCTGAGCCCCTTCCTTCTGCGACTTTACCAAGCACGGATTTTAATGGACAGCTGCAGCCCCTAGAGCCAAGCACACATTCCTGCAAAAGATAAACATTTGTCTATTTGCTCAGTCCTGCTCTCCTCTCTTTGTTACCATCTAAACCAGATCCATCATGCCCTCAGTAAATTTGGCAGGAAAGACAGATGGTTTTAGACCTGGCTAAACAGACTCCATTTCTGGAGCTCACGCTAGTAACTGTGGGCCTACGCCATTATGAGGAGCCTGGACAAGAAGTCTAACATGCATCACCTGTCCTGTTCTATGCACTAGGAATAAGTGATATTTCCTCGAGTGTGGAGTACCAACTGGCCTCATTTTGGAATTCTGGAAATAAATTGCTTGTCACACAAACACACAAAAGGCAAGGATTTCATAGGCATATTACAATTATCACAATATGTGTCAGGGTAAGTCTCATGCTCCTACCTCGTTACTTTGTCCTTTCCCTTAGTTTCCACTTCACCATGGTCATTCAGGAACTTGATGCCATGCCGGGACTATGGCAAGAACCTCCCATCTCATCTACTTGCCTCTAGACTCTCCCTACTCCTTTTGACTCTATGCCAATCCACCTCACCCTGGCTACCATAAGGCACAATCTTTTCTGGAAAAGACAAGGTCTTGCACATCAGCACCCAAGACACAGATGCCCAACTTATTAAAGAAATAAATCGTAACTCACGTGCTATAGTGATGAGTTTGTCCATGTGCAGTGCCTCTGTGGGTTCGTTTCTAACTCCTCTCTATAAGGGAGGGAGCATGATTCAGAGAAAGAGCTCTGATCTATGAGTCAGAAGACTTTGCTTTGAGAGTCATCTGTGCCACCATATGCTAGTTGTTAGGCTACGAACTTTGCTTTCATATCTCATTCATATTTAAATAAGCTGTGATATAGATATTATTCTTATTCCACTTTAAAGAAGAGTTAACTGGCTTTACGGGACCTGCCCAAGGCACACAGATTAATGTTCTCAGACATTCTGAGTCCACTCTGCTTAACCACTCTGCTAAACAGCTATGCAACCCTGGCCAAATTAATAATCTTCAAACTTAACCTCCTCCTGTGTAAAATGAGAAGCCTGAACTCTGGTGATTCTCTTTAAACCCTGTACAACTATTCCATGACTCTGTGCTTCTGCTTCCAGACATCTATAGAAATGCACTGTGCTACTTCAGTGAATTGTGACCTGTGTTCTGAGTTGAAGGCAGGTCGGAGAACCGTAACATTCCATAGGGAAGTGGCACACATTTGCAGCCAACAATTGAAATCCAAACTCTTGGCACAGAGCCAGCCCTGCCCTCCATCCTAATGCACAGTTGCCTACTGAGTCTGTTTGGCACATTCCTGAATCCTCAACCTTTGGTCACATCCCCATTAGAAAGGTTATTACACATACCCAACTCACTTCTAGATGAAGTAGCTGACCACATCTGGGGTACAATTTGAGGGAAGTGAAGGCCCATCTGCCTGAGATGGGTAGAGGACATTGTTAAAATGACCATGTGATACTAACTAGGGGTACTGGATGATATTTTAAAACTGTACTCATGTGATTTCCCTTCTGTGCTTGGCACTCTTTCTCAGTCATCTTTGAACGCACTTTTTCTTTGTACACTTCAAATGTTGGATGTTCCCAGGGTGTAGTTCTCAGCCTTTCCCTCTGCCAGGTAGCCACATTCTTTCTCATATCTAGACCTGACTTTCCCTTAAAAGGTCTATTTGAATTTCCACCTAATTTCTAGATATCATTAATTGCTATATCTCTACCCCCTTCCCCCAGCACTTCAGAGTCCAATATTTCCCAAACTGAACCACCAAGTGGTCTACTATAGAAATAAGTAAAATATTTGTGGAATAAATAAACCCTGAAGGATGAACTAATACATTAAGTATAGATTTAGATGTTAGGTAAATTTTCACATGTTCCTTGGGAACTGGAACTATTTTAGTTCTTAAAAATAAGGGACATGTCTAATTTATTGTTTTATATTTTGGACTATAGGATGGTACCTGAATCATAGTAGGTGACCAAAAAATTTATGTTGAAATTAATGAACTAAATAAAGGAAACCCAGAACTGGTAAGTTTTGAGAGGAGGAAAAATAAAAAGGTCCAAATCTTTAAGTGATGCTTGGAGAAGGCAGACCCATGCAGGATGATGCAATATGGGACTTGGCTTGTAGAGTCAACCAGGGACACTGGACCCATGATAAAAAGAATAATGGGGAAAGTCCACCTCGTAGTAAGCAATTAGACTGCTGACTTCACTTGATTGGTTAGGGCCAGCTCAGGCTCTTAAGACATTGCCTTTAGCCCTGAAACTTGGAGAGT
This sequence comes from Phoca vitulina, assembly GCF_004348235.1. Taxonomy (NCBI): domain Eukaryota; kingdom Metazoa; phylum Chordata; class Mammalia; order Carnivora; family Phocidae; genus Phoca; species Phoca vitulina. The sequence continues at coordinate 7,727,073 of NW_022589723.1, forward strand.
AAATTATACTTTGGCAAATGTTGAGCCTGGTACAGACTTCCATGAAGACTCATAGAGTTTCCACAATTTCCTTGTACCTCTTCACACCATCATTTTCCCTGGAGAACCAATCACTGAAGTGATCCCAGCTGTTTTTTTGTGGCTCCCAGGGTCCTGAGTACTCAAGAGAGCAAGCTAGGGCATCTAGCCATGTAAACACTTAGAAAAGCTCTTGGAAAATATATTTTTTTCCCCTCTCATAACTGGTCCTGATGAGCTGGCAGCTGGTTTGCAGACACACAAGGTGAGACATTCCAACTTTGAAGATGTCCAGTTGAGTCAGATGTGCTGTAATGCATCCATATCTCCTGATGTCCAAATCAGGAGTCTTTATCCCAGGCAAATATCTCATATCCGAAAAATGAGTTCTCTTGGGAGGCAGTGGGATGCTCTGGGGCTAGGGTAGGGGAGACTGAGTGTTGGGATCTGTGAATTTTATGACTGCTGACTTGGGACAATTGTCTTTGAGATGTAGACTCTCCTTTATGGTTTACAAGTATTCCTCCTCAAAGTCAGTATTTCCCTTAACAGAAAATTCCTCCACCAGTAATGAGAAAATGGGGATAGTTAAGAGGGTCCATGTGTATGTTAGCAGCAAGGGAAGGAGGCTGGATTTAGCCTTAGGCTGAGGGTAGCTGGGCAGTGGGGCTTCAGATATAATGGGGAACTTGGCTACCAATACTAGAAGCTGGTCAGAAATAGAGTGGTAGGGTGGGGGAGGTGGTAGAGTGAAGGGTGATCTCCATATAGAGGTGAATCTAGTTACAGTAGGGTTAGCTCCTGGTTCTCAGCAGTGGAGGTGACTTTAGGAAGCCAAATATCAACTCATTGGTCATGGCTGAGTGAGTGGTTTAAGTCTAACACTTGGGGATGGGGTTGAGGTTAACTTTTTTCTGCCCTTGCTAGAATTACTGCAGGAAATGCCATAAATTGACCTTTAGTTGGTGTGTACTGGGGCATCAGTTGTGAGAAATTAGGAAGTGCAGAGGAAGATGGCTTGAATTATGCATGGACCAATCCCTCCTGGATTTATTTTCCATCTATCATATTCAATCTGTCCATTTCTCTTTGGTTGTCCCCTGAAAGCCATCTTTTCTTCTGTCAGCTGCTTATGCTCAGGGTCTAGGTCTAGCTTCCTTAATTCGGATCCTCAAGGACATCTCTACATCTCCTTCACAACTGCTACCAAAGTATGTCTATGTCTTCCTATAACTCTCCTTTGTCTCTAATACTTTGCCTTTTGAAGCACAAGCTGTTAATCTTACCAAAAGGAGACAGAGAAACATTTCAATTTTATCTATAACTCTATTGTAGAATAGTTTCTAACATAGCTAGAATTACAGCCTATTTAATTTTTCCTTTCTTAGACTCCTGAATTATACTAAACACTGAAAGCCAGACATATTATCATTTAGAGAAATTTAATTTCAGTGAATTCAAGTATTTCCCTTTTGGTGCATTACCCATTTTATTTAGGAAAATATTTTTTATTGCAATGTCATAAGAATGTTCTCTTATATTTTCCAAAATACATTTTATTTTAGTTTTGGAGGTCATATGACTTTATTTTCCAAAATACATTTTAAAATTGCTTTTTACATTTAAGTCTTTATGTGGATATTTTTATGTATGGTATAACGTAGGAAATTAATTTTAATTTTCTTTTAATCTGGGTAGCTAGTTGTCTCAGCATCAGTTTTTGAATTTGCCTTCTTTTCTCTAGTGATATGTTATAAATTAAAACTCCATATATGTGTGAGTCTGTTTCTAAACTTTCCCTTCTATTCTGTTAATCGACTATTTGTCTATCTCTGGGCCAGTACCACATTCTGTTAGCTATTATAATGTGAAATTAAATCTTCAATGTGGTATATATATACAATGGAATATTATGCAGCCATCAAAAGGAATGAAATCTTGCCATTTGCAACGATGTGGATGGAACTGGAGGGTATTATGCTGAGCGAAATATGTCAATCAGAGAAAGACACATATCATATGATCTCACTGATATGAGGAATTCTTAATCTCAGGAAACAAACTGAGGGTTGCTGGAGTGGTGGGGGGTGGGAGGGATGGGGTGGCTGGGTGATAGACATTGGGGAGGGTATGTGCTATGGTGAGCGCTGTGAATTGTGTAAGACTGTTGAATCACAGACCTATACCTCTGAAACAAATAATACATTATATGTTAAAAAAAAAAAAAAAAAGAAGATAGTAGGAAGGGAAAAATGAAGGGGGGAAAATTGGAGGGGGAGACGAACCATGAGATACGATGGAGTCTGAGAAACAAACTGAGGGTTCTAGAGGGTAGGGGGGTGGGGGGATGGGTTAGCCTGGTGATGGGTATTAAAGAGGGCACGTACTGAATGGAGCACTGGGTGTTATACGCAAACAATGAATCATGGAACACTACATCAAAAACTAGTGATGTAATGTATGGTGATTAACATAACATAATAAATTAAATTAAATTAAATTTAAAAAAGAAATCAAATCTTCATTTTTGATAGGGTCTTTCTCTTGCCTTTCTGCCAACAACATATATTTATAGGGTTGTAATTAGTAATTATAATATATGTAAACAACATATTTATAGGGTTGCATTGAGTTTATACATCAACTTAGGGGTGAACTGACTTCTTTGTGATAGTGATTCTTCTTATTCATGAATATGTTATATCATTCCCTTTATTTAGGTCTTCTCTAATACCATTTAATAAAATAGTTTTATATTTTTCCATAAAATCTGCACTTTTGTTAGATTTATTGCAAGGTAACATATATATTTAATGGAACCTTAATTAAAATTATGTTTTCTGCACAGCAAAGGAAACAGTCAACAAAACTAAGAGGCACCCACGGAATGGGAAAAGATATTTGCAAATGACATTACAGATAAAGGGCTGATATCCAAGATCTATAAAGAACTTCTCAAACTCAGCACTCAAAAAACAAATAATCCAGTCAAAAAATGGGCAGAAGACATAAACAGACACTTCCCCAAAGAAGGCATACAAATGGCTAACAGACACATGAAAAATGCTCCACATCACTAGCTATCAGGGAAATACAAATCAAAACCACAATGAGATACCACCTTACACCAATTAGAATGGCAAAAATTAACAAAACAGGGAACAGATGTTGGCGAGGATGCGGAGAAAGGGGAAACCTCTTACACTGTTAGTGGGAATGCCAGCTGGTATAGCCACTCTGGAAAACAGTATGGAGCTTCCTCAAGATGTTAAAAATAGAGCTACCCTACGACCCAGCAATTGCACTACTAGGTATTTACCCCAAAGATACAGATGTAGTGAAAAGAAGGGGCACATGTACCCCAATGTTCATAGCAGCAATGTCCACAATAGCCAAACTGTGGAAGGAGCCGAGATGCCCTTCAATAGATGAATGGATAAAGAAGATGTGGTTCATATATACAATGGAATATTATTCAGCCACCAGAAATGATGAATACCCACCATTTGCATCGACATGGATAGAACTGGAGGGGACTATGCTAAGTGAAGTAAGTCAAGCAGAGAAAGACAATTATCATATGGTTTCACTCATATGTGGAACATAAGCAATAGCACTGAGGACCATAGGGGAAGGGAGGGAAATCTGAAGGGGGAGAACTCAGAGAGGGAGATGAACCATGAGAGACTATGGACACTGGGAAACAGACTGAGGGTTTTCAAGGGGAAGGGGGTGGGGGGAGGAGGTAACAGGGTGATGGGTATTAAGGAAGGCACATCCTGTGATGAGCACTGGGTGTTATACGTAACATGAATCACTGAACACTGCATGAAAACCTAATGATGGACTATACAGTGGCTAACTGAACATAATAAAAAAATAAAAGTAAATAAAATTATGTTTTCCAACTATTTGCTGTTAGTGTATAAAATTGCAATTGACTCTTATATAATGATGCTGTTACCTTTTTGGGGTTTTCTATAGGAGTAATCATATCATCTGTAAGTAATGAGAGTTTTGTTTCTACCTTCCTAATCCTTAGATCTCTTTTTTTTTTCTTACTGTGTAAGCTGGGTCCTCTAGTAAATGATCTTTAAATTCATGGCCATAAACCTCAGATGAGCATCAATGCAATCATATGATATCCCATTTATTCTCCCACTCTCCTAGAAGACTATTTCATACCTTCTCTTTCTTCAAATCTCCAAGATCTACTCCTCTTTCTGAACCTTCACCCAATAACATTTTTTTTTTTTCTAATTCACTGGAAAAAAACATTGAAGCAATCAGAAGAGAATTTCCACAGACTCTCAACCCCAAATCCTCCACCCACCCTGTGTCTGTGTCCATATATTCTGCTTCCCTGCAGGTTACCATAGAGGATGCATTCCTAGGATAAACTCAACTTGATTATGACACACAGTCCTTCCTATATTTGGATTTGGTTGGCAAATATTTTGTTTAGGATTTCATCACTGTTCTTAAGAGACTGGCTTGCAATCTTCCCTTCTCATACTTTTCTTGTCAAATGTTGGCATCGATATTTATTCTAGCTCCATGAAGTCAGATAAGGTGCAGTCCCCATTTTTCTATTCTCTGGAAGAATTTAAGACTGAAATGACTTGTTTCTTGAATATTTGGCAGAACTTGCTGGTAGAACCATTTGATGTTTTTCAAAAAATTGTAACTGCTGATTTATTTATTTTTTTAATGAGCTGTCTTTGTTGAGTCCATTTTGGTGAGATATATTTTTCTAGGAATTTGACTATTTCAACTAAGTTTTCAAATATATTGTCATAACGTTATTTATAATACTCTTAATATCCTTTGAATATCTGCAGTATTTTTGGTTATATCTACATTTCCATTCCTAATATTAGTTATTAGTACCTTCGTTCTTTTTTAATGTTCATCATGGTGGAGGCTATTTTGCTCAAAAAAGCCCTGAACCAAAAAAACAAACCAACTTTGAACCTCTCTTTTGTAAGTTTATTTATATTGCATTAATTTCTGCTGTAATTATTTCCTTCTTCAACTTTTTAGTGGGTGCTTACCACCACATTAAGTTTCATTCCCTTTTTCCCCCAATACATGGATTTAAGACTATAATTTTTTCTTTAAATGCTGCTTTGACTGCATCCAACATGTTTTGAAGTGTAGTATTACATATCATTTAGTTCTGTCTTTTATAACTTAAATTATATTACTTTGGCCCATGCATGATGACTCTTCACATTTACTCAGGTCTTTTAGTTTTGTTTTGTTTTTAAAGATTTTATTTATTTATTTATTTGAGAGAGAGAGGGACAGCATGAGAGGGAAGAGGGTCAGAGGGAGAAGCAGGCTCCCCACTGAGCCAGGAGCCCAATGTGGGACTCAATCCCAGGACTCTGGGATCATAACCTGAGCCGAAGGCAGTCGCTTAACAAACTGAGCCACCCAGGCACCCCTCAGGTCTTTTAGTTTTGTTTAAACTTCTGTCTTTCTACAATTTTCTCCACCAATACTACACATCTTTTATTACTTGTACTTCTAGGTTTTTTAGAGTATCACTCTCAAGTATGTTATCTTTATGCCATTTTCTAATTACTTATTGGTAGTGAATGGCTATACTGTTGATTTTTTTTCTTTCAAAACTAAGGTATAACTGACATATAATGATTCAATTATATTGCGAAATGATCACCACAATAAATCTAGTTAACAATACTATTAAAAAATTCTGGGGATTAAGGAGTGCACTTGTGATGAACACTGAGTAATGTATGGAATTGATGATCACTGTACTACACACCTGAAACTAATAGGACACTGTATGTTAACAATACTGGAATTAAAATAAAATAAAAACTATTGATTTTTCTATGTTGATCTATATCTAGCAATTTTGCTGCATTCTCTTATTACTTGTACTTGTTTGTCATTGGATTTTCTATGTTCATTGTCATGTCATCTGAAAATGGGGCCAGTCTTTTCTGTTCCTTTCTAATTCTTACATGTACCTTTTATTATTACTGTTATTATTATTTTGGCTTGTCTTCTAATACAATGCAATAAAGGTGGTGAAAGTGGCACCTCTCTATCTTTTTCCCGAGTGTGATGGAAATCTTTCTGAAGTTTTACTGGTGTTTAACAACCGTTTCACGTTCCTACAAAAGTGTGTGTGTGTGCCTGTGTACCTGTGTGTGTGTGTGTGTGTGTGTGTGTGTGTGTGGTACTTCAGAGCCTATAGAACCCCAGATGACCTTTCCTAGGCTGCCTTCCATCCTGGATGTGATTTTCAAACTGGACAACTGGATGTGCCTGCATACCTTTGAAAAAGCATACAAGTTTTCCTTAAAGCTACAGAAAAAACCAGAGAACTCCAAGCCACACCCTGGTGCCCGCACAGATAAAGAATCTGCTCCATGGCCTGAGCCCACCACGGCCACGTGGGTCTTGACTACACTTATTAAAACCACCTGTTCTTCCTCCTCCTGAAGCACACTGCACCTTCCTAAGCCAAGACAATTCAGGTACCAGTTCACAAGCAGTCATATTCTGAGTGTCCTCTTAGACAGAAAAGCAAAGAATAAAAGGAAAGAGAGTAAATGTTTTTCTTTATAATGTCTATATTATTGTTCAGAAATAAATTTCCATTACTTAAAAAATAAAATATACATGAGCAAGAAGAAGGAAATAAAAACTACTGATAACACTTCCTCCCAGGGATAACCCTGTTAAATTCTTCATTCTTTTTCTATATTGCTAAATTAATTAAACAAGGACAGTAGACTGAGGTGGCTCTAATGTCCTAGGAGCCTTGGTAAGCAAACTAAAATCTCAGCCTCTAAAGGCCTCAAGGTTATGAAATCAAAATACTAAGGACAACCAATTACAATCAACTAGGCTTTAAGCTATAGTCAATCAGCAATTTCTTTATCTTGCTTCAAGGTTTCTCTACTAAATTCTCCCAGCTCCTGCCCCTGGAGTACCCTTAGCCACTTCTGGTCTAGTGCTGCCAGGCTCTTTTCAATTTTTGCTCAAACTCTTAAACTTTTTAAATGCCTCAGTGTATCTTTGAACAGTTCATAGTATGAACATTTTTCTTAAGCTATCTGATTTTTATCAGCCTCCTGCAGTGCAATCTTCAGTGTTCTGTTGGTGAGTAGTATGTCTCAGAGAAGATGCCACTCAAATCCTACATGACTGCTGGGTAAAGTGTCTGGAGGGAAAAATAGCTGTGCCTATCTAATTCTCTAGGAGAGACCTCCAACTTTGGGCTGCTTGGATGCTTACTCACTCGGTGGCACTTCAACTCATTTATTATAAAATTGAAACATTCACTAAGAACCATAAAGGGAGAAATACTTGGAGATAATTCACATCAACATTTTCCCAGGCCCGGACCTAGACATAAGTCATAGAAAACAGTCCCTATCTGACAACCAAATGAAGATGTGAGCCTGGAGAATAGTCATGTCACCAAATGAGAGCTGAATTCATATTGTCCTTCCCTCCCCAGTTTGACAACGAGTAAGTTTGCAAACACTGAAAAGGAAATATCAGAACAATAGGATGGGTCACTTTTTCCATGGGAGTGAAGGGGAAAGGCATATTTTTCCTCTTATTATTTTGCATTTTGCCAGTGCAGTTTCACAATGGAAGGACTCAGAACTTTGTTTTCCTAGACCAACAATCTCCCCACAAAAGCCTGATGAACTTTAGCTGCAGCTCCGGGTAAGCCTTTGAGGCAGAACCATTTAGTTGACTCCTGATGGTTGAGAGATGCCAACATAACTGAGCTGTCTTCCAGTGAGAATTCTGTCCAAGAATCTAGGCTCCCTGTGACTGAAACAAAAATTGCTTTCTGACAAGGATGTTATGTTTAGAGACATTCTGTTAATCTGTTCGTCATTTATAATGGTGTTAAGGACATGAAGCTCACAGTAAACTGGATCAAGAGTAAATTTTACTGGCACTTCCTAGTAGTTATAAAAGCCCTGTGTCTTATCAGGCCAATTTTTGTTTCCTCCAGTCTCCATCCCCACAAGTGATATGCAAGCACTGTCCTGGGGAAATGGAGTTAATGGTGGGCTCTGTGTAACGACCACAGTCTTTCCTGGTCCAAATGCTCCCTGTTTCCATCTTTCTCTTCTTCATAAAGTGGGTGATTTCCCTCTTGGAATAATATATGGATTTCTCATTGTTCTCAAAGTAGAAGATATGTGACTGTTCCCTTCTTTGTCCAAAATAGAAGGGAAGGCCAAGTCATCTCTCATTAGTGTTGAGCTGAGTCTTGGCTTCTGGTCCATAGTTCTTTCAGTAAGATGAACAATTTATCATTGACTTCTATTCTAAAGATCAGAAGAGTTTTCTGACTTTCTCTCAGGTATGTGGCTCTTCTTGATGGCTTTTTATGCTCACAATCCCCTTCTCCCGCCTCCATTCCCAACCACTTTCTCCCTACTAACAGTTTCAAGATAAGGCTCACAGAACATAGAGATATTTTTTATGTTATTCATAACCATACTTTGTTTCAAGGAAACTGTAGAAGGGCCTAGACGAAAGAAGGAGAGTGTTGTGTAGGGTACTAACTGAAAAGAGTAAGAGCCAGATGAAACATGGGATGACAGAAAATAGTATCAGTAGTATATACCAATCTGCATCCAGGATGCACACTCATGTCATTGGCCAGAGAAGAGAAATCAGCTTTCAAAGGATCTGTTAGCCAGGGATCCTATTTTTAAAAAATAGGAGGTTATTTCTCACTCACAAAACCCGTGGATATTTGGTGGGGAGCATTCTAGTGATAATTCAGGAACCCAGGTTCATCCTGCCTCTGGATTCTGACCTCTTCCACATCCACAAAGAATTCTCTATTCATCTGATGACTGGGGAAAGAATGAGAGCATTGCATATGGGAGGGCTTTATCAGCTAGGCCTGTAAATAGTGTGCATCACTTCTGCCAATATTCCAATGGCTAAGATTCTGTCACATGGTCACATATTACTGCAAAGGAGGCTGGAAAATATAGTTTACTTGTATGTCCAGGAGAAAATGGAAATGAGTTTTGATGACATATGGCAGAGGATAAAGATACTTTTTACGATAATTGTAGAAATGAAAGAATCTCAATGAGTTCGCCATTTAATGCCACATCATTAGTTCCTATCCCTATTTGTCTTTCAGCTCTTGGTTCTGAGTCTACACTTTTCTAGCTGGGAATACATTTAATTAATCTCAGAGAGCTATTTGCCCTTCACACTGGGGGATTTTCCTTTCCTGAGTCTTTAGTACGTCTTATGAAAGATGTCACTGAGATACTTCACCAGTCATACTTGGCTGTTAGAAATAAAGAAAGAAGCAGGAGACGTGATTTCCTGCTTTTGCGCACTTTCACAATTGCTTTGACAAGTTGAGGTGAGTAGGCATGAAGCAAGTAGAGAACAGCTCATAATATTAGATGGTAAAAGTCTGGTGGCTTAGTCTATGTAATGTGGACTGTTCACACCATCATAGCTACTCTTCACACCATCAAGCTACATAGGCTTGGTCTATGTGATGTGGACTGTTCACACCATCATAGCTACACACACATGTAACTAGTGTGTTAAAACTTTTTTATACAAAGATGGGGTGTTAGTCCTTTAAGGGTCTTCATATACTTTTTTTTTTTCCTTGAAACATGCCTCACCCTAGGCAAGCTCTTGGCTGTGTGTCAGTGAAATAACTATGTGGGTCACACTAACTACTTCTACCTGCTAACTAAAATAAATTGATTTCACAATCTTTTGTTTTTAAATATTTTATTTATTTATTTGGCAGAGAGAGACAGCGAGAGAGGGAACACAAGCAGGGGGAGTGGGAGAGGGAGAAGCAGGCTTCCCACCAAGCAGGGAGCCCGATGCGGGGCTCGATCCCAGGACCCTGGGATCATGATCTGAGCCGAAGGCAGACGCTTAACGACTGAGCCACCCAGGCGCCCCTGATTTCACAATCTTGACTGGCTGAATGCTTGTTCTTGTAGCTAAGGAATCCAATCTTTTGCATCCTTGTAAAGAATATAAATCAGGCAAAAAGACTGGAGAAAACCAGGAGAGTTGATTCAGGCCGATCGTTTAGTGTCTGCATGTGCACATATGTACACACTTGCATGCACATGCTTTTCTTTTTTTGTCAGGGAGAGAAGGAGAGAGTCCTATCTCAATTCAAATTCCAAGTTTTCAGGAAACTCTTACTTCTCACAGGAATTCTTAGATGAACTTTAGGTGAAGGTGAAGAAATAATAAGAAAACTTAAAAATATAAAAGGAATAAGAGAACTAAAAGATCACTATATCCTGTCCCTTTCTGCCCCCATTATGGAATCTTTCCCTACCTGAGGGTCGAAAAGGGAGGGTATTGGATGACGCTCAGGAATAGACAAGTGAGTGTCTCCACTGACGTGGTAACTGTACTACTGAGTATTTCCCAAGACTCAGGATTCCTCAGGTTTGCCATCACAAGCAGGTGACTAAAGAGAATTCTTTGGCTTTGCATAGGCCTGGCTAAAGCTCTGTTGTTGGAAACTCTCTGAGGTGTTCATGCAGAAAAAGCTTTTTTTTTCCCCCATGATTTATGAGATTCCAAATGCCACCACTAGCATTAGATGATTAAATTGGGACGTTTGTTTGAACTGCATCAACAGGGTTACATACTGCCCTGAGGGCCTCAGGTGGACATTGCACGCCATTGCCATCATCACTTGGACGTCACCAGCAGGAAATATCAGAAGCCTCCCAAGACAGTCTGTACTCCTGAGGTTTCCAGAGAGGCCCTGGCAGACAATAGTCGGCTTTGTCTGGATTGGTACCTGGGCCTGGAAGTCTCTAAAGCTCAGAGCTCCACCATGGTGGAAAAGGGCTGGGTGAATGCCCTGAAGCAGCATTAGCAAGAAAAGAATATCTACACCTGTCAGATGCCCTGTGTCAGAGGTGACTGTGACTGCTGCCTCCTCACTGATCAGATTAGCCAGGCACTCACTGGTGTTGAGTTGCAAATGTCTGGATTTTGCTTCCCCTGGCAGTAGCTCCTGGGATAGGAGAGAAAACAGCTTATAAATTCTTTAACGATTCTTAGAGCCAAGGGCAGCTTACAGACTGGATTTTCAAGCAATGTTATTTAAAAGGTTCCAGGGGACATAAAGGTAAATAGCTTGAAAAATAGGTGGAAAGTTCTTTCCTCCTCCAAGAACATTACACAGATTGAATTAACCCCTAATGAATCCTTGGGATTCTGAGGCATAGTGGTACACACTGTGCTGGGACATCTTAATCCAGCGTCTTGTACAGCCCTACCTTATCAATGAGGTTTACCATTCAGTTTCACTGCATGTTTCTCCTGGGAAGAAAGATTTGGAAATCAGGTTTTTATAATTCCTTTCTTTTTCCTTCTTTCTTTCTTTTGATCAGATATCTCAATAACTTGAAATGTCCTTGGGGATGTCTGAGGATGTGTGAAGACAAATGAACAGAGAGTAGTCTCCTCTGAAGATGTTCAAGGAGAAGGTGAGTAGTCACTCAGAGGAAGATGCAAGCTCCAGCTGGAAGGATGGACAAGGTGACCTAATACCTCTGCTAGTCCTAAAATTCTACTATTTTTATTTAGTTTATATCTGTTTGAATATTTGGAAATGAGTACATTGTCTTTTTAATGGATATGTAGATAGATTCTGGGAAAAGCATTAATTTTGTTATACATATTCCCCACAGAAACCTATAATCGGATTGGGTTATTCTTTCATTGACATGGTGCCTATACACCTGTATTTTGTGGGCAGTTCTGATTTCAAACTTCCTCATTTCTCTTCTCTGAGTGCACTTTTGCTTGATACGTGACCTGTTCTGATTTGAGATTCAATATTGACAATGTACTGGCAAGGCAAGGAGGTGTCAGTGATGAAAAGAGCAAGCCATTATGTGTGGCTTTGCAGAAGAGATTAGATTTCCTAACACCTTAGATAATTTTGAGTTCCTTCAAATATTTCAGTCCAGAAGACTTTTTTCCTCAGTGCTTTTTTCTTGATAAAAAAGATTCCACACCAAACTGTCCATGTGATGATTGTGGATTTAACCACGAGTTGCCATTACTTGGGAGTGAATTTCCCAAGCTTCATACATACATGGCATAGCAAATTCTTGGGCCAGTTTCCATGGCTGCCATGGGACCAGCCATAATGTTTGATTCCTATAGGTAGAGAGATGGTACTGGAATGATGAGCTGGTCAATGTCTTCTGCTTCAATCTTCTATTGTGGTCCTGGATGTCATGGGTGCCTTTTGCTGACCTCACCCTATTCCTAAGGAAATCTTTGATTTTTCCACCTCCCTTTCTTTCATTTTTGGTCAACTAAAAGTTGGATTTCTCAATCAAACCTCCAAAATAGCACTTATCAGCAGAAACCCCTGAAAAGGAAGACTTGTCTTTTTCCTTGTCCACTCAATAAGCAACTGCCGTTTTCAGGTCATCTGATACAGAAAGTAAAATATTGAGGTTTGTGGATGAGAAGGCAGAGTCAGATATCACTGAAGAAAGTCCATGTTTTGCCAAATATTTAATACACATTTATTAGAATATAATTCTGGGGCACCAGGTGGCTCAGTCGGTTAAGCATCTGACTCTTGATTTTGGCTCAGGACAGGATCTCAGGGCCATGAGACTGAGTCCGTGTCAGGCTCTGTGCTCAGTGTGGAGTTTGCTTGGGATTCTCTCTCTCTCATTCTCTCTGCCCCTCCCCCACTCACTCACACGCACTCTCTCTCTCAAATAAATAAATCTTAAAAAAAAGAATACAATTCTAATGAGGTTAGGGATCTTTGTCTATTTTACTCACTGATACATCCTAGGCACCTTAGACAATCAATTAGTGTACTTCATATAACTCTGCCAGGCCATGTCTATAGGAAACACACTTTTACAGAGGCAAATGGGGAGGGAGGAGACATATTCAAAAGATTTTATAGAGATAAGTTTAAAACGCATTTGAAACATTGAGGAGAACATGATTGATTCTTCTGAGGGCTGTGGCAGCTGCAGAGAGTAGCTAAAATTGTCACTGTATGTTTAAGGACAGGTTCTTTTTTAAGGAGTCAGGACATCACACATTGGGGAACTTGAAGAAACAGAGCCATGTGACTGCATGCTGTGTTTTAAAATGGGTTAACTACAATATAGGTCTCCCTAGTCTTCCTTTACATCATTTATCCATAATTTTCTATCTCTGTCATCTATCCAATCCATCCATCCATCCATCCATCCATCTATCCATCCATACTGAAGTCAACAAAGGTGTTTATTGAGCATCAACTAGGTGTTAAATAATTCTAGCCCATGAGAACACAGCAGTGAGTGGGTGAAATGAAATCTCTGCCCTCAGGAGGCTTACATTCTAGTGAGGGGAGAGACAACTAATGAATAAGTTTAATAAAGGATGATAAAAGTTATTATTATTTTGTAGGAAAAGCTGCTGGAGGATATCTATCACCTGCTGAATGACATATCCAGATAAGTAGAATTTACATGCTCTTTGGGGACAGAGTTACAGAGCTTTCTATGAACGTACTTTGGATGGAGTGATCATGAATGTCAGCTTGGCTCAGCTGACTTGTAGTAAGAGTAAAAAAGCCTTCGATGGTTGCATTGCAGGTATTTATAGATTTTTCTTGCTCTATTTTATACTTCTTTTTGCTGCTGATGAAGTACACTCTAAAGGGAGTCCCGTTAAACACGGTCAGTGCTCCAACTGGTCTAGAAGTCTGTTACATATTAAATGTTTTATAGCTGAACTTTATTACACTCAAACTTCACAGAGACATTTATTAACCTTATTGCATTCTGATATGAAATGAGCCCACAAAGGTATTTATGATTTTATGGGAATGGAACTTTTCATTGTATGGAACTTTCACAGAGCTGTTGAACTCTAGAGTTCAAAGTGATTTTGCAAATGTTAATTTCTCTAGGGAATCTTTGGGACCTTAAAAAATTGCTGATGACTTCTACGTCTTGCATCTAACTTTTTTTTTTTTCATTTGGAAAACATCTACAGTTGTCTCAGTAAAAGGAATGTGTGGAGTTTGTGGTTAACGCTGTATTCATGCCATGGTAAGAAGAGAGACCCTGTTTATTGCTGTAGGAGACATATAAGGAAAATAAAAGGAGGAAAGTATCATTTAATAGATAAACAGTCATGCCCAGCTTGACATTTTTCTAACCCCTTCAAGGACACACATTCCTGCAATTCTGTGAGTCAGTCTTTAAAATATATTTGGAAGATTAACTATTAACTTGCCTTAGTAAGGAGATTCTCTGCAATGCCAAGCAGTAGAAACTGCAGTCTTTCCAAGTTTCATTCACTCATGATTCATTCATTCATATTCACTGAATTCTTACTTTGTATCAGACACTGTTCTAAGTACAGGTGATAGAAAAAAGACATAATTCTCAAGGAGTTTATGGTCATTCCCAGATGACCAAGCCAAGACTTATGATATGCATAGACTGCTATCTAATTACAGATGAGAAATATCTAAATTAGAGTGTGTTGTGTATACAGCATGTTGACACGGGGGAACATCAGTAGAGACTTTTGGGAGGCAGCAACACCTGAATTGGGTCTTTAGGACTGAATAAGAGTTAGGCAGAGAAATGTTATTTGTGCACATTGCCGCAGTAGGTAGGGGAGGGATATATACACATTCTGAGATAGCCTGAAAGACCTGCTTAGAAAAGTGGAACCCAGAATGAGGGTATACTTCCCACGGGTATGAGCCACACTAAACTCGGCTCTTAAGTATGTAATCATCATATTATCTCACTGTGCTTATTTGTTATCACTGTAATAGTCTTAATATTTTACATGGTATCTATGATTTATACATTATTTTCATGTGTATTACAGAATTTAATCTTTATAGCAGCCTGGTAAAATGGGTATTATTGTTACTTTATAGATAAAGAAATGAATCAAAGAGATATCAAGTGACCTTAACCAAGATTACATAGTCAGAGTGTGCCTTACCTGGGCCAGGAAAGAAGCCCTTACAACTCATATTCTGAGCTTACCTATGGTATCACAGGACCTTTAATAGGTTACTTTTATTGATTGATTCAATATGTATTCATTCAATAGTGCATGTATGCATATATTTATTCAATATGCATTTATTGAGCATGTTTTCTATGCCAGGCAGGCATTGTTCTAGATTCTGGGATATAACAGTTAACAAAAAGGTAATTTAAGATGAGATAGATACTATAAAAGTAAACATGACAGTATGAGAATGATTGGAGGTGCAGACTATATTCTAGATGGTTGATTTTATTTCCTTGGTCCTCCAATTATACCCAGGATTTATTTCTCTCTGGGTGCTCACATGATGTATGCTATTCGGCAAAAATTTACTAGGCATATCTATGTATAAATCACCATATGAGACTCTTCAATTATTTTTGTCAGTTTAGAAGTAATAAAGGGAGCTTCCATTTGTCATGGGACGAGCATGTGTCAGATTCTTTGGCAGACAGCTTATAAGTCTCATTTTGGGGATGCTGGTGGAGTCTTTCAAAGTGCCGGGATTCTCTGCTAGCTGATTCTTTTGTTTCTTGAAAGGTGCATTGACCATCATCCTCTCAGAGGTAGGAGACATATCCTGGGATGACTGTCTGTTTCTGCTGCTTATATGTCCTCTCATCAGCTGTCCTATATAAATATCCATTCAAAGTTCTTTCTCTGTAGAGCCCAGTTCCTTTCCAAAACTTAAATGTTGGCAAGAATGCCTCATTATTATTAAATATCTCACTGGGGATGATGGAAAAATGATCAACAAATAAGGTTTGTCACAACTAAGGTAGTCACACAGGATACTCTCCAAGCACATTATAGGATCACATGCGTCCCAAAGTATGATCAGCACCATGCACTTGGAATCACACTGCTCTCCTCTGTACCACACTGGACACTCCAATATTAGAGTACAAGTCTGACCACAGGACTATGTACAAGGCTCTTGAAGGAACATGGCAGCCCCAGCTGGGGTGGGGAAGGCTCCCTTGTTCCATTTTAGCAATCTAGATGTCTTTACCAGTTAGCTGATTATCTGTTGGAAGTCTAAAAGAACTGAGCTTGAATGGATTAAAGATGAGCCTATAAGACATCGCAGAATGGAGTTAACAGTTGGAGTCCTGGAGGAGGTGACACTGTGAGATCACCGGACCAGGAGGGGAGCCCTGGGTGCTTTTAGGCAAATCCCTCCTTCTGGATTAGTCCTTGGGACTGGTGCAGTGTTTTGGCTTTGAAGTAAGTGAGAGTTCCCAGCACACAGAGTTTATTCCATTGACTAGCTATTCGACTTTGGGCAGGCCACTTTAGCTTTATGAGGCAGTTTCTGCATCTTAAAAAAATTTAAAAAATTTAAAAAATAAAATGGAATTAGAACACTATCTCATGGTTTTGTTTTGGGTTTTTTTTGTTTGTTTTTGAGGTTGAAATAAGATAATAAATGCTGTCTTAATTGGGCTTTAAAAAAAATTTTTTTTACTATGTTATGTTAATCACCATACATTACATTATTAGTTTTTGATGTAGTGTTCCATGATTCATTGTTTGCGTATAACACCCAGTGCTCCATGCAGAACGTGCCCTCTTTAATACCCATCACCGGGCTAACCCATCCCCCCAACCCCCTCCCCTCTGGAACCCTCAGTTTGTTTCTCAGAGTCCATAGTCTCTCATGGTTTGTTATGCTGAGCGAAATAAGTCAATCAGAGAAAGATGTGTACCATATGACCTCACTGATATGAGGAATTCTCAATCTCAGGAAACAAACTGAGGGTTGCTGGAGTGGTGGGGGGTGGGAGGGATGGGGTGGCTGGGTGATAGACACTGGGGACAGTATGTGCTATGATGAGCGCTGTGAATTGTGTAAGACTGTTGAATAACAGACCTGTACCTCTGAAACAAATACTACATTATATGTTAATTGGGCTTTTTAAAGAGGTGTGTAGGTTTGCTTCGACATTGGCAATTTGTTGCACAGATGCTCTGGAATGTGAGTTATTATGGGGAATGGCAGCAGCAGCAGCCCAGTCCCTCTGATTCTCAAGGATTCACAAAAATCAGCATCAGCAGAGTAACTGCTTCACTTGCAACAGCACTCTGACCTTTAAATGATCCAGTGATTTTGTGTTCACTGGGTATTTATACCCCTCCAAATATGGGATGTGATTTGGGTTTTGCTCCTTTGATGTGGAACATCCTGGTGTGGCAGCATGTGAACCATCTTTGAGCTAAGGGCCCGCCTTATTTATAGCATATGTAGGCATGTATGTATAGGGTTACTTTGGTCTGTACTCCAATTCCTGCTTCAATCAGTAATACAGGGCTAGTTGCACCCACAGTCTAAGTCTGGGCCTTAGAACTTCAAAGGGCCTATGGTTGTAATAGGTATTGCGAGGTTTAAAGATGTATTAGAGGATGTAATAGGGATATGATACATCATAGCCATATATGTAAACAGTCCCTACAAAACTGAAGCTTAGATAATGACCTAAAGACTAAGCTGTGGGGTATTGAGGAATAAGAGCCACTATAGAAAAACGTGGCAAGCAGCCAGGCCCCACAAGGCCCCAGTGTGGCCACAACAGTCCAGGATACTCACACACCCCAAAGGGAGGAGAGCACTGCTTTGGAGCATCCAGTCACACATACATGCAGACAACACCATGGCCAGTGTCTTTTTGGCTCTGAAAGATCATCGTCATTTATATACAATGGATGTATATGATTATATATACTATCAGGAAGAGAGGGACAGTGGCTGGGTGGTCTCGTGTCTTTCTTGTGGTTAAATTGTTTATTCAATGTCAGTTAAAATATCTGGCTTATAGACGTAAACAACTAGGATAAAGATTTAGGACCACCTGATAGCTGCTTTTGCTGTTCCCCCCCCAAGTTGTCATGATAAAGCACATAGTGAAATGGCTGCAATTGATGTTTTTTTAGAGAAATTCATGGCCACATTTGTGCAAAACAGGAAGTGCCAGGGGGCTAACCACACAGCCTCTGAATTTATTTCTCCCACATCTTTAGGGAAAGGAAAAAACCTCACAAGTTGCAAAATGGTGGGACACGAATACCCTTTTTTTTGGAAGATGGGAGGTGGATGGGATCTGGTTCCCATGCCCTGGTAGTTAGGAAGCCAAATTTTAGGGCAACTTCAATTCTGCGGTGGCTGTTATGTTTGGGTTCTTTTGCTCATGGTTGTGCCTGTGTTCTTTGAAGAGAAAAACCCACAAGGACAGGTCGGTGTTCCAAAGAGTCACATGTGTTGCGACCTTTTCTCATTTACAGCTGCCCAGCCATTGTCATTTTCCAAGTGACCGATCCCACTGGCTTTGATGACCCTTTCTCTTCACCCAAACCAGTTTAACTTGAAAGAAACCTTCAAAAGAGCTTGACAAATAATAAGTTTGATTAAAAACCCGAAATTGTTGGAAACTGACTCCCTCATAGAAAATCTTTATCATTGAAAATCTTTTGGGGTGCACAATCCAAGAGGCAGTGCAGCTCCCCATCTTTTCTGATATGAAGCAGAGAGGGGAGGATTTACTATTCCTGCTTAAAGGTCCACAAATTATTCCAAGAATTTTCTGTTTATCCTTGTCTTGAAATGATATGAGTCGTGTCCTTGGCTCATGATCCATCTCATGGCTATGTGGTATAGCTTTCTTGGTGACTTTCATAAGAAAATAAGAGTCTTAAGAGAACTGGAATTAATTGTTTTGGTTTTGCATTTCACTGGAAAAAGTCAACACTGGTCTACTCTAACACGCTAGTACAGTGTGGTGGTAAAAGGACTTTGCATCTGGAATTAGACAGCCCTGTGTTTGAATTCAGTATCTCCACATATTAACTGTGTGAACTGAGGCAAATTTCTCCAATATCCTAAGTCTTATTTGTGATATTTATAACACGGGCATAGTAGTAGTAGGACCTCCTTCATGGGGTTGTTGTAGTGTTTAGCAACAGCTAATTAATGGTAGCTAATCATACCGTCAGAATGTATTTAAGGCAAGCACCCAGGCACTCATGTATGCTGTGAGAACTGAAGAAGTTGCATTATTACATTCAGGGTATAAATTTGGGTCCCACAAAGCAAAAAATGATCTTGGATTGGGGATTAGGATAAAGGAGTGATTGAATTTTTTCTTTTGGAAAAAGATGAGTATTTTTCAGTTGAAAATATATTTCATGAACTAGGTTGAAACTTCTCCGAGTTGATGTGAGCCAACTCAGCTGAATGTCTGTTATTTGGGACCGGACAGTGAGGGATGCCATACAAAGCTCTTCTGTGTCCAGGTTGAGTACCAGCCATACGATACTCCCAGACATACCTTCCCAAGCCACATGACACATTGCCATGCTAGGCAAAGAGAGTCTGTATATTTCTCTTTCCTGTTATTACACATTCCATGCGGAATTCAAATGCAGAATGAGCATCTGAATGACTTAGGTATTAAAAATTGAACCTAGTGAGACAAAGTTTTAGGGACTCACTTTTAATAAGATGGCGAATTTGAGAGAGAGAGAGAGAAACCTAAACTACGTATTTCCCTCTCTCCTGACCATATATTAATAGTCATTGCCAGTGACAATGTACTGTGTAAAAAAGGCATGGCTATCCCAAGAATACATAATGGTGTATGTAGGCATACAAGGAAAGGGACATATTTGAATTCATGTTTAGAACTCATTCAAGAATACAGATTGGGAACATGCGTGAATTGCTGGAGAAGACTATTTGGTTGTGTTTAGTCATGTGAAAGAACCGAATGTTTTGTAGAAACAGCCCTTCTTTCTGTAATTAAGGCTTTGTCAGTGAAGTAGATCGTCACTTGGAGTTTTAAGGGTAGAATCATTATTTGGTGGGAAATGATGGGGGAAATGAAGTCCTTCGGAGAGAATCCAATCTCCTCTAAGGCAGCACTGTGAAGCTGCCAGAGATACGAAAAAAAAAAAAAATTAGTCCGTGTGGATGGTTCCATAGGTAGTCCTGGGAGTGAGGGGTGAAGGTGTTATGTAATGGTGGAGGCGAAGTAGGGGATGGAGAGGCAGGGGCGTCCTCCTATGGATCAAGAGCCACAGAAGCAAGAGTTAAAAACAAAGATGTGGACGTGTGGAGTACACAGAATCTGAGGGAGAAAGGGCAGAGTGGGAAAGGGGGAGGAGGTTGTGTGAGGGGAGGGAGGACTTTATAGCACATACTGGCCTGGTATGAAATGTCTTAACTGTCAGAATGTGGGTGTAATGTAGTTTTTCTATTTTTAATGTAATATTTTAAGAGTGAAAAGTCAGGGTATCAGCAAGCAAGGGATGGGACTCTTAAAATGGGTGACACAGGAGGTGTTAATGAAGAACCGATGTTCAAAGATGTGGGCAGAGTGTAGGGGGCCACAGGGAGCCGCGGAGGGTAGGGAGCATTTCCACCCCAGCCTGAAGGGATGAAGGGAGGGGGCGCTACAGGATCCCCAGTGGAGGGCAGCAGCAGGCCCCCCAGCTCAGTCCCCAGGACACGGCCCAAGTGGAGAAGTGTGGGGAGTGGGCCTTTGCACTTCTCGTGAAAACAGGAACTCTCTCTGCACGTGATACTGTGTTGATTTTTTTCCTTTGCAATTGGCATTTTGAGATTGGGATGCTGCACTTTCCAAGAGCTCAGGTGTTAGAATCAACCAGCCATGTGGACAAGCTGATTGCTCTACTAATTGTACAATCATGTGCACGGGACTGAAAGTTCCCAACCATTGCACGCTAGTCAGGGTCATGAGTGTTGTTGCTGAAACTATTGTGGGGAGGCAGTTTTGCCTTTTTCTCCATGTGCTTCATTCTCAGTCCTCTGCCTTAGGTCAGTTCTAGTAAAGGCCCACGGACAGGATAAGCAGCAGCATACTTCAGGGAGTGACAGATACACACACACACACACACACACACACACACACACACGCTTTGTCAACGAGTCTCCTCTTGGAGCTAGAGGAGCAGAGAAAGAAGGAGAAAAGATTACTCTTGTGGGATATTTTTTCCCACCTCTGCAGCCATCACGGGGGAAATCCGTGTTGTCCGTGTTGGAAATCAGGAGAGTACCTGAGATTGCAGGGGGGGGCGGGGGAGTCAATGAGCTTTGAATGAGGAGGCCCCAGTGCTTCTTACCATAGTGTGATCGGCATCTCTGCTTTACTTCTCATCCCTTCTCTGACTTGCTTTAGGAGTGGCCACTGAAACCACACATCCTAAAATGCACCGAACGGTTTTTTGCTTTAAATATCCACTGGGAGAAAAAGCAGAAACAAACACACAACTCAAAAGCAGCAGAAACTTTCAGACTGCCTCTTCCTCAGCCAAGGCAGCTTGCCTCAGCAGTTTCGACTGAATCCTTTTATTCTTGGTGAATTCTAAAAAGAAGAGGGATCAAGGAGCGGCTCTCACTGTATCTCAAAAGATAAAAACAAAATTGCCGCCAGCAAAACCTTTTCATTTCTGTTGAGCATGTGGCGGAGACGAGGCGGGGCTTTTAAGAAGTGTGGTATTGAGCCTGATCGACGTGGGTTTAATTGTTGGTTCTGCCTCCCGTTACATGACGTGAAAGTTGCCCCATCTTCCTAAGAATCAATTTTCATCAATAAATTGAGTTGTTTAGAGAATTCAGTATATTAAAGTACCCCCCATGTTATCTGGTGCATACCAGGTACGTAATAAATGTTACCATGATTATGATGGTAAGTCATCTCCTGTGTCAACATGTTTTTAAGAAATAGTTGCCTTTCGGGCGCCTGGGTGGCTCAGTCGTTAAGTGTCTGCCTTCGGCTCAGGTCATGATCCCAGGGTCCTGGGATCGAGCCCCACATCGGGCTCCCTGCTCCGCGGGAAGCCTGCTTCTCCCTCTCCCTCTGTCTGCCACTCTGCCTACTTGTGCTCTCTCTCTCTGTTAAATAAAACTCTTACAAAAAAGAATAAATAAATAAAAATTAAAAAAATAAAAAAATGAATGAAATTGTTCGGGGAGCTCATCTGGTGGTGGGGCTCTAATCTGGAATCCATGAACAATCTTGGGGGAGGATGACCTATGAAACTCCCAAAATTGTGAGAATTTTGTGTAATGTATATATGGTAGCAACTTTCTAGAGAGAATCCATTAAGTTTTATAAGATTTTCAAAGGGGTGTATGACCCCCCAAAAAGTTAAGAACCCCAGAGATGAAAGAGAAAAGAGGAGGAGCTAGAGAGAAAGTAACTCTGGAGAACATCAACATATAAAAAAACCCTGAAGCTTGGGGCGCCTGGGTGGCTCAGTCGTTAAGCGGCTGCCTTCGGCTCAGGTCATGATCCCAGGGTCCTGGGATCGAGCCCCACATCGGGCTCCCTGCTCCGCGGGAAGCCTGCTTCTCCCTCTCCCACTCCCCCTGCTTGTGTTCCCTCTCTTGCTGTGTCTCTCTCTGTCAAATAAATAAATAAAATCTTTAAAAAAAAAAAAAAAGAAATAGTTGCCTTTCTTTACTGAGATTCACAAGTTGTGAAACTTCCCTGTGCCCAGTCGCAGTGCGTGTACTGGCATTCTTTCCACAGTTCCGTTAGGGCCCTGCCCTCTCTCCTTGTCCTGGGCATTCCTCAGGGGTCTGGACTTCTCTGAAAAATGGTTTGATGGCCCACCACCTGGATGCCAAACAGTAAGCAACCACTATTTGGCTTGGCTGTTTGCTTGACACCAACCTACTGCGGGTGGATGCCTGTGCTTTTAAAAAAAGAAAAATCTTTCCAAATGATAACAAACTTCCAATTACACATTTGGTGCCTTAAATTTATTAGGCCTGCTGCAATGAACAAACTGTCCTTGTTACTGATTTCCAAGAGCAACTGTAGTTGCAAAAAAATCAAATTTTTGTCCATTTTTAATATTTGTTTTTCATTTTGGATTTATGGAAAAAAATGCATGAGCCCTCCTTTCCTTTGGAGGCTGCTCCTCTAATTCTTGCACTGAGGGTTTCGCTTTGCCTTCAACTTACCCTGAGTGCTTACCAGTGGGGCTGTCCGCTGACTCTTGCTCTGTCTCCAGGAAAACCAATGATAATATCTCCAACCAGATGATGGTTTGTTACCATGTCATCTTTGGGCAGGTATATATTTAATTGTAAAATAAATTTTCTTTCCTATACCTCATGTGATAAGTGTTGACATTTATTCTCAGTTCTGGATCTACGTTCTTCTTTTGCAGCTCTTTAGCTGTTTGTTTGGGTTTTTTTTGTAAACTTTTCCAAGCCTTTGATTCTCTTTCTCCTTGAAAGAGCCGAATCTGGGGTGCCTGAATGGCGTAGTTGGTGGAGCATCTGACTCTTGGTTTCAACTCAGGTCATGATCTCAGGGTCGTGGGATTGAGCCTCATGTCAGGCTCTGTGCTCAGCCTGGAGTCTGCTTCTCCCTCTCCCTCTGCTCCTAACCCTGCTCATGCTCGCACGCTCTCTCTCTCTTAAAATAAATAAATAAAATCTTAAAAAAAATTAAAGAGTTGGATCTTTTCCTAACTCCCTAAAAAGGAAAAAAAGCAAACCCTTGTTTGTCCCCTTCATCTTTAATGGGTGAAGAAACAACAAAAACAGAAACAAAAATAAAACATCCAGACCTCCATGCTACCAGGAGGAAAGCTCCTTGGCTGGGGTCTTACAGGAGTTGCTGGGCATTCAGGTCTTGCCCTTGGAGTAGCGTGGGGCTCAGCCTTGGCAAGCTCGTACAGAGCTGCCCAGCAATGCATGGGATTCCTGTCGATGAGGGCTCCAGGCAATGGGGGGAGTGCTTCTCTTCTCTCCCACCAAAGACCTGTAAAAGGGCTCTTAGAGGCCTACTGTGACACGGGTTTTCAAAGAACAGATCTTTTCTATACCCTTCTGAGTGATCTCAATCTTTCTCTGTTATTACTTAGATTCTATTCCCCTTCTCCTCAGTCCTTCCCTTTACAGAATCAGGCCAAGGTAGCTGAGAAATCTCATTCCTTCTATGAGGGGTGCCAGGAGACAAGAGCAAATGTTGTTCCTTTCCTCTCTAAACACAGAACATCACTGCCCCAACACCACCTAATTATCTAACTCTCCTGATCTCTGTCCTCAAATGCTGTTCTGTTATTCTGGATTTGGATGATATATGTATAGTGGTTGTAGGACTTGGAGATGGGGAGGTAAAACAAGACTAGGCAAGGACTGGAGTTTGAAAGGTGATAGGGGCACTCTGGTAGATTTATTCCCACTCAGAAACATGAAAGCAGAAATAAAATCCCAAAAATAAAAATTTTTGTGCATGGCAGCATGTTCACATGCTTGGGGAAAACTTCTCCCTCTCCATTATTCACAAAATGGATAACTGAGGTTCTCCTTCCTCTGCCCTGTCTCCTTTGGTGGGCGCTCTTTCTGTCAATGTGACTATTTCATAAAGACGAGGCCTCAGATTCCTTCTCGTGATTGCTCTCCTTGTGGGATCACCTCATCTCAGAACTTCCCCATTTTCCTTGTTTCACGTGCCATTTCTACATCTATATCTCTCATCTTGAATTCTAGCCTCACATTTCCAAATGACTTACACGTTGGCGGGGCACTGTCAATGGAAA
The DNA here is from genome assembly GCF_004348235.1 of Phoca vitulina. Taxonomy (NCBI): domain Eukaryota; kingdom Metazoa; phylum Chordata; class Mammalia; order Carnivora; family Phocidae; genus Phoca; species Phoca vitulina. The sequence continues at coordinate 7,751,754 of NW_022589723.1, forward strand.
CTCAGCATTTCTAAGGCAGAACTCTTCAATTTGTCCTCATCTGGCCTCCTCCCAACCCCCCTTTATTTGTCAAGGGGGCTACCACACTTTTAGGCTTCCAGATCCAAAACTTCCCCCACTTACCCATTCAGTGACTTAACCTTGCGTACTATTTCATTATAATCATTTTTATAGGTTTTGTTTTTATTTTTAAAATAACTTTTTAAGGTATTTTTTTCTTACTTTAAAAGCTACTTGTATATACATGGCAGATAACAAAACTGAAAAATACAGAAAAGCACAAAGAAGCAAACTTGTCACGTATGACTACACTGCACAGAGATAAGCATTACTAATGCAGTCTCATTCTTTGTTTCCTATGTGTTATCTGCAGGTACATATAGTGAAAACACTGAATCACCTTTGCATTTCTGTATTACTCAGCAAGTAAGTATAAACATGTTTAATGTTTTAAATGATTCTTGTTTGCTGTCTGGCTTTTGTTCAGATAGATGGATCACAATTTATGCAGCCAACTATCTAATGCTGTGCATTATTGATCATTTTTTCACTATTAAAATAATATTTGATATGAACCAATAAGGTATATAGGGAAGGATTGACAGATTTTACTACATACGTACAAACGAAAACTTTTATATGGCAAATAGCCTGAATAAAATTAAAACAAATGATAAGCTGGGAGAAAATATAAACAACATGTATAAAGAATGGGCAATAAATATAATAGAGAGAGAATGTCTTCAAATAAGTTTGAACAAGTCCAACAATCCAGGAAGGAAAAATATTACAGTAGACAACTCAAAAAGAGGAAACAACGATCAATAAAAAAGAAAATAAATACGTGGAAAATAGTGACTCCTTGTTTTAAATTACACTAGTGTTTTTTTTTTTTTTTTAATTTTTTTATTGTTATGTTAATCCCCATACATTACATCATTAGTTTTAGATATAGTGTTCCATGATTCATTGTTTGTGCATAACACCCAGTGCTCCATGCAGAACGTGCCCTCCTCAATACCCATCACCAGGCTAACCCATCCTCCCAACCCCCTCCCCTCTAGAACCCTCAGTTTGTTTTTCAGAGTCCATCGTCTCTCATGGTTCTTCTCCCCCTCCGATTTCCCCCCCTTCATTCTTCCCCTCTTGCTACATTCTTCTTCTTCTTTTTTTCTTTCTTAACATATATTAAATTACACTAGTGTTTTATGACTTCTATTTTAAATTATAAAAGTAATACAACCTCATCTTAAACTATTTAGTTACTACAAAGAGTTATGAGAACTGTACTGGAAATCTAAACACCTAGAGATGATCACTGCTGACATTTTGTTTGATGTACTTTCCATATTCATCTAATAATCAAAACAAGATCCTTTGTTTCCCTTCCAAATCATTCCTTTGCCTATTCTAAATATTTTCTACCATCATAACTATAGCCACAAAACAGAATACAAAAGAAACACCTGAAGAGATTTAAAAATTGTAAATTGATGGTTGGGAAAAATAAAGTAGACTTCACAGCATTATTATGACACAAGGTAGAATTTGGGGCCAGAACTAAAGGCATTAAAACAAAGTTTAAAATCATCATTTTCTTTGGAAAAAGGCACAATCTGCATGATATCATCTCTGATATTTAAAATGACTTTCATTGACTAATCCTTATTTGTTTAACTGACTTTACTTCCCATTACAGTTCCTCTTATTTGTTACTTGGGGGATTATATTTCAATTCATCAGTGATTTTTAGAGCATAATTTCCAGAAAAAGTACTTTTTGATGATTCTCTCTTCCCTTAACCAAAATAACATCATTTTTTCCTATCTTGCTAATCCTTCCTTTCCTTCTTTCCTAGTTTTATCCTTCTTTACCCGGCCTTTAAATTTGGGGGTTTTATAAGCTCAATCCTAGGTTTTGTTCCCTTTCTATTCTAACCTCTCCTCCTAGGTGACTAGTTATGACTCACTATAATTTACTCTAAACCAAGTCCTCTGAGTGTCATCATCTGTTTGATTCCTTCTCTGAGTCTCAAAGGCACCTTGGGCTAATTATATCTAAACACACGATCTTTGTTTCAAACCTGGTTCTTTTCTAGAGTTCACTTTTTCAATGAATCACACCATCTCCCATCTATTTGCACAAGCCAGGAAAAGTAGTGATCCTTAACACCTCTCTTCTTCTGGGTCTAATTCATCTCCAAGGCCTACTGATTTTACATTTCTGGAGTCAATCTACTTCTGGAGTCAACCTCCATCATCTCTTTAGACCAACTGATCTTTATCACCTGCTGAAACACTGAAGTTCCCTAAATGCTCTTTTGAATTGCCCAACACCTGCTGCAATTCACATTTAACCAGAGTGATTAAAAAAAAAAAAAAGTTAGACCAAGTCACATTAATTTTTTCCGGAATACAGAAAAATAACTGATTTGATATATTGACCATATGTCCTTTTCCCTTGCCAAATTCAAGCTCAAATACCTGTTGGAGATTTTTTAAAATTTATTTTCTAGGTGTACAATCATGCCATCTATGAATAAACAATTTTACCTCTTTCAGAATTTGTATGTCTTTTATTTATTTTTAACTTGTTTTATTGCAGTGGTTAGCACATATAGTACAATGTTGAATACATATTATAAGAATGGACATTCTTGCCTTGTTCTTGATCTTCGGGAGTGAAAGAAATTAGTGTTACACGATTACATATAATGTTAGATGCATATTTTTTGTAGATGTCCCTGATCCTTGATAATGTAGATGCATATTTTTTGTAGATGTCTGGGGAAGTTTTCTTTGAGTTTATTGAGAGTTTTATTTATTTATTTTTTAAAGTCATGAATGGGTACTGAATTTTGCTTTTTCTATTTCTAAGGAGATCATCATATCATTTTCTTTTTCAGGATGTTGATATGAAGAAATACACTGATTAATTTTTGAAAGTTGAAGTGATCTTGCATTCCTGAACAAACTCTACTTATTCATGATGTGTTATCTATTTTATGTATTGATGGTTTCAATTTGCTGGTAGTTAAGAATTTTTGTGTCTATGTTCATGAGAGATATTGGTTTACAGTTTATTTTCTTTTAATGTCTATGGTTTTGGTATCAGGTAATATTGCTCTCAAAAATGAGTTGAGAATTGTTCCCTTCTCTTCTATTTTCTGGAAGAGTCTATGTAGACATTTTTTTTCCCTTAAATGTTTGGTACAACTCACTAGTAAAGTCATCTGGGCTTGGAGTTCTATTTTAGTTTTTGTTTACTGTATTATAATTGATGTATAATAAATAGTACAATATTTAATGTGGGAAGATTTGTTCCTACAATTTGATACAAGGCTCTTTAAGTTATCCATTTTTTCTTAAGTTTTATAGTTTGTGCTAAGGCTTTGTCCATTTCATCTAAATTATCAAATGTATTGGCATTAAATACTTCATAATATTCTTATTATCCTTTTAATATCTGGATCCATGGAACTTCTTCCTCTTTTAATAGCAGAAATTAGTAATTTGTGTCTTGTATCATTTTTTTCATCAATCTGACTAAAGGGTTGATCAATTTTATTTATCTTTTCAATGAACCAGTTCATTCCACAATTGAGCTATGCTCAAATTTATCTGACTGTTATAATGACTTTGAAGGAGAGGAAAAGAACATGTATTTTAAGTGAGGTTTTGTAACAAAAGAAAATAAAAACAAAAAAAATCTCCTTTGTTGAAGAAATATAGCAAGTCCACACATATATTCTGTGTACAAATGAATTACTCACAATGGGAAATTTGACATCCTTCTGATATTAAATCAAAGATAGTATCAATTAAATAGTCACCTCGATAGTTTCCTACACTTTGCTAAAGACACCCTGTTATCATGGATCTGGGGTAACAGAGTAATTCAATATCACAACATTAAACTCAATTCCATTTTAGGTTTTAGGCTCTGCCTCTCAGCTAATTTCATACATTTAAAAATTGCCTTTTTTTCCTCTTGAACTAAAATTGGAGCAAACATGAATTATACTAATTATAAACAAATCGGGTTAAATAATATGGTATATAATATTTACCTATATGATTAGCAAAAATAAAAGTACTATGATTCTCAACTTTTGTGAGGACAGGGTAAAACTGGCACTCTTATATAATCGAGAAGACCATAGCTTGCTACAAACTCTTTGCCAGGAATTTCAAAATAGGTGCTAAGAGCCCCCATGGTTGTCCTACCTTCTAAATTAATTCTTTCTTTTCCTGGAAATTATTCTGAGGAGATGGTTAAGTATGTGAAAAAATAGGTATATTCAGAAATGTTCATAGGTCAGTTATTTAGCAGTTTAAAAAAGCTAGATATGATGTCCAACAGCTGGGGATCAAATTTCAAGTAAATTCTACTAGGTTGAACCATGTCACACTGTCACTTCTGTGTAGATTAAAATGATTAAATGTCAGCAATTTCATATACTTCAACCTAGTATGAGGAATAATGGAATATTATATGGCCACTCAACATCATTTATATAGTTTTTAATGATGTGAGTAAATGCTAATACAATGGTATAATATATAGGATTCAAATCCTATTTTCTCTATGTCTTCCAACACACACACACACACACACACACACACACACACACACACACTCCCTCTCTCTCTCCCTCCCACCCCGAGTGGCCTGCTGTCATTCTTGGGTGGTGGGAAGTTTTTTTCTTGCTTATGTTCAACAACAGGATGGTGTGATTTTTACAATCAGGAATGGGTTATTATTAAACATAAATACAGAAACTATAATTTTCCCAAATAAAGAAGAAGTGCCTATAATCTCCCATCTCAAAGAACTTCCAAAGTTAACTAATTCTTGACCTTTTTGATCAGGTGCAAGGTAAAAGAACTGGGACAAGCAGGATATATGGGAAAATTTGCTAGTATGTCTAGAAAGGAGAAAATTCAGAGATTTCCAGTGGTGTCAGGTGACAAAACTCCCTAAGGAAACAGCTTAAACCCTGCCTCCCAACATGCAGACTGAGCCACCCTGAGATCAACTGTGCCCCTGAATGCTGGAGAGCCCTTGGCATGCCAGCTGAGTAGTCTGAGGCTACTTCAGGTTCTTTCCCTCATTCAATAATCAAAGTCGGTAGTACCCAACTTTACCTGACGAGAAAAGTGATAGTGAGGAAGGATGACACACTGAATAAAGAGAAAGAAAGACACCGCTTCCATGAAAAGCATCCTGTTGCCAGCCTACTTTCAGTTTGTCCATTTTATCCTCCCAAATGCTTTGGAAAATGTCAAGAACTGCATCAACCTTAGGTGACATACGCTTTTTCATTCAGATGTTTTCCTTCTGTACATTTCCTGGGCTCACTCACTTGTATATAGTGTTATGACATTTGTGTGTTTCCAGATCCAATGGCTATAATCACCATTCCAATCATTTAAAAATGCCATTTGGGTATTGAGATGTGTTTCTAGGAAAATACCATAAAGGATTTGAATGATCAAATTAAGATTTCTAAAACTTCTGTAGGCAAACAAAGCTGCCAAATAGATTTTCAAAACCAAACCTATTTATTTTTGAGCTGGAAACCTAAATACTTTCGAACCCTAGAATGCCGGAAGTATAGACAAGGTGCTAAAGGATGTTGAGTTTACAATCTGAGAACAAGCATCCACTTACTTCTTTTAGGGGAGGTGTGGAGTAGGGGCTACCATGGCTGACTTTTTGGCACATTGAAAACCAAGAGGAAAGTTAGTTTCTTGAAAGATTTTTCACACTGGTGAGGTCTTAGAGAAAAATAATGTTTATTTTCAATTGACTTGGCTTAAGGTTTCCTTCCTTTATTTTCAGCCTTTAAACACACCAGCACAAATTTCTCCTCCTTCAATGGGGGCTAGAGCATGTAAGGACAAGGAGTTTACACTGGCCTTAAAAATGGCCTTTTTGCTTAGCAGGTTAGAAAGTTGTGCTAATGAGTCCAAAGTTGTAGGTTTAATTCCTACATGGAGCTTCAGCCTTCTGTGTTACTTGTCTTTGAAGAAGACCTGAAAGTCGGTGGAAATTGGACAAATAATGGGTGAATGGAAAAGGAAGCTATGGAATTCCAAACTAAAAGATGTCGCCTTGAGTGTGACATGGTGGCAGGAAGACCCGTGTGGGCTAAGGACGGTACAAAATACCTGAAGGTGGTATCAGAAGAGGAGAGATGGACCACTAAGGCAAGGAGAAAGGGTAGAGTGATTGCATGATGTTTGCCTAAGGTGGTTGCTGTGGCTGGATCAGAACAAACCTATTCTTGTTACTAAGTAAACAACTCAGAGGGTGGCAGGACAGGGGCATCAGCTTGGGATTCAGAATTTCTTTGTTATACAGCACGATTGCTGGGCGGGAAGACCAGAAATCAAATGCTTATATGGGTACCCAGGCTACTGTTCTAGTTTTGAGAAAACATACAGTGTGGCATAAGCCTCTTGGGGTTGTAATCACAATATCATGGTGTCTTCTCCATTTGGCTCTGCCCTGGACAACACAGGGCACCTACAGCTGCACATTCATTCAGGCCAGACTTACTCTTGGGCCCCTTTTCTGTCCCTAGTCCATGAGGACAGATTATGCATGTTTCACATCTTGTTCAAGAGAGCATGTTTTAAGCAATATTTGGTAAAAATTAAAAACAAGAATGAGAACATCCTCCCATTGTCATTTCAGAATCCCGTTCAAGCATCATAACAACTTTCATCTCATGAAGGTGGGAATGGGGATTATGAAAAGCGAAGGGGTGAAGGTACCACCTGTGGGACCTTTGCATGTTTCCCTGCTGTCAGATTCCAACCTCTTGGCTCTGTACTTGGACGCTCCTGGGTTCCCTGTCTCCTGAGTTATTGCCTAGTCTTCAGGGTACTCTGTCCCAAGCCAGATTTTGCTTGGATATGGCACGCCCATTAGAACCCAGCCCACCCAGACTTGTACTTGCCTGAGTGGGTCAGCTGGATGCTAGGATTGCTCTAACACATCGCCCCACTTCCTACTAGACAGGAATGATTTCGCCCGCAGGGAGAAAGAGGACAGCCTAAACTAGATTACTTACTAAGATTATTAGTACCAATAATACTCCTTTCCTTGGTTACCATGGCCTCTTGGCTGTTTTCAGGGCTGCGCAGGGAAGGCAGAGGTAGTAATGAGCCATGATGCCTGACAGTCACTATTTGTCAGTAGAAGCTAATGCCTCCTTCTACTGCCATTCATAATCCCATTCAGCCACCTGAATAACCCACACTTCATGGTGAGGTACAGGAGTGGGGTAAGAGAGACAGAACCATGTACCTGTCTGAGGAATCCTGCTTTCCATTTGGAGATGCTTCTCCTTGGATGTCTTCAATAACAGTTTTGGTCCGGGGGGCTCTTGGCATCCTGTGACACAAAATGTAAATTCATGGATCAGAGGTGTATATGTGTTTCTTGATGGTTTAACATCAGAGAGACCACATTTGCAGCACCAGTATCATCAGATCAGATAAATATCAATTTTATAAATCTTACATATTATCAGGGTGAAGGCAAAGCATTCTAAGTCATAACACTAAGTTATCACTGGGAAGACCTAACTAAGAAGAAAATTAAGAATGATAAAAATACCTAATCATCAAACAAAGAAAATCTCTTATTCACCAAATCAAATTTGACTCTTAAGTATTGAAGCCTTTTTCAAAAAAGAATGAGTCACATGATTATTACACTTGCTCCCATCTCCTAATGAAAAATTTTACCCGTGAAGAGACATTAACAGTGGGTAGTCAGTTGAAAAGGAGATCTATCTACCTATAATTTAGTAAAACAACCTAACTTTCATGGGACCATTTCTAATGAATATTTTATTTGTTTATTTAAAAACTCTTCCTTTACATTAAATCTCCAGCTATTTTTTTTTTACATGACTGTGATTGGACAATACCATAAAATACATTCGACTTCACTTTATTTACTAGATGCATTTCTGAATATTACCAGCTGAGGAAACTCAGGTATAATATTTTGAATCAAATATTCATCTCCATTTATATATGTTTTAATTTGGGAAATACAGTGGTACAGAAAACATATCTACCCAGGCATGTAATAAAGACTGCACATAACATTGATTCTAAAGAACTTTCTGAATTTGTTATTTTTTCTCATAGTTGTGTAGGAAAGTACAATAAAGTCCGCACAAAGAAAATAACCCACAGTATATTAAAATGCACCACACATATAGTGTATTTCCTTGGGTTTCTCATAAACTCAAAGAGGCTTAACTGTGAGGTTGTCAGAGTAGTGAGTCCATTCTCTTAGGGACAAAGCAGTACTGTTTTAAGAGACATTTTTTCTCTTCTCTCCAAATGTGTGTTTTTGTTTTATTTTTTTGGTTTCTACCTATTGGTATTAGAAAGTGTTGTTCACCTACTTCCAAAGAAATATTGTTATTTTAAAGTAGTAGGTAGAAATGTAAATTAATTCAATATGCTTTTCTCCTGAAAGCCACCTAGAAATGGTTTGAAGAATTTACAAAGTGATCTTTTATTTTTGTTTCTTTGTTTACCACCACTGGAGAGGAAGATAGAATAGACAGAGATGCAATGCAGGCTGGAGTCCCAAAGTCTGAGAAGGTGTAGCCCTGACATGCATATATTTAAATCAAGCTACTGCCATGAATCATAAAACACAGGAAAACAAAATCATTCTTGAAGGATATGTACCCAAGGTAATATTTATTTATGCATATATTTCCTGTGAATGCCTTCAATATATGGGTTTTTTGAAAAAATATAAATTTTACCAAGAATTTAGAAAATTATCTCCAATTAATTGATATGAAGGAATTTAAGCTTCAGATTGGTACTTTAGATTCCAACCCTGGGACTCCACCTTCTGAAAAACAAAAAGGCATTTTTTAAGATTTTATTTGTTTTGTAATTTTGAAAACACTGTTTTAGGGCAAAAGACTCCTTGGTTCAGTCTAGATAAGCAAATACCCTAATTAATAAAATTACCTTCTGACTATAACATTTCTCGTCCTACCTGTCCTCATCATTTTGAAAGAATGGAAGCCAGCATTTAAAAGCCAATGTAAACACCAGAAGTAAATGGAGTTATTCAGAAAGAGCTTCTGGTCACTTCTAAAGGTGCAACATTTTTTAAAGATTTCATTTAGTCTCCCCATTATAAGCAATTTAAAACTTTCTTATTCTTCTTTATGTGGAGTCACAGCTTCTGACTAAATACTTTTTTAAACAAAAAGTACACTTCATTAATGGGCAGTTTAATTAAAAATATAGCTCCACAGTATACTTATGAACCACTAGACAGGAATGATATAGTCTAGTTTAGGAAGGAAACATTTGTCTAGCCTTTAAAGGTTTTCTTTCCTAACTATATTTACAGTTTGTATTTTTTTCATTAAAAACAATTAAAACAGGTTGAAGACTTCCCTTTATTTTTGTGTATATTTTATACAGAATATGTATACATATATTTAATACATTACAGGTAAGTTTGCTACATTATCTACCACTAATTATATAGGTATGATCTTAGATCCTCTTTCCAAAGTCTAATGCATAAACTCTTCCTGTGCTCACACTGATAAAATGAAAGGAAGAAACTCAAAATCATCAACTATTTTTTTAACTCATATGATCTCTATTTTAATAAAACTCAATCATATATATCTCCTTTAAATCTTGCAAAATAGTGAACCAGACGATCATCAGTTGCACTTGTACAATGAAACTGTAGATTAAGGTAGTGGTTTCAAGCTTTCTGATGGAAACTTCTAATCCCCAAGTCCCCCAACTTAAACCAAAACAAACACAGCAAAACAATGGAGCCAAAAATGTGCAGTTTTCAGGTAATCCACTTCAATAACTAAAACACTGGTGGCTAAGGAAAGAAACAAAATTCTCACAAGGAGCAAAGCACTGTAACGGAGTGAAGCTCCTAACAGAGTAAAAGAGTAAAGTAAATTATATATTATATAATAATTTACATATTATTATGTATTTAAGACTTTCCTACATATTTATTATAATTGATATCTGTACTGCATAATACTGTGTATTATATCATACCCTATATATATCATACCTTATATGTGTATGTATATATAATATATATAATTATATAACATATATAATTTAGAGAATAAGACAGACCTATTGGAAATGAAGAATTGATAGTAGAAATGAATAATTCAACAGAATATTTAGAAGATAAAATTCTTCTTAACAATAAATGACAAAAAGAAAAAAAACCCACCAGACTGATGACACAGTGAGAAAGAGTTATGCTAACATGAAGCTTTTTCTTTTGTAACCAACCCTCCATTTTTTCTCTTTTTCTCTAATCCATACTGAAACAAATGTGACAAATATGACTTACTATTTTTTGCCAATCCTCAAAACTGGGCCAAACTTTATGATGCGGACCAGCCTTTATGAATTAGAAATTAGAAATTTTGAAGCACTGGCATAAAACATAATGCGTATTTATGTCCAGAGAAATAAAGCACATCACATAAAAAGGGTCAGGATCAGAATGGGAAAGAATTCTCAACGCAGCACCAGAAGCTAAAAGAAAGTGAAGTAATGCCTTCAAAATCTTGAATGAAAATGATTTTCATACCTAGCCAACCTGTTAATCAAACATAAAAAAAATGAATACATTTCCAATCTAAAAAAATCTGAAAAATCAACCACCAATACATGTGTTAAAGCAAAAAAAAAAAAAAAAAGACAGGAGGTCCAATGTAGGAGAATGACAAAACGGAATTCCCAGTCTGATCTTAATTTGTCTTTTCTTGAAAAATTGTAAGATCAAACCACACAGGTCATATATTCCAACATGGCTACAACTGGCTAAAGCCAAGTAGTGATATGGCATATTCTTTCCAACTTGCCACAGCTCACACACTCCTTGCTGTCTCTTACCCCTCACCTGTTTCATTTATTTATGCAATTTCCCATCCTTGTAGGTATTTGGGTTTAAAACTCTTGTTCCAAAGCCTGATTTCTGCACTACAACTCTACTGGAGCAGCTCGCTAAGGTTAACAATGGCTTCTTTCTTTTTAAATTTTTTTTTTATTATGTTATGTTAACCACCATACATTACATCATTAGTTTTTGATGTAGTGTTCCATGATTCATTATTTGCGTATAACACCCAGCACTCCATGCAGAACGTGCCCTCTTTAATACCCATCACCAGGCTAACCCATCCCCCCACCCCCCTCCCCTCTAGAACCCTGTTTGTTTTTCAGAGTCAACAATGGCTTCTTTTTTGCTATCACTAGAGGCCTTCACAGAGAAGTCTTCCTTATATTTTTTGTGCTGGTTGAATCTGGGGCCACTTAAACGAGATTCCTGTTCTCTGAGAGGTAATGTACCTCCTATTATCCCTGGACCATCATCCCACAAATTTCTATGTCAAAGCAGTTCTGGTTGTACACCCTTTTGCTTGCCATTGAACTTGACCCAAGAATGTTAATTTTGCCCTCTGTAAATGTTTGATTTTGTGGCTCTATTTAAATAGTGGTTTGTGGCTATTCCTTGATTTCACTTTGAGTTCCATTAAGGAACTGGCCTTTTACCAGTCATTATAGGGATGTGGAGTGTGTGACAGAGGAGGGACTGAGATGGTGACTAGGAGACGTGTGAGTGTTTCTCCTTCACTGCCTAGTAGATGTGTGACTTTGGAAATGTCGCAACCTTTCTGAGATGTAAAATTGGGAAAAATAATTTCTTCATGGGGTTAAGGTTTTATAATTTTCAGGGAAATTTCCTGTATATTATCTTATTTTATACTGATATTTTACAAATGAGGAACATTCAGGATAAAGTGATTTGCCTTGGATCATGGGACTAGTCCATAAGCACTGAATATTGATCTTGTTTCTCAAGTGCCTTGCAAAAGTAATAATTTGGTGGGTGACAGGTTATTCAGTCTTCAGTGGGCTCCATTTTTCTCTTTTCACCCAGTGAGAGGCTTGCCAAAATAGAAACATGCCTGGCCATGCTGAGAAGTAGAAAACAGTATTTTTTATCCTGTTCCCATACCCACTGCCATCTCTTGGCTTTTCTGACTAGTTTTGCTCACTGGCCAGATTCCTGAATTGCGAAAGTGACTGGGATCTTGGTCTTTTAGTCACCAGATCTCTCTTTATTCCACCAGGCAACATGGCATTTCCCCAAAGACCCTGCCTTCTTTGAGGTACAATGTTCTGTTTTTTAAAAAAGTGCACAATCTCTTTTGGGTTTTTTTCCTGTTATACTGTATTTTTTTTGGAGTTATCAATTTTTTTAAATTTTATGTTAATCACCACACATTACATCATTAGTTTTTGATGTAGTGTTCCATGATTCATTGTTTGCATATAACACCCAGTGCTCCATTCAGTACATGCCCTCTTTAATACCCATCACCAGGCTAACCCATCCCCACATCCCCAACCCCTCTGGAACCCTCAGTTTGTTTCTCAGAGTCCATAGTCTCTCATGGTTTGTCTCCCCCTCTGATTTCCCCCCCTTCATTTTTCCCTTCCTACTATCTTCTTTTTTTTTTTTTAACATATAATGTATTATTTGTTTCAGAGGTACAGGTCTGTGATTTAACAGTCTTACACAACTCACAGCACGCACCATAGCACACACTCTCCCCAATGTCTATCACCCAGCCACCCCATCCCTCCCACCCCCCCACCACTCCAGCAACCCTCAGTTTGTTTCCTGAGATTAAGAATTCCTCATATCAGTGAGATCATATGATACATGTCTTTCTCTGATTGACTTATTTCGCTCAGCATAATACCCTCTAGTTCCATCCATGTCACTGCAAATGGCAAGATTTCATTCCTTTTGATGGCTGCATAATATTGCATTGTTTATATATACCAAATCTTCTTTATCCATTCATCTGTCGATGGACATCTTGGCTCTTTCCATAGTTTGGTTATTGTGGACATTGCTGCTATAAACATCGGGGTGCACATACCCCTTTGGATCCCTACATTTGTATCTTTGGGGTAAATACCCAGTAGTGCAATTGCTGGGTCCTAGGGTAGCTCTATCTGAACCTCCATACTGCTTTCCAGAGTGGCTGCACCAGCTTGCATTCCCACCAACAGTGTAGGAGGGTTCCGCTTTCTCCGCATCCTCGCCAACATCTGTCGTTTCCTGACTTATTAATTTTAGCCATTCTGACTGGTGTGAGGTGATATCTCATTGACGTTTTGATTTGGAGTTCCCTGATGCCGAGCAATGTTGAGCACTTTTTCATGTCTCTATTGGCCATTTGGATGTCTTCTTTGGAAAAACATCTGTTCATGTCTTCTGCCCATTTCTTGATTGGATTCTTTGTTCTTTGGGTGTTGAGTTTGATAAGTTCTTTATAGACTTTGGATACTAGCCCTTTATCTGATATGTCATTTGCAAATATCTTCTCCCATTCTGTCGGCTGTCTTTTGGTTTTGTTGACTGTTTCCTTTGCTGTGCAAAAGCTTTTTATCTTGATGAAGTCCCAATAGTTCATTTTTATCCTTGCTTCCCTTGCCTTTGGAGATGTGTCTAGGAAGAAGTTGCTGTGGCTGAGGTCGAAGAAGTTGCTGCCTGTGTTCTCCTTTAGGATTTTGATGGACTCCTGTCTCACATTTAGGTCTTTCAACCATTTTGAGTCTATTTTTGTGTGTGGTGTAAAGAAATGGTCCAATTTCATTCTTCTGCATGTGGCTGTCCAATTGTCTTTTTTCCATTGGACATTTTTTCCTGCTTTGTCGAAGATTAGTTGACCATAGAGTTGAGGGTCCATTTCTGGGCTCTCTATTCTGTTCCATTGATCTATGTGTCTGTTTTTGTGCCAGTACCATACTGTCTTGATGATGACAGCTTTGTAATAGAGCTTGAAGTCCAGAATTGTGATGCCACCAGCTTTGCTTTTCTTTTTCAACATTCCTCTGGCTATTTGGGGTCTTTTCCGGTTCCATAAAAATTTTAGGATTATTTGTTCCATTTCTTTGAAAAAAGGGGATGGTATTTTGATAGGGATTGCATTGAATGTGTAGATTGCTCTAAGTAGCATTGACATCTTCACAATATTTGTTCTTCCAATCCATGAGCATGGAACGTTTTTCCATTTCTTTGTGTCTTCCTCAATTTCTTTCATGAGTATTTTATAGTTTTCTGAGTACAGATCCTTTGCCTCTTTGGTTAGATTTATTCCTAGGTATCTTATGGTTTTGGGTGCAATTGTGAATGGGATCGACTCCTTAATTTCTCTTTCTTCTGTCTTGTTGTTGGTGTATAGGAATGCCACTGACTTCTGTGCATTGATTTTATATCCTGCCACTTGACTGAATTCCTGTATGAGTTCTAGCAGTTTTGGGGTGGAGTCTTTTGGGTTTTCCACATAAAGTATCATATCATCTGCAAAGAGTGAGAGTTTGACTTCTTCTTTGCCAATTTGGATGCCTTTGATTTCTTTTTGTTGTCTGATTGCCGTGGCTAGGACTTCTAGTACTGTGTTGAATAGCAGTGGTGATAGTGGACATCCCTGCCATGTTCCTGACCTTAGGGGGAAAGCTCTCAGTTTTTCCCCATTGAGAATGATATTTGCTGTGGGTTTTTCATAGATGGCTTTTATGATATTGAGGTATGTACCCTCTATCCCTATACTCTGAAGAGTTTTGATCAAGAAAGGATGCTGCACTATGTCAAATGCTTTTTCTGCATCTATTAAGAGGATCATATGGTTCTTGTTCTTTCTTTTATTAATGCGTTGTATCACATTGATTGATTTGCGGATGTTGAACCAATCTTGCAGCCCAGGGAAAAATACTACTTGGTCATGGTGAATAATTCTTTTAACGTACTATTGGATCCTATTGGCTAGTATTTTGGTGAGAATTTTTGCATCCATGTTCATCAAGGATATTGGTCTGTAATTCTCCTTTTTGATGGGGTCTTTGTCTGGTTTTGGGATCAAGGTAATGGTGGCCTCATAAAACAAGTTTGGAAGTTTTCCTTCCATTTCTATTGTTTGGAACAGTTTCAGAAGAATAAGTATTAATTCTTCTTTAAATGTATGGTTGAATTCCCCCGGGAAGCCATCTGGCCCTGGGCTTTTGTGTTTTGGGAGATTTTTGATGACTGCTTCAATTTCCTTAGTGGTTATAGGTCTGTTCAGGTTTTCTATTTCTTCCTGGTTCAATTTTGGTAGTTTATACATCTCTAGGAATGCATCCATTTCTTCCAGACTATCTAATTTGCTAGCATAGAGTTGCTCATAATATGTTCTTATAATTGTTTGTATTTCTTTGGTGTTGGTTGTGATCTCTCCTCTTTCATTCATGATTTTATTTATTTGGGTCATTTCTCTTTTCTTTTTGATAAGTCTGGCCAGGGGCTTATCAATCTTGTTAATTCTTTCAAAGAACCAGCTCCTAGTTTCATTGATCTGTTCTACTGTTCTTTTGGTTTCTATTTCATTGATTTCTGCTCTGATCTTTATTATTTCTCTTCTCCTGCTGGGTTTAGGCTTTATTTGCTGTTCTCTCTCCAGCTCCTTTAGGTATAGGGTTAGGTTGTGTATTTGAGACCTTTCTTGTTTCTTGAGAAAGGCTTGTATTGCTATATACTTTCCTCTTAGGACTGCCTTTGCTGCCTCCCAAAGATTTTGAACAGTTGTGTTTTCATTTTCATTGGTTTCCATGAATTTTTTTAATTCTTTAATTTCCTTGTTGACCCATTCATTTAGTAGGATGTGGTTTAGCCTCCATGTATTTGAGTTCTTTCCAACTTTCCTCTTGTGACTGAGTTCTAGTTTCAAAGCATTGTGGTCTGAAAATAGGCAGGGAATGATCCCAATCTTTTGGTGCCAGTTGAGACCTGATTTGTGACCTAGGATGTGATCTATTCTGGAGAATGTTCCATGGGCACTAGAGAAGAATGTGTATTCTGTTGCTTTGGGATGGAATGTTCTGAATATATCTGTGAAGTCCATTTGGTCCAGTGTGTCATTTAAAGTCTTTATTTCCTTGTTGATCTTTTGCTTAGATGATTTGTCCATTTCAGTGAGGGGTGTGTTAAAGTCCCCCACTATTACTTTATTGTTTCGATGTGTTTCTTTGCTTTTGTTATTAATTGCCTTATATAATTGGCTGCTCCCATGTTAGGGGCATAGATATTTACAGTTGTTAGATCTCCTTGTTGGATAGAACCTTTAAATATGATATAGTGTCCTTCCTCATCTCTTATTACAGTCTTTGGTTTAAAATCTAATTTGCCTGATATAAGGATTGACACCCCAGCTTTCTTTTGGTGTCCATTAGCATGGTAAATGGTTTTCCACCCCCTCACTTTCAATCTGGGGGTGTCTTTGGGTCTAAAATGAGTCTCTTGCAGACAGCATATTGATGGGTCTTGTTTTTTTATCCAATCTGATACCCTGTGTCTTTTGATTGGGGCATTTAGCCCATTTACATTCAGGGTAACTCTTCAAAGATATGAATTTAGTGCCATTGTATTTCTGTAAAGTGACTGTTACTGTATATTGTCTCTGTTCCTTTTTGGTGTATGTTACTTTTAGGCTCTCTCTTTGCTTAGAAGACCCCTTTCAAGATTTCTTGTAGGGCTGGTTTCGTGTTTGCAAATTCCTTTAGTTTTTGTTTGTTCTGGAAGCTTTTTATCTCTCCTT
This sequence comes from Phoca vitulina, assembly GCF_004348235.1. Taxonomy (NCBI): domain Eukaryota; kingdom Metazoa; phylum Chordata; class Mammalia; order Carnivora; family Phocidae; genus Phoca; species Phoca vitulina. The sequence goes on from NW_022589723.1 coordinate 7,768,465, forward strand.
CTATTTTCAATGACAGCCCAGCTGGATATAGTATTCTTGGCTGCATATTTTCCTCATTTAGTGCTCTGAATATATCCTGCCAGTCCTTTCTGGCCTGCCAGGTCTCTGTGGATAGGTCCGTTGCCAATCTAATGTTTCTACCATTGTGGGATACAGATCTCTTATCCCAAGCTGCTTTCAGGATTTTCTTTTTGTTGCTGAGACTTGGAAGTTTTACTCTTAGATGTCGGGGTGTTGACCTATTTTTATTGATTTTGAGGGGGGGGTTCTCTGTGCCGCCTGCATTTTGATGCCTATTTCTTTCCCCAAATTAGGGAAGTTCTCTGCTATAATTTGCTTCAATATACCTTCTGTGCCTCTTTCTTCTTCTGGGATCCCAATTATTCTAATATTGTTTTGTCTTATGGTATCACTTATCTCTTGAATTCTGCCCTCGTGATCCAGTAGTTGTTTATCTCTCTTTTTCTCAGCTTCTTTATTTTCCATCATTTGGTCTTCTATATCACTAATTCTCTCCTCTGCCTCATTTATCCTAGCAGTTAGAGCCTCCATTTTTTATTGCACCTCATTAATAGCCTTTTTGATCTCAGCTTGGTTAGATTTTAGTTCTTTTATTTCTCCAGAAAGGGTTTCTCTAATATCTTCCATGCTTTTTTCAAGCCTAACTGTTATCTTTAAAATCGTCATTCTGAACTCTAGTTCCGACATCTTACTAATGTCCATATTGATTAGGTCCCTGGCAGTTGGTACTGCCTCTTGTTCTTTTTTTTGAGGTGATTTTTTCTGTCTTGTCATTTTGTCCAGAGGAGAATAGATGAATGAGAGAACAAAACGCTAACAGGGTAACAACAACCCCAGAAAAATATACACTAAAAAATCAGAAGAGACCTGAAATCGGGGGGAAAGAAAGGAAAAGAAAGAAAAAAGAAAAAAAAGAAAAAGACAAAGACAAAAAACAAACAAAAAAACAGAGTATGATCAAATATGATCTGGCTGGTGCACAGATCAGTGCCACACACTAGATTTTGGGCGTATTTTGGTCTGTTAGAAGAAAGTGCCTCCCAAAGTTTTAAAGAAAGAAAAGCTTATATATGTATAAAAATAAGGGTAAATATGATGAAGGGATGGAATATGACTGTAAAGATGAAAATTATAAAGGATTTTATAAAAGGAATTGATAAGAAGTTGGTTGAAAAAAGAAAGAAGAGGATTTTTTAAAAAAAGGGAGAGAATGTGATCAGTCAGGAAACTAGAACAAAGCCATACACTAGAGATTTAGGGTATATTTTGGTCTGTTAGAAGAAACTGTATCCCAAAATTTTAAAGAGAGAACTTATATATATATATAACCAAAAATAAGGTTAACTACTATGAAGGGATAGAATATGACTCTAAAAATGAAAAAGAAAAAAGATTTTTGAAAAAAGGGATTGATAAGATGTTGGTTGAAAAAGGGAAAAAGAAAAACTCAAAAAAATTTTTAAAAAATTAACTTTGAAAGACTAAAGAATCATGGGAAAAAAGCCATGGATTCTATGTGCAGTATTCCCCTAGCGCTGGAGTTCTGCCGTTCTCATGGATGGGTAAACTTGGTCTTGGCTGGCTGTTCTTGCTGATCTTCTGGGGGAGGGGCCTGTTGCCGTGGTTCCCAAATGTCTTTCCCGGAGGCGGAACTGCCCCGCCCTTGCCAGGGGCCAGGCTAAGTAATCTGCTGGGGTTTGCTCTCAGGAGCTTTTGTTCCCTGCAAGCTTTCCCTACAGCTTTGGAGGCCGAGAGTGAAAATGGCGGCCTCCCAATCTCCGCCCTGGAGGAGCCGAGAACTCGGGGCCCCGCTCCTCAGTGCACCCCCAGAGAAAAGCAGTCAGTCACTCCCGTCTCCCCAGTCTCCGGCCGCACTCCGTGCTCACCCGGCCTCTGACCGAGCGTTTCTGTCTCTGGCACCCGACCCCGTGTGGAGTCTCCAAACCCAGCAGATCCCTGCAGTGCACTCCCGCGCCGCTCCTTCCAGGGGAGGAAGGGGAGTCTCCCCAGATCTGCCGCTTGTTGGGTCCCTGCTGGAGGAGCAGTGGCCCGACTGTGCCGCGGATCACGGTTTATGGCAACCCCGAGCTGAGAGCCCACGCCTCAGCTCCGTCTCTGCAGCGGCTTCCCCGCTCTGATACCCGGGAGCTCTGCCGCACTCAGGCACCCCCGGTCTTTCTGTGACTCCGAGGGTCCTGAGACCACACTGTCCTGCGAGGGTTCCACCCCCCCACACCCCCCTGCTTAGCCACTGGAGTGACGTCCCTCAGCGGAGCAGACTTCTAAAAGTTCCGATTTTGTGCTCTGGGGCTCTATCACTTGCCAGAAGCGGCCGACGGAGTACCCCCCGCCCCCCGTCTATCCTCCCGAATATCGCCTCGGATTCACTTCTCCGCACATCCTACCTTCCAGAAAGTGGTCGCTTTTCTGTTCAGAGAGTTGCTGCTATTCTTTTCTTCAATCTTCTGTTGAGTTTGTAGGTGTTCAGAATGGTTTGATCCCTATCCAGCTGAATTCCTGGGACCAGATGAAATCCAGGTCTCCTACTCCTCCGCCATCTTGCTCCGCCCCCTCGCACGATCTCTTTTGTACCAGCCTTGATCTAACCCCAAAATGACCTTCACCTACTGAATGAGAAACTTCATGAGGAACAGGGCCTTTATTCACCCAATTTTTTCTTCTTCCATTTTTCTTGGTCAATTTCATAGTCTGGACCTTATCAGGGTTCACTCTATCACCACTGGTTGAACAATTAGTTAATAACATACCCACACCCCCTAATCTCTGAATTAATTATATACAGCTGAGAAGAAAATTTATCATCCAAACCTGGTCCCCTTGGAGAAAAGAAGTGGCATTATTTATTACTCTTAAACAACATCTGTAAATTGGAACAATGTTTCTCTTCACTGTATAAAGCATTTGCACAGTGCCTGGTACATAGGAAGTGTTCAAGAAATGGTCACCTTTAAAAGGAATTTTATTAAAATAAGTGAAAAGTGTTGATAATTTACTAAAGAGCATACTTAAGAGTGGTTGCCTTGAAGAGTAAAACAGAACAAGGGGTTTCTGGTGAAAAAAAGTGTTTTCTTTCTTGATGTGGTGTGGAATTTGAAGTCTACTAGACTTTCCACCTAGGAATCAAACGGGGATAGTGAAGAGTTTTTAAAGGCAAACATACAGGTGAAGATATTTTCTAAGGAGATGAACTTGGGAGACAAACAGCCAGCGCCATAGTAAAATAATCATTATACAAGCAGGGAGAGTGGAAACACCTTACAATAAAATACTAGAATTCTGAGAAGGTTCTATTTGTTTTTCAGGTTCCTATTTAGTCTTACTTCGTGAAATTGAGAATATTTTTAAAGTAGTTGGCTCCGAGTGATTTCCCAGGATTAGAAGACAGTGCTCCCAATTCCCAATGCCATATCTGGAGAACACATAACTTACTTTCTTACTGATGCTCTACAGGATTATCTGTAATGCCGGGCTGCCTTTGCAGACTATCGTTTTCCTGGGGAGCAGGCGTGCTGAGAGGCAATCCATCTTACTCCCTTCCTTCCAAGTTGAGACTTGACCCTCAATTGCTGAGGTCTGATCTCTAATGTTTCAGCACCAGCTGCAACCCAATCCGTCAGTGAGCACAGCTGAGCTAAATTAATCTAATTTTTTTAGCCTTTGCACCCCAGATATCAATCTCCTGGGCAGTTAGCGCTCCCTGAGCCAGCCCTGGATTCCACAACTCCTTATCACTGCCCCCTTTGTACTTCAGCCCCCAAGTTGCAAACAGCTTTGTGGGCACCACAGAGCTACACAAACATTTGTCCCCATAGCCGACCGGCTTCCTCAGGCCAGTGCGCCTAATGAGCTGGCCGTTGCCTATAAATCAAGTCAAGCATACACAGTTTGGGCTTTCATCAGGTGAGTCCCGTTCAGCAATACCTTTGAAGGAGGGGCCCCTGTGGGCTGCAGAGGCTGTGTGCTGCCCAGATAAACACCCCATCTTAAAGATGTTGTTCTGTTTTGCAGACAGGCTTGTCGTTAGTGGGAGGAAGCGTGCTGGGTTGCCAAGTACCAGGAGCAGACTGATGTGACTTGGGAGCCAAGGAAAAGAAACACACACACACACACACACTCACACACCCTCCCGAAGAGCCCAACTGGAGACATGAGGAAAACACAAGGCAGGAAAGGCTCATACCCCATCCTCTCACCCCCGGATGTACCATTACCAGGCAGTCAGTGGAGATGTTGCACGTGTGACTTAGATGAGACCTGTCATGACGAACTCCCAACAGTGCTTTGGACAGACGGCTGGCCAGCCTGGGGACCCTCCTCCTCCAGTGCCTTCCCATCTTTTCTCGCTGAAGCCTTCCCAGGCTCCTCTGTGTGTTTAGTGCCTTGTCCGCATTTGCCCTGTCTAAAATGTTCCACTAATTAGCTTCTGATCACAAAACAAGATGAAATTAGTATATGATGATTTCTTATGCTTTTAGGGCAAACCATTTTTTACATTGGTTTAGAATCTCTCTCTACTTAGTATTTAGCAAGTGCTCAGTAAATTCTGTATTGATTTTTCAAAATTCCTTTATAATTGCTACATTTATTCATTAGCAATGATAATATTCAGTAAATATTTACCGAGTACCCAAAATACATCAGACACCATTCCAGAGGCCAGGGATATAGTGACGAACAAGACAAACACCTGTATTCTATGGGGGGGAGAACAATCAACAGGAAAGCAAGTAAAAACAGGATGCAATTTTAAGCAGTAATCAGTGCTATAAATAAGATCTAAGTGGGAAAGGGGATCAAGATTGGTGGTGGGGTTGATGGCAATGGGGGTGTTTTCAATAAGCCCTTTCAATAAGGGCTCTCTGAAGAGATCATGTTTAAGCTGAAGTTTGAGGTGAGGAAGCAAGAGACCTGAAGGTCTGGGTAAGAGCACCCCGGTAGAAGAGAATGCAAAATGTCCCAACGTGGGATGAGAAGGTGACTCTAGGGGGAGGAGAACAGGGAGGCTGAGTCACAGGCAGAGGAACTCACTGTAGGACATAGGGTCAGACAGGCAAGGAGGAGCTGTACCAACATGAGTGCTAAGGGAGAGGGTGGGCATGGTATGCATCCTCTCCACGAAGGCCATGATCTCTCTTATCTCCTTTAACTCTCAGATAACCCCACAGAGATTGCATTAGTATCCTCTCTGTATTTTTACAAACTAGGGTTCAAGGTAGCCAGGTGACTTGCTGGAGTTCACGCAGATGGTTAGTGACAGAACCAGGATTTGAAGCCAGGGCTCAGTTCTAAACTCCTACTTTATCCACCATGGCTTCTGCCGACCCTAGCCTTAAAGAGATGACAATTTTGCTTGGGTGACAAAATTTAATCTTAGGAATAATGTGAAAACAGAAAATATAACTTATACTAATCTGAATTGTACAGGGATGACAGTGACTACTTTACCTTTTGTTGTTGTTCCTTTAAGCAACTGGTAGCAGAAGCTCCTACACTCTGACAGCCTCATGTTAGATGTGAAGACTGAGCAGATGGTATCAGGATCACTGCACAGATTGGGCATAGTGCATGTAATACTAGGAGATATTAAAGTCAGTCTTGTTTACCTAAATCAGGGTTTTCCAAACTTTAGTCATTTGAAAAGCAGCTTGATTTTTTTTTTTTTTTTTTGGCCATATTCTTGTACTATTATTTATCTAATTTCTTCCTTAAAATTGACTGGACTTCTTACTTAAATAAATTGGTCTACAAAGGAAATTTGGTATTTCTATTAGAAACATTAAGCCAGAATAGTTTGTATAAAAAGAAAGTATGTATCAATACAATTAAATAAATGGTATCTCCATTTTGTCTAAAATTATCCAGAGTCCCCTCAGCAGGGTGGGGCAAAGCCGTGGGCAATGCTGACCTGAATTATCTCTTTCTATAACAACAAAAAAAGGTGACAGCTAAGTATCTCTGTATAGAATGGTTAATGCTTTGTCTATGTACTTTATTTCGTTTTTAACAACTATAGTTCTGGAGTTTAGTAAAATTTACTTTGCTGCCTTTTTCATTTATGCAAAATATTAGCTTTATATCTGCACAATAATGGTAGTCAAGTGTCACAGTATGAAACACTATGATCCAGCGTGGTATGCTTTCTTCCCTCTCAGCTGGTTTTAGCACAATTGCTCAAGACAAGGTGGAACTCGGTAATTAATAAAAGTTTACTACTGAAATCTTCTTCATCCACTTTCCTCCTTTTATATTCCTTTTTTCAAGACCCCTCCTGTGGTTCCCTTAATTTTCCAATTTTAAGCTACAGAGCTATCTGTGGATGTGGAGAGGTGAAGGAAGGTATGGATCAAAGGGAGGAGACAATTACATATTTTTATTCTACAACTGTTCAGATCTATGTCCTTTTCTTCTCATTTCCATTGTTCCCATCTTAATTCAAGTCCTGATGACTTCTCAAATTATTTCAAAAGACCTTAAAATGAATCTCTGGCTATTGCCTTTTCTCCTCCTGTCTACCCTGTGGTCACCAACATGTAGTAACACCACCAAAATATCACTCTCTTATTTTTATTTTTTTTGGGTGGGGGGGCAGAGGGAGAGGGAAAGAGAGAATCTTAAGCAGGCTCCACGCCCAGTACAGAGCCCAATGTGGGGCTCGATCTCACAACCCTGAAATCATGACCTCAGTTGAAATCAAGAGTCGGAAGCTTAACCAACTGAGCCACTCAGGCACCCCTCACTCTCTTATTTTTAAAGGATTCATTAATTTCCTGCTGCCTCCTGAGGAAAAAACTGCCTTCTCTCTTAGACATTCAAAGTCTTCCACAATGTTCTCCAATCTACTTTTATCTCACACCTCTATACTCTGTCCTCATGTATACTGGGTGCCCTGAATCAAATAATTCCTGTAATAATAATTCAATAATCTTGATATTATTCTCATTTATATAAATCCCTCATCATCATTAACTCTCAAAATCCCACCCATGTCTTAAGGCCGATTCCAACTACTGCGTCTTCCATAATACATCCACATGGATTCAGATGTATACAGGGATATAATGCCTGCACTCTTCATCTTGTATCAGATTTCACTACGTGTTATAAAGCAGATTTTTTAAATGAGTGAAAGGAGGTCAGTCTGTACACACATTAGTTCTACTGTCATGACTATTATATACGGGGCTGGTGTATATTCTTCTCCAAATCCCTTGTAAGACCAAACAGAGCATTGGTAACAAGGAATTTGAATGGCTGTGTTCTGTTTTGTTTTTACTAGGAGAGAAGTCAATGATTGAGAGAGTAAAATTTCACTGTTTGAGGAACTGGAGAAAGCCACTGACCTCATTACTAACTCTCCTGAGAAAAGAAAAGAAATGGACTTCATTGGCCTCTGTTCTACTGCTCCATTAATCACCTTTGCTGTCAAATATTATTTCCTTTTGTCAAATTTACAGGGACTCTCATTAGAGACTTTCTAATGACAACTCCTTCCTTGTATATATTTCTTATGACCGTGAAACCCTCAATGATAGTGAGTAAATACGTCACTATCTTGAGATTGTCATCAGTATGAAGAGACTCATGTAAGTGATAAACATTTTCTGTCAAGGGAAAGAACTGTGTGTGTTTCTCCGAAGTATGCCCCAGCCTGGATGCATGTGATAGTCAGTCAACTTTTCCCTTTGCCCCCAGCAGTAAGATCAGAAAAGACTGGCAAGTATGGAAGCTGATGTGAGGAGAACCAGGGGCTTATATGCTCCTTGAATCACAGTATCAGAGGCTGAATAGGTTTGATTTCTCTTAATAATGTCCTAGGGCTAAAACAGGGGGTTCGAGAAATATGAATGTTATTGTGTATTAAAAAAGAAAGTATGCTAAACCACAGTTCTAATAATTAGGGATTATGCTTAAGGCTTATATTTAACAACTTAATTCTTTTTTTAAAAGATTTTATTTATTTATTTGAGAGAGAGAGAGACAGAGCATGAGCAGGGGGAGGGGTAGAAGAAAGGGAGAAGCGGACACCTGGCTGAGTGGGGAGCCCAGTGTAGGGCTCTATCCCAGGACCCTGAGATCATGACCTGAACCGAAGTCGGAAGCTTAACCGACTGAGTCACCCAGGAGCCTCTAACAACTTAATTCTTAATAAAAAAAAAAAAAAAAACACAATGAATTGTGCTAGTCATAATATGCATACACGCAAGGGTGCAGAATTATCATTATTGGGATCATTAGTAAGAAAGTTTGCTAAATGTACCAAGTATGGTACTCAATACAGGTATAACATTAGATAAAAGGCGTATTTGGAATTTTAGAGAGAGGAAACACACTTAGGGAAATATTCCCCTATTACAAAAATTGCCCACCTGATTGGCTGGAATGTCATGGAAATCAATGTAGCTCTTGGACAGAAGCTGAGGTGTAAAGAGGCTTCTGTGACCAGTCGTTGTGCTCTCCCCAGCTTTGTCCTCCCTCCTAGCAGTACTTCCCTTCCATTCCAGTCATGGATGTTTGTTTGTATCCTGAAAAGTGGCCTTTCTCTGCCCGTGCTAGGGGACAGTCACTGGCTGCTTTCAGACAGAATCCCTTTCTGCCCCCTGCCTTCAATCCCCAAGGCATGTGGCACCTCTGGTGGGAACCAGCTCCACTAGTTCTTGCTCAGACCTTCTGGGCGCCTGTCAAAGACCATTTGTCACAGGACTTGAGAAAAATAACAAAGCAGCTCTCCCCTCAAACCCTCTGAGGAATGTGAAAACCAGAGTGGGGACACATAGGCTCTTTGTAACCTCAGGTACACAGTGTCAGTTGCCTTCTCTGGCTGGCAGGGCTAAGTGACAGAATACAATGAAATGCTCAATGGGGCTGCATCGGGCTAGTCAGGACAGAGGATGCATTTTATTAAAGAAAGTAACATTGTGCCTCCTGCCAAACTGAGGTAATTTCCTTCCCTTTTCTATATTTCCCAGCATTCCAGATTTATACATTTTTACAGTGTTTGCCAGAGCTCACCTGAAGAAAGCAATTCTCAAATAAAAAACTTAAAGAAATATTTTTGTTCAGAGCCCAGACCCATAAAGAATAACTACCACAGGCTTAAAAAAATCCCAACCTAATTTTACAACTAATTACTTAAACAAACCAAATAAACAGACCAGGTTTGTCTCACTGAAAAGAAGACTATAAGCATATAACCTGCCCCAGAGTTCGATAGATACAAATGAATCCCCCATCTTCTTGTGGGACTTACATTTAGTCAATTCTTTTGTCTCTGAAACCAAGATGCTTATGTACGTTTGAATACATATGTTTAATCATCAAACAAAAAAATGTGATCACTTTTCAATTATTAGAACTGCTAGGGACATGTATAGATAAAGTCAGATCTTTCTTGTTAATGACATATGAGCCAACAAGAACTTTAATTTGATTCTGGATGTTCTCCTAAAAATCTGTAAGGGAACACACTGCTTTCAGGTAAATTGTCTGTTCAACAGCAACAAACAAGACCAAATAATAACTAACATGTAGCTCAGGAGAGCCAGCATTTCTCTCAGGGTTACTCAGGTGGTGCAAAGTCACCAACTCATGAGTGCTGTTGATCCAGAAAACAAAGGGATGAGGGTGTTAGTTACACGTATCATATCTATTGTATATTGGGACCTTTGATGGGAATTCCACATACATAATCTCACTTGATTCTCTCCACACTCAATAAAACGAGCTCATATTACAGTTTAGGAAACTGGGGCTGAGAGAGATAGCCCCAAATTCCCAAAGCTAAAAACTGATCCAATATGTAGTAATACTACTGTCTATTTTATTGATCAATGTTCAATCAATTCAATTCAACATGCATTCACTTTTGTATTCTCTGGAGCCTAACACATATATGATACTCTCTCATGAGAAATCACAGGAACATTCATTTATCCACACATGGTTCAACGCTATAATTAATGATAAATCTCAATACTACTGTGAAGTAAGGTCCTATGTTGGTGCAGAAGAGAATGATCCATTCTACAATGAGTGTGTTCAATTTAAAGCAGTGGCTCCAATCTTTTCCAGGTAAAGACCTCTTTTATTTGCCAAAAAGATTTGGGTGCCCCATGATAGGAATTGAGAATTACCTGAGAAAATACATACCCACCATAACTTGGTAACCATGTGATACAAATTTTTTTATTTCAATAACCTCAAAATTTACTAATATTGGTAAAACTTAAATCCATGTATCAGATATTACACAGTGTCTAGAAAGAGTCCGGGGACATGGCCATAATAGCATTCTCCACCAAAGCATCCATGACCCACAGGTTGAGAACGATTGTTTCAAAGATCAACAAAGATGGCAAATGTGGGGAATCAGGAGGCACTGATCTGTAGGTAGACTTGGAGAGGAGCAGTTCTAAGGAGATAGCTGCTTTAAAAAAGAAGACAAAGGGGGCTCACTCGGGATTGATGTAAAGTCATTTTATGTAGTTAATTTCCTCCTGTAACAAATTACTACAAACCAGGAGGCTTGAAAGAACAGAAATTCATTCTTTTACTCTCTAAAGACCAGAAGTCTGAAATCAAGGTGTCGGTAGGGCTGTGTTGCCTCCAAAGGCTCCAAGGGAGAATCCTTCCTTGCCTCTTCCAGCTTCTGGTGGTGTCAGGTATTCTTGGCTTGTGGCTGCATCACTTCAATCTCTGCCTCCATCTTAACGTGGCCTTTTCTTCTTTATTAGTGTCTTCTTTGTCTCTTGTCACTTGTCATTGCATTTAAGTGAACCCAGATAATCCAAGATGATCTCATCTTGGGATCTTAACATGTGCAAATAACATTTTTTTCCAAATAAAGTCATATTTATAGGTTCTAGGAGTTAGGATATAGACATATCTTTTTGGGGGGACCACCATTCAACCTGCTACACAGCCCAACACCTCACTGATGGCTCCTGGTTTAATATAAGGAAAACTATGATGTCAAGAGGGTTAGAAAGTGATGACTTGTAAATTAGGGACGGTGCCGGGGACTGAGTTCAGGTGTGCTAGTGATCACTAAGGCATCTCAGTTCATCCAGCAGCTACTTTCTGAGGCCTATAGAAAGGTACCTTACCTAGAAATACACTTTAAAACATGAGATAATTTTAGTTGCTTTTTAAAAAATTACAATAACAATGGGAGGTCATTAACTATTCTTGAAAATATTAAAAAAATCACAGAAAGAAAAGTGAAAATAAAAGAAGTTATTCCATAACTTAGAAAAAAGATAAATTCTGGAATGTTTCCCACCTCTGCTCTCTCTTACTTGATCCCTCACTACTAATATTAGACTCCATCAGTTAGACTCCACTTATCTAATGCAGTTAAATTATTTGATTTTTCAACATGTTTATTTTAAAATAAGATATTAACATTTCAATATATAATGACATTAACATCTATTTTTGAGGGGTCAAGATTTATAAATTTTGATTTATTCCATCTATAAGATGGAATGACATTTTTTCATAAAACTTTCCATACTTGATCATGTCTTCATTATACTGATGCTCTCTAGTCATATATATGAGAGTGTATATAATCTCATTTAATCGTTACCATAGTACTCAGAGCTAGGCAGATTCTTAACAAATAAAAATAAGGCTTGAAAAGAATAAATCAATTTACTGTAGACAACAGAGCTGGCATGTCACAGAGGTGGGGTTAGAACCCAGACCATATAATCTCAAAGGCATTAAACCATCTGGCTTCTAGGAATAATAGTTACTGGGGTTTTTGATGCTTGCTTTTTCCAGGCAATGTACACAAACATTCTCTCATGACTTACTGTATTCTCTTTATATACTTACATGCATACATTCTGACTTTACATATATTCTCTCATTTAATTTTTTGACTTAGTTTACAAAGTAAAATTTTTCATTCTCATTTTACTGAAAAAGAAACAATTTTTCCCAACCCTCATAACCCTGGAGATGCTGAGGAGAAATGACACTGTGAGATTGCCATTTAGGAGCCCAGTATAGCAAACCAATCCCCTAGGGCTTGCTTTTCTTCCATTATTCCTTTTCTCTCCTGATATTTCCCAAATGGTGGCAAATGCAGCTAATCTCACGTTAGACTCAGAGGAAGTGTAAAGTAATTGAGTATTGATTTTAAAAAACATTTGATGAAAACATGTTATAGGGATACACAACATGCATTATATAAACATGCCATTATTTCATTTAAAAAATTAAATTTCTTCAGTAAATAGCAAGTGTAGTTTCACCTTACTAATAACTGACATCATTAAGAGTAAGAATCAGGAATGCTGCTTTGGTACATTTTCCCAAAGAGTATACGTACACATAAAATTTGTAATTTATATATTACATATTAATAATATAATTAATATATGTTAATAATACAACCTATATATTAATAATATATTATGTTATATATACTATATATTAATTCTATACAGTTTGTTATATAATGCTTTTCTGTTACACATACCTCCTTTTTTTTTTTTTTTTACCAAATACTAGATTATGGACATTTCTTCATGTGTCTAATTTTTTTTATTTATTTATTTATTAGAGAGTGAGAATGAGAGAGAGAGAGTACATGAGAGGGGGAGGGTTAGAGGGAGAAGCAGGCTCCTCGCTGAGCTGGGAGCCCGATGCGGGACTCGATCCAGGGACTCCAGGATCATGACCTGAGCCGAAGGCAGTAGCTTAACCAACTGAGCCACCCAGGCTCCCCCATGTGTCTAATTTTTTAAAAACTGTGTACATGACTAAATCACATTTCCTTTTATATAATTAACAATATTTATTTATCCACTTCCTATTGCTGAGCATTTAGGCTATTTTTTCAGAAGAGGACTTTTTTGGACTAATCTTTGTCACCATCTCTAATTAGTTCCTCAGCATAGATTCGCATAAGTTAGATCTACTGCATCAAAAATTATAATCATTTCACAGCTCTTTTTTTAGAGGAGGGGAAAGGGGATGGACAGAGGGAGAGGGAGATAGAATCTTAAGCAGGCTCCACACCCAGCACAGAGCCCATTGCGGGGCTCAGTCTCACAATTCTGAGATCATGACCTGAGCCAAAATCAAGAGTCCGTTGCTTAACCAACTGAGCCACCCAGGCACCTCTCATTTATAGCTCTTAATAAAAGTTGCATACTTGCTTCCCAGAAAGAGTTTACAAATTTACACTTCCAACAGCTCTTATCTTCCATGTCCCTGCAAGAACAGAGTATTATCTTGTTTTTTAAGTGCTTGCTACTGTCATTGGAAGGAAGTGATACTTAGCTTTATTCAGCATTTATTATTATTTTAAAAATAACTGTTTCTTAATGTTTTGCCTGTCCTCTTCTTGTGATTTGTTCATGTTCTTTTTGACATTTTCTACTAGGATCTAAATGTCTTATTGATTTGAACTCTCTCCTCTGTCAATAGGCAGAGTGCTGTTTTAATACATACATATGTTTTTACAAGGAAACAATTCTCCATTTTTCCATGATGATAAAATGTTGCCTGTACTGCATTTGGTTTTCCCATGACATTTTGTGAGAAAACATCTTACAAATGATAGAGGTCCTAAAGGGCAATATTATGATGTAGACTGTTGTTGATAATTTGAAAAATACAATAATAAAATGACAAGTAGCTTAGGCATCATGAATTCATCCTGAAATAGTGTAAACAAACACTTCCTCCAAAGGAATTAATCCCAAAGAATATTTTCCAATATTTAGGCATTTCTTTTTTTAACTAATTTTAGGACATTCGGAGATGGTTATTTAATGGGAGACATTTTCCTAAGTGTTCTATGTATTTCCTCTAAAATTACAAATGAGGCTTTCACCTTCTGGGTATGGTAATAAGGAACATCAGCCCCATATTAGTACTGTTTTTGGTATATGAAGCAAACTTTCTTATCAATGACACTTATTATTGTAATTCTGCACCCTGTATACTTTTCAAGTCTTAAGCTTCCATATATATTCAAGTGTGAGGCCCTGGCAGTGGGACAAGCTGGCTCCATCATCTGGGTTACTCATTACTCCCTAGCTCCTTCACATGTTTGTAAGTCTGTCTTTTGTAACGGAGTCACAGGAAATTCCTCTTCTGTAAGCATGGAAATGGCAGTGTAATATATGAAATCTCCTCCTAAGCTAACAGTCTTCATTTCACAGGAATAAGCAAGGAATTAAACAAATATTGGTGCTTTAGAACAAAGGGAAGACCTAAGACAGCATCTGGAATGGAATGAGACTGGCAAGATTGGGACCTTCCCAATAAAAGATTCCATTGTGGGGTCACAGGGCATGGAGGTATGGATCACGGTACAGGGAATCGTAACTGCAGACCTGCCAACAGAAGGGCTCCTCTCTGGAGGTGGATTAGAAAGGCCCAGGAGGAGAAATTCCCTGAAGTAGAGCTCCATAGAATCTTCTCCTTTTAATAGGGGCTCAGTTTCTACTGTGGCTGAGCTGGATAGTAAATATGACAGTTGGTCACAATGCTGACTTTGAGACTAAAATACTGAAGTGCTTTTTCAATCATTATAAATATATTTTATTACTATGCTTTATATTATGACATGTGGAGTTAAGACTATATTTTTATTTCAAAATCTTTAAACATACACGGATTCTTGACCACAATATATGGTTGTCTAGAACTCCTTACCAACCATGAAGGATAATAGATTTTACTGCATAGCTTCTGTCTCTTGCTCAGATTTTAATCAATTTAAGAGCAAAGGACTGATTTTTCTGCTTCCTTTGGTCTCCCAGCAGGCTGCAATTGAAAATGGATTCTGATGGCTTGGAAAAGTTAATCCATCTCTGAAAGGTACTGGAGACCAGCTCACTAAGCAGGAGCTGGCCCAGTGTGTCAAATCCTGTGGTGACTTGGTGCACCTTGAACTAAGCATACCATTGGCACTAGTCTTAGTAACAGCACTTATCAATCAAGTCTTTGTGTAGCTGAGTCAATGGTTTGACATGTTAAATGAATAATTATGGATTGGCTGACCTAGAGTGCATTTCAGGAGCCAAACTTCAACTTACTAATAGCCTTAGGATCAAGCTTCATACTGCACAGAGACGTATGTCTGCAGACAATAAATAATGCCATTATTCTTGGTTTGGTATGATATTTCTGATTGATCTTAACCCTTTGGTGAGAATGTGTTTTATATCCTCTCATTTGTTTTCAACCTACTTTAGGTATGTTAAGTTGCAAGACTCCACAGTCATAGTCTAACGTCTTGGTTAATTATATGTTTTCTTTAAAATAAATCTGGGTGTAATTTTTAAGAGTTCATTTGTCAAACTATGTGATCCTTTAAAACAATATCCTGTGTACCTAAGGAAGTTCTACATTAAAAATACCAACTTTTAAAAAGCAATAACAATCTTTCAAGAAATACTTTGTTTTTAAAGCCTTATTAAAATGTGTTTGTCTTAACTTTTAAGAGGGACGGTGACTTTTGATAGTGGATTTGCACCTAAAACATTGAGAAAAATAGGCTTATATCTTAGTAAGTAAGGTCTGAATTGGGAAAAGGGGAGTATTTTCTGGAGTAACCTTAGCATTCTCACACCTTTTAAACCACCTCCTAAG
This sequence comes from Phoca vitulina, assembly GCF_004348235.1. Taxonomy (NCBI): domain Eukaryota; kingdom Metazoa; phylum Chordata; class Mammalia; order Carnivora; family Phocidae; genus Phoca; species Phoca vitulina. Next base: position 7,784,122 of record NW_022589723.1, read on the forward strand.
GAATATGCTCATGAATTTGCTCATATTTCCTTCATTACTCATGAAAATACTTTCATGGAAATTTCACCATATGACATACACTTGCCTCAAAATCTTATTTTGGCTTTGCAACATTTCTCTTTCAGACATGAACATTTCTGGGGGAATTTTGGTATATAGAGAAAATGTAGTGTTTTATTTAATAATTACTATGAACACTTCAGGAGGCAAAAGAAATACTTTGAGGTCAATCTTGAAAGTAGACAAAAAACCCTACTCACTTTATTGTAACTGGAAAATTATACACATGATGGTATTTATAATCTGGGTCCCATTCCAAGTCAAATTAAAATGGGTCATTTTGTTCATTTGGCTTACATTTAATTCCAGAGAAAAAGTTCTGGCATTTTGTTAAACAAATATTTGTGTTGTTATAATATATGTCTACATGCTATTAAAAATGATTGGAAGTCAAGAATTCTGTCAAAATTTGTCACTTTCTTTTTTAACTTCATACTGGACATTTAGGGTGATAAAAGTCTATTATTGAATTAAAGATATTATTTTAATTTTTAAAATATATATTAGATTGAAATTAACCCACACAATACCTAAAATTATATAAATATATACATATATTTTTAAAAATTGAGATATAATTGACTTAGGACATATTATTTTCTGGTATATGATGTGATGATTCGATATTTGTATACATTGTAAAATGATTACCACAAGTCCATCACCATACATGTTAAAATACATATATTTTATATAAATATACTCTATAAACATCTTAAAATAAATTCTCTAAGATTGTAAAGTAAAGGTTTCCTTATACTTAGAGATTAGAAAAGAAAAAATCTTCTTTTATTATTTGTTAAATATTACAACTCAAACTTTAAACTGTATCAGTTCATTACCTACTTGATCATTTACTTCCTAGAATCCTTCCTGTGTTTTTTCAAAACTATATCTAGCTCAGGAGAAAGGAAACTTGATACCAAATTACTTCAGCGTAGTGCTATCTAACTTAGGTAGGCTCCAAAGCAGAATAAGAGAAAGTAGAAGGGGCAACAGTAAACATAATAAAATTTGATTACAGATTAAACTGAAACAAATGTAATTTGAGAATGAAATTATATTGTAATAGCCTTTGAACACTGGCACTATGAGAAGTCCAGTGACACGGAGAGCAACGTGGGGCACAAGAGTATAGGAAAGGGATGATGGCCTTAGATATTGAGAGAAACAAAGAAGAATATACTGTTGTAGGGTTCTTATATGAAAAATTGTAAAGAATTACTTACAGGTAGACTGTGATAAATAAAAGATGTATACTATAAACTCTAAGGCATTGACTAAAATAAGCCAAAGAGTTATAGGTAATAAGTCAACAATGGGAAAAACAGAACAAAAAAATACCTATGCAATTAATCTAAAAGAACTCAGAAAACAAATAGCAAGAAGATAGATGAAACTAAACTTTAATCAATAATCACATTAAATGTAAATGGTTTAAGAACCCCAATTAAAAGGCAGAGATTGTCAGATTGGATTCTCAAAAAAGACATATGTTGCCCATAAGAAACTCATTTTAAATATAAAGGCACATAGGTTTAAAGTAAATGGATGGAGAAACATCTGCAACTCCTTTATGTTGCTGGTTGGAATGAAAACTGTTTGAGCCACTTCAAAAACAATGTAGCAATTTATTAAAAAGTTAAACATATAATTACCACATGACCCATTAATCATACTCCTGGGTATTTATCAAAGAGATAAAAAACTCATGTTCACAAAACCAATAGTATGTGAATGTTTGCAGCAATTGTAGCAAATTATACAAAATTGATCCAACCTGAAAACAAACCAAATGTCCTTCAGTGGATAAATGGATATGAATAGTGGTATATCAGCAATAAAAAGGAACATAAGATTGGGAAATGCAAATTAAATCTATAATGAGGTATTACTATATACCTATTAAAATTACTAAAATTATACCTAATCATATCAAATTTTAATAAGAATGTATAGCAAGTACAACTTTCCTACAATAGTAGTTAGACCATAAAACAATACAATCATGTTAGCAAACAGTTTGGCAGTTTCTTAAAAAGATAAGCAAACACCTGCCATATGCCCCGGCCATTTTACTTCTAGGAAACTATCCAAGAGCAATGGTCCACAGAAAATCTTCTGTCCACAGAAAATCTTCTATGTAGAAAATCTTCTACATAATTGTGATGGCTTCACAGGTATACATGAACATCAAAACATATCAAATTGTATTTGTTAAATATTATACTTGTTAAATATGTGCAATATATTGTATATCAAATATGCCTTAAATAATACTTTAAAATTAAACCATAAAAACTTGAAAGGTATCTTGTGAGATGCAGCTAATGCAGTGCTTAGAAGGTAATTTACACTCTTCAATACAAACATTTTAAAAATGCTGAATATCAGTGATCTAAACATTCATCTCAAGAACTTAAAGAATAACAAATTAAAAACAAAGTAGATGCAAAAGAAAAGAAATAAAGATGAGAATAGAAATTAATGAAATACAAAAATACAATAGAGGGTATGAACAAAGTCAAAATGTCTATCTTATGAAAGCTTTATAAAATTGATAAACTCATAGTGATATTGATTTAAAAAAAAGGAAAAGGAAAAGGACCACATTAATTACCAAAATCAGGAATGAAAAAGCATCCAGTAGTATGCTATAGCAGGCTTGTACTGGTTCACTACAGCTGATTTTTTAAAATTTTATTTATTTTATTATGTTATGTTAGTTACCATTCAATACATCATTAGTTTTTGATGTAGTGATCCATGATTCATTGTTTTTGTATAACACCCAGTGCTCCATGCAGTCCGTGCCCTCCTTAATACCCATCACCAGGCTAACCCAACCCCCACCCCCCTCCCCTCTAAAACCCTCAGTTTGTTTCTCGGATTCCAGAGTCTCTCATGGCTTGTCTCCCACTCTGATTTCCCCCTCTTCATTTTTCCCTTCCTTCTCCTAATGTCCTCCATGCTATTCCTTATGTTCCACAAATAAGTGAAACCATATGATAATTGACTTTCTCTGCTTGACTTATTTCACTTAGCATAATCTTCTCCAGTCCCATCCATGTTGATGTAAAAGTTGGGTATTCATCCTTTCTGATGGCTGAGTAATAAAAACCACATTGAGATATCGCCTTACACCAGTTAGAATGGCAAAAATTGACAAGGCAAGAAACACTACAGCTGATGTTTAAATTTTCAATCCAATTTTTAAACACAGCTATTACTAAGTTAAATTATATACATCTTCAACAAAGTTAAATTAAAAATAACGGTAACAAATACTTAAAACTCATTACTTTCTATATTTTACTAGTATCTATACTCCTAGATATCTATATCCTTTGTATCTGTATCATGAAAACACTATATAGTGGAGTGCTACCACACATCTCTTACCCACAAGCTTTCCAAACTATTATCCAATTCAGCAATAACGTTGTTCACATTATGAAGAACAAGTGAAGTTCTTATATACAAAATACTGAAGCTGAAAAAGGATTCAGTTTAATGAATATAATTTGTATAAAGTTGAGAAATTCTTTAACAGTAGATAATGTTAGATTTAATGACAATATATAATTTTGGAATAGATATAGCACATTAAAGTGCAACTCCATTTGCCAAAACAAGATTGATGTGTATTCATAGATTTGATATGGATATGGCAAAAAATCGAACAAAGCATTTAGCAAGATCAAATTTAAATCTGATTTACTACAATAAAGAATATTATGTAACTTCTGGGAAGATGGTGGACTAGAAGGATCCTAAACTCACCTCACTTACAGATGCACACAGGTAACAGCCATGTTAGTGCAACTAACTCAGAAAATGACCTAAAGAATGGCAGAGACAGTTAATCAAAGAGATAAGGCTACATTAAAAAGGGCAGGAGGGGCAGAAATGCAGCTGGGAACCAAACTCCCAAGACTAAACACAAATGGTAGGAACACCACAAACACGGAAAAGGGAGAGAAGCAGACCCCACATCAGGCACCCAGGCATGGGGGACCTGCATTGGGAAGACTAGTTCTCATAAAATTTGGCTTTGAAAGCCAGTAGAGCTTAACATCATGAGTTTTCACAATCAGCAGGGTGTACGTAACCCCGAGTACTTTGAAAATCAGTGGGCTTAGCTCTGGGAGAGCCAGAAGATGAGCCAGCATAACAAACAACCCCACAGTGATGCAGCATAGATGCAGAGGTTTGAAAAGTGTCTGGAGTATATATATAAAGGAGATATATTTACTCATCTCAGAATGTGCTGGAGAAACAGGGATCTGGGAGAATTCTCCAAGAACAAAAGTGCTGGCATGGGCCATTTTTCTCCTCCCTCCTCCCCTAGCCTACAGCATGAACACTCTCCACCTACTTTGCTAACACCACAGTACCTAGTGTGATTGCAACCCTACCAGATGGACTAAAAACAGCCATTTGGTCTGACAGCTGGCCTGGCCCACCAACAAAAACCTCTCAGGGGCAGCATAGGGTGACAGCCCTGCAGTTTGGTGTGAGTACTGCCCTGGCAGATGGACTGGGAATAGACATTGGATGTGACTGCTAGCCCCACCTGCCAATGAAGGCCTCTCAGAGGGCACTATGGGGAGAGAGCCCTGAAATTTGGGGTGACTGTAGTCCCAGCAGGGGGATAGGGCAGTCATCTAGTCTGACTGCTGATACTACCCAACTATAAGCCCACAGTGGTCCCAGATTGGCCCCTTAACAGCACAAGGATAAACCTTGCCCACAATAGGCAAAGTTTACACTGTGTCCAAGTGGACTAAAGGCAAACACAGCTCAGCCACAACAGTAGAGTGCACATAACCCACATATGAGATACCCCCCAAATACCTGATTCTGGTAAACAGGGGGCATGGTGTTATAGGGGACTGCAGGAACTCTTCTTCATAAGGTCACTACATTCAATATCAGGAGACACACCTGATACCCAGAAATAAAAACAAAATGAGAAGACAGAGGAATATGTCCCAAATAAAAGAACATGACAAAACCATAGCAAAAGAGCTAAATGAAATGGAGATAAGAAATATGACTGATAAAGAATTCAAAGCAATGGTCATAAAGATATTCATTTGACTTGAGAAAAAAGTAGAGGACCTCAGTGAGACCTTTAACAAGGAGAGAGAAAATATATATAAAAAAAAAACAATCAGAGATGAAGAACTCAATAACTGAAATTAAAAATACACTAGAGGGAATCAATAGTAGATTAGAGGAGGCAGAAGAAGAGGGGCACGGCACCTATCTGGCTCAGTCAGTAGAACATGTGACTCTTGATCTCGGGGTTGTAAGTTCAAGCCCCATGTTGGGTGTAGAGATGACTTAAAAATAAAATCTTTAAAAAAAAAAAAAGAAAGGAGGCAGAAGAACAGATCAGTGACCAGGAAGACAGAGTATGGAAAGCAATCAAGCCAAACAGAAATGTATCTATATATCTACATAGATATATAATGAGAAGAGACTAGGTAAACTCAGAAACATCATCAAGTGGAATAAAATTTGCATTATAGGGATCCCTAGGAGGAAAAGAAAGAGAGGTGGGGGCAGAAAAATTTGAAGAAATAATACCTGAAAACTTCCCTAATCTGAGAAAGTAAACAGGCATCCAGATCAAAGCACAGAGAGCCCCCAACAAAACCAAGAGGTCACACCAACACACTTAGTAATTAAAATGGCAAAATAGTAATGATAAAGAGAGAATTTTAAAAGCAGCAAGGGAAAAGAAAAGAGTTACATACAAGAGAAACCCCATAAGGCTATCAGCTAATTTTTCAGCATAAAATTTTCAGGCCAAAAGGGAGTAGCACGATATATTCAGAGTACTGAAAGGAAAACAAACAAACAAAACAAAACCAAAACGCTGCAACAAAGAATACTTTACCTATCATTCAGAACAGAAGGAGAGATAAAGAGTTCCCTAGACAAACAAAAGTTAAAGGAGTTGTCACCACTAAACAGCCTTACAAAAGACATTAAAGGAAATTCTTTGAGTGGGAAGAAAACGCCATAATCAGGAGTAACAAAATTATGAAAGGAAAAAATTTACAGGTAAATGCTAATATAATAAAAGTAGATTAATCACTTATAAAACTAGTATGAAGGTTAAGGCACCAAAGCAGTAAAATCAATTATATCTATAAAAATTAGTCAAGGGATTCACAAAATAAATAGATGTAAATTATGATATCATATACATAAAACATAGTGGGGAGGAGTAAAAATTTAGAGCTTTTAGAATGGATTCAAACATAGTGACCATCAACTTAATATAGACTGCTATATGAATAAGAAGTTCTACATGGACATAATGGAACCACAAATCAAAAACCTATAATTGACACACAAAAAAATTAAAATAAAGGAATCCAAGGATATCACTAAAAAAACCCATCAAACCATGAGGAAGAGAGCAAGAGAAGGAAAGGACAGAGAAGAACTACAAAAAGAACTGTAAAACAAGTAATAAAATGGCAATAAGTACATACCTATCAGTAAGTACTTTGAATGTAAATGAACTAAATGCTCCAATCAAAACACATAGGGTGACTGAATGAATAAAAAAGCAAGACCCATCTATATACTGCCTACAGGAGACTCACTTCAGACTTAAAAACACATGCAGATTGAAAGTGAAAGGATGGAAAAACATTTAGTATGCAAATGGGAGCAAAAAGAAAAGCTGGGGTTAACTATCCTTATATTGAACAAAATAGACGTTAAAACAAAGACTATAACAAGAGACAAAGAAGGACACTGCCTAATGATAAAGGGAATAATCCAACAAGAGGACATAAAAATTGTAAATATTTATGTGCCCAATATGGGAACACCTAAATACCTAAAGCAACTATTAATAGACATAAAGGAAAAATTGACAATAATGTAATAGTAGTAGGGGACTTAACACCCCATACACATCAATAGATAGATCATCCAGACAGAGTATCAACAAGGAAACAGTGGTTTTGAATGACACATTGAAGCAGATGGACCTAACAGATATATTCAGGACATTCCATACAAAACCAGCAGAATACACATTCTTCTCAAGTGCACATGGAACATTCCCCAGAATAAACCACGTTAGGGCAAGAAACAAGTCTCAATAAATTTAAAAAGACTGAAATCTGATCATGCATCTTTTCCAACCACAATGGTATGAAACTAGAAATCAATCACAAGAAAAAATCTGGAAAAACACAAACACATGGAGCTAAATAATATGCTATTAAACAATGAATGGGTCAACCAAAAAATCAAAGAGGAAATTAAAAAATACATACAGACAAATGAAAATGAAAACACAATGGTCCAAAATCTTTAGGATACAGCAAAGGCTATTCTAAGAGGGAAGAGTATAGTAATACAGGCCTACTTCAAGAAATAAGAAAAATCTCAAATAACCTAACCTAATACCTAAAGGAACTAAAAAATTAAGGAACAAACAAAACCTAATCCAATAGAAGGAAGAAAATAATAAAGATTAGAGTAGAAATAAATGAAATAGAGACTAAAAAAATCAATGAAATCAGGAGTTGGTTCTTTGAAAAGATCAAAAGTATTGAAAAACCTTTAGCCAGACTCATCAAGAAAAAGAGAGGACTCGAATAAATAAAATTACAAATTAAGGAGGAGAAATAACAACCAACAACACAGAAATACAAAGGATTATAAGAGAATATTATGAAAAACTATATGCTGACAAATTGGATAACCTAGAAGAAATGAATAAATTCCTAGAGACATATAACTTAACTGAATCAAGAAGAAATAGAAAATTTGAACAGACTTATTACAAGAAATGAAATTGAATTAGAAATCAAAAAACTCCCAACAAACTAAAGTCCAGAACCAGATAGCTTCATAGGTAAATTCTACGAAATATTTAAAAGAGAGTTACTACCTATTCTTCTCAAACTATTTCAAAGAATAAAAGAGGAAGAAAAGCTTCCAAATTCATTCTATGAGGTCAGAATTACCCTGATACCAAAACCAGATAAAGACACTATGAAAAGAAGTAAACTACAGGCCAATATCTCCGATAAAAACAGATGCAAAAATCCTCAATGAAGTGTTATCAAACCAAATCCAACGATATATTAAAAAATAAAATAATTCACCACGATCAAGTATGCAAGGGTGGCTCAATATTTACATATCAATCAACAAAATACATCACGTTAACAAGAAAAAAAAATAAAAACCATATGATCATTTCACTATTTTCAGAAAAAGCATGTGACAAAGTACAACATCCGTTCATTATAAAAACTCCCAGTAAGGTGGGTTTAGAGAGAACATATCTCAACACAATAAAGGCTTTGTATGAAAAACGCACAGCTAACATTATACTCAATGGGAAAAAAAACTGAGAGCTTCTCCTCCTCTAAGGTCTTCAACAAGACAGGGATGTCCACTTTCACCATTTTTATTCATCATAGTACTGGAGACCTAGTCACAGCAATCAGACAACAACAAAAAATAAAAGGCATCCAAAATTGGTAAGGAAGAAGTAAAACTGTCACTATTTGCAAATGACATACTATATATATATATAAAACCCTAAAGACTACACTAAAAGCTACTAGAACTAATAAATGAATTCAATAAAGTCACAGGATACAAAATTAATATGCAGAAATCTGTTGTATTTCTATACATTAATAATGAAGTAGAAGAAAGAGAAATTAAGAAAACAACCCCATTTACAATTGCACAAAAAGAATAAACTACCTAGGAATAAACTTAACCAAGGAGTGAAACACCTGTGCTCTTAGAACTATAAAACACTGATGAAAGAAATAGAAGATGGCATAAACAAATGGAAAGATAGTCCACCCTCATGGATTGGAAGAACCAATACTGTTAAAATGTCCATGCTATCCAAAACAATCTATAGATTTAGCATGATCCTATCAAAATACCAGCATAATTTTTCACAGAACTAGAACAAACCATCTTAAAACTTGTATGGAACCACAAAAGACCCTGAATAGCTAAAACAATTGTGAAAAAGATTAAAGCTGGAGGTATCATAATCTCAGATTTCAAGATACATTACAAAGCTGTAGTAATCAAAATAGTATGGTAATGACACAAACATAGACACATAGATCAGAATAGAAAGCCCAGAAATAAACCCATACTTACATGTTCAATTAATGCACAACAAAGGAGGGAAGAATATCCAATGGGAAAAGACAATCTCTTCAACATATGATGCTGGGAAAATTGGACAGCTACATGCAAAAGAATGAAACTGGACCACTTTCTTACACCATAAGCAAAAATAAACTCAAAATGGATTAAAGACCTAAATGTGAGACTTGACACCATAAAGTTCCTAAAAGAAAACACAGGTAGTAATTTCTTTGACACTGGCTATGGAAACATCTTTTTAGATGAGGCAAGGAAAACAAAAGCAAAATTAAATTATTGGGACTATATGCCAAAATGAAAAACTTTTGCACAGTGGAGGAAACCATCAACAAAACAACAAGGTAGCCTACTGAATGGGAGAAGATATTTGCAAGTAATATATCTGATAAGAGGCTAATATCCAAAATTTATAAAGAATTTATACCACTCAACACGAAAAAAAACAAATAATCTGATTAAAAAGTGGGCAGAGGACCTAAATAGATCTGTCCTCAGAGAAGACATACAGTTAGCCAACACATGAAAAGATGCTCAACATCAGATAGTAATCCATGAAATGCAAATTAAAACCACAGTGGGATATCACTGTCAGTATGGCTAGAATCAAAAAGACAAGAAGTAACAAGTGTTGGTAAAGATGTGGAGAAAAGAGAACCCTTGTACACTGTTGATGGAAATGCAAACTGATACAGCCACTGTGCAAAACAGTATGGATATTCCTCAAAAAGTTAAAAATAGAATCACCATATGATCCAGTACTACCATTACTGGGTATTTACCCAAAGAATACAAAAACACTAATTTGAAAAGATATATGTATCCCTATGTTTACTGCAGCATTATTTACAATGGCCAAGATACAGAAGCAACCCACGTCAATCTATAAATAAATGTATAAAGAAGAAATGGTGTGTGTGTGTGTGTGTGTGTGTGTGTCTGTGTATCTATATATGTGTGTATTTCAAGATTTCATTCTTTTTTATGGCCAAGGAAAATTCTGTCATTTGCAACAACATGGATAGACAGAGGGTATAATGCTAAGTGAAATAAGTCAGTCAGAGAAGGACAAATACCATATCACTTTACTCATATGTGGAATTTAAAAAACAAAGCAAATGAACAAAGAGAGAGAGAGAAACAAACAAAAAAAAAACCAGACTTCAATACAGAGAACAAACTGGTGGTTGCCAGAGGGGAGGTGGATGGGGGGAAGGGTGAAATAGATAAAGGAGATTAAGAGTATACTTATCTTGATAAGCACTGAGAAATGTATAAAATTGTTGAATCATATTGTACACCTGAAACTAATATAACACTGTATATTAATCATACCTCAATAAAAATAATAAAAATGTGTAAAACCAAAAATGAGTATCATGTAGTTTATTTTATTATTATTTTAAATTGTATGTTACAGACCCTGTATATCAGTGAAGTTTAAAATAAACTCATATACATGTATAATGCATATGTTTTCCCCAGGGATCTGCTTGTTAAACATTTACCAGAATACCACAGCAATAACCTACAGACATTAACAGATCATAAAAATATAATTTTGCTAATAAATTTACAAATATAGATGAAGTGAACAACCTTCTAGAAAATCACAAATTATAAAAATAGACATAAAAGCGAATAATCTGAATACTCCTTTATTAACAAAGGGTAATAAAAATTCTACAGTAAACATTATTTGTAATTGTGATATTTTCAATATTTTCTAACTATAATCAGAAACTAAGTTGCTAATTACCACTACTCTCGTTCAACACTATACTACAGATTATATCCAATAATATAAAAAGAAAAATGAAATGTATAAATATTGGAAAGAAAGCAATAAAATTATGTTTCACAGATGACATAGCTGCAAAAATTATATATAGAAAATCAATTTAATTTGTAAGTAAAGTTAGCAGGGTTGTTGAATATAGTTCAATGTTAAAATATCAATTATATTCACATAACCAATAACCATCAGTGAGAAAATTAAAATTAAAAATTTCAGTGCCATTTAACATGAAAATAAATGGGGAACAGTTCAACAAAGATGTGAGAGACCTCTACACAAACTGATTCTATAATTACATGAAAATTCTAAGAACTGAAAATTTCCTATACAATCCGGAAAAAGAATAAACTTAGAGAACCTCCACTATGAAATATTGAGACTTTAAAGTTACAGTAATCAAGGGGTGCATGGGTAGCACAGTCAGTTAAGTGTCCGACTCTTGGTTTTGGCCCAGGTCCTGATCTCAGGGTCATGAGTCCATCCCCGCATTTTACTCCGCACTGAGCATGGAGTCTGCTTAAGTTTCTCTGTTTCCCTTTCCCTCTGCCCCTCCTGCTCTCTCTTACTCTGTCTCTTAAATCAGTCAATCAATCAGTCTTTTTTTGAAAAAATGAGTAACCAAAACAGGTGGTATTTTGAGGACAGACAAACAGAATAGAGAACCCAGAAAGAGATCCATATAGGCGTGGACATTTGATTTATGGCATGGATGGTGCTGCAGAACAATGAGTAAAGAAATGTCCCTTCAATAAATATGCTGGGTCAATTCTTAACCACATAGACAAATGATATTGTGTGTCAGGAATTATAGCAGAGCTCATCTGGGCAATTTTTCAGCTCCATGTGGCATCAGCTGGGGTAAATCTTAGTTGACACACTTCCAAGATGATTCACTCACATTTCTGACAATTTGTTTATTTCAGCTGAGAGCTTAACCAAAGGTTTTGCCTGGGAGCACAGGAGTCTTTCCATGGTGATTCTTGGGCTTCCTGACAGCAGGGGGCTGGCTTCAAGAACCAAGGATATCAAGATACATGAAGTAGAAGCTGCTAGTCTCTCTCTTTTTTTAATTTAATTTTATTATGTTATGTTAATCACCATACATTACATCATTAGTTTTTGATGTAGTGTTCCATGATTCATTGTTTGCATATAACACCCAGTGCTCCATTCAATACATGCCCTCTTTAATACCCATCACCAGGCTAATCCACCCCCCCACCCCCTCCCCTCTAGAACCCTCAGTTTGTTTCTCAGACTCCATAGTCTCTCATGGTTCGTCTCCCCCTCTGATCCTCCCCCTTCATTTTTCCCTTCCTACTATTTTCTTTCTTTCTTTCTTTCTTTCTTTTTCAACATATAATGTATTATTTGTTTCAGAGGTACAGGTCTGTGATTCAGCAGTCTTACACAATTCACAGCACTCACCATAGCACATACCCTCCCTGATGTCTATCACCCAGCCACCCCATCCCTCCCACCCCCCACCACTCCAGCAAACCTCAGTTTATTTCCTGAGATTAAGAATTCCTCATATCACTGAGATCATATGATACATGTCTTTCTCTGATTGACTTATTTCGCTCAGCATAATACCCTCTAGTTCCATCTACGTCATTGCAAATAGCAAGATTTCGGGTTTTTTTGATGGCTGCATAATATTCCATTGTGTGTATGTGTGTGTGTGTGTGTGTGTGTGTGTGTGTGTGTGTATTCTTCTTTATCCGTTCATCTGTTGATGGACGGACATCTTGGCTCTTTCCAGAGTTTGGCTATTGTGGACATTGCTGCTATAAATATTGGGGTGCATGTGCCCCTTCGGATCTCTACATTTGTATCTTTGGGCTAAATACCCAGTAGTGCAATTCCTAGGTTGTAGGGTAGCTCTATCTTCAACTTTTTGAGGAACCTTCATACTGTTTTCTAGAGTGGCTGCACCAGCTTGCATTCCCACCAACAGTGTAGGAGGGTTCCCCTTTCTCGCATCCCCGCCAACATCTGTTATTTCCTGACTTGTTAATTTTAGCCATTCTGACTGGTGTGAGGTGGTATCTCATTGAGGTTTCAATTTGGATTTCCCTGATGCTGAGTGATGTTGAGCACTTTTTCATGTGCCTGTTGGCCATTTGGATGTCTTCTTTGGAAAAACGTCTGTTCATGTCTTCTGCCCATTTCTTGATTGGATTCTTTTTTCTTTGGGTGTTGAGTTTGGTAAGTTCTTTATAGATTTTGGATACTAGCCCTTTATCTGATATGTCATTTGCAAATATCTTCTCCCATTCTGTTGGCTGTCTTTTGGTTTTGTTGACTGTTTCCTTTGCTGTGCAAAAGCTTTTTATCTTGATGAAGTCCCAATAGTTCATTTTTGCCCTTGCTTCCCTTGCCTTTGGTGATGTTTCTAGGAAGAAGTTGCTGTGGCTGAGGTCGAAGAAGTTGCTGCCTGTGTTCTCCTTTAGGATTTTGATGGACTCCTGTCTCACATTTAGGTCTTTCAACCATTTTGAGTCTATTTTTTGTGTGTGGTGTAAGGAAATGGCCCAATTTCATTCTTTTGCATGTGGCTGTCCAATTTTCCCAACACCATTTGTTGAAGAGACTGTCTTTTTTCCATTGGACATTTTTTCCTGCTTTGTCAAAGATTAGTTGACCATAGAGTTGAGGGTCCATTTCTGGGCTCTCTATTCTGTTCCATTGATCTATGTGTCTGTTTTTGTGCCAGTACCATACTGTCTTGATGATGACAGCTTTGTAATAGAGCTTGAAGTCCAGAATTGTGATGCCACCAGCTTTGCTTTTCTTTTTCAACATTCCTCTGGCTATTCGGGGTCTTTTCTGGTTCCGTACAAATTTTAGGATTATTTGTTCCATTTCTTTGAAAAAAGTGGATGGTATTTTGATAGGGACTGATTAAATGTGTAGATTGCTCTAGGTAGCATTGACATTTTCACAATATTTGTTCTTCCAATCCATGAGCATGGAACATTTTTCCATTTCTTTGTGTCTTCCTCAATTTCTTTCATGAGTATTTTATAGTTTCCTGAGTACAGATTCTTTGCTTCTTTGGTTAGATTTATTCCTAGGTATGAAGCTGCTAGTCTCTTAAAACCTGAGCTCAGAAACTGACATGGTATTACTTCTGCCTAATTCTACTGGTCAAATAAATCATAGAGCCCACCTAGATTCAAGAGAACAGGAGTTATAACACCATCTCTCAATGGGAATCATGTCAAATAATTTGTGAGCATTTTTAATCTTCCACATCTGGAGTGCCTCAGAAGGATTTTTCTCTGCTTCCCTCCTTCATCCCTAGTCTTTAATGAATGATTTCCATGTACTCAGTGAAGGCCCATGGGAAAGGTGTGGCACATGGGTGCAGAAATCACTTTTCCTGGGGGACCTTGTGATTCTAACCTGTCATGCCAGTCCTCACTTGATCCCTAAAAGTTTACAAAAAGTAAACTACTGGATCATGTGGCATTTCTATTTTTAATTTTTTGAGGAAACTCCATACTGTTTTTCATGGTGGTTGCACCAATTTACATTCCCATCAACAGTGCACAAGGGCTCCTTTTTCTCCACATCCTTGCCAACACTTGTTATTTCTTGTCTTTGATTCAAGCAATTCTGACAGGTGTAAATTGGTATCCCATTGTGGTTTTGATTGGCATTTCCCTGATGATGAGTGATGTTGAGCTTCTTTTCATGTGTCTGTCGACCATATGTATGTCTTTAAAAAATGTCATTCAGGTCCTCTGACCAGTTTTTGGTAAAATTGTTTGGTTTTTTGGTGTTGAGTTGTAAGTGTCCATTACTAGATGAATGGAAGATGTGGTACACACACACACACACACACCACACACACACAGAGGAATATTACACAGCAATTAAAAAAGGAGGAGATCTTGCATTTATAACAACATGGATGGACCTAGAGGTGTTATGCCAACTGAAATAAGCCAGACTGAAAAAGACAAATATCATATGATTTCACTCATATGTGGAATCTAAAAAACAAAACAAATGAATAAACAAACAAAAAGCAGAACCAGGCCTACAAATACAGAATACAACTGATGTTGCCATCAGGAAGGGGGTTGGGTGGATGGGCAAAATGACAGAAGGAGAATGAAAGATACAGGTCTCCAACTATGGAATGAATGAATTATGATAATGAAAGGCACAGCATAGGTAATGCAGTTGATATTGTAGTAGCATTGGTTGGTGACAGATGGTAGCTACACTTGTGGTGAGAACAGACAGCATAAGATATAGAGTTGTTGAATCTCTATGTTGTATAGCTGAAACTAATGTAATATTGTATGTCAACTATACTCAAATAAAAGAAAAAAATTCCCAAAATGTTTAGCTGATTTCTTCTTATTGGTGTGTATGTGAGATTCCTTTTATCTCTCTGGCAGCTCTACTAGCAATGAAAAAAGTCATGGCTGTCTTCTCTCCCAGGAAGGGTTTGCCAATTTCTGGAATTTAGTGTATTTAGATCAATTTGCATCTTTGACTGCCTGGTGTTTTTTTAAGCTATAATTTTGTAGCTTATCTGTCTTATTCTCATTGTTTGATTGATAGTACTGTCCTCATAACTTCCTACATTCTAACCAGAAGCAGAAATATCCCCCCATATCTTGATTTGATTATAGAATTCCCATTTTTTTCCTTTCTGATTTGCACTAGAAGTTTTTAAGTCCTTAAGTTTTCTTCAATATAAAGCCATGAAAATATCCCATAATAATTACTGTATTCTTGGTATCATTTTTCTTTTCCATTGGATTAGTGATACAGGTGAGAGGAATGATCCCTTTAACTAGTTAAGGGGGACCTCTCTAACATTTTAATTTTATTTTTATTTGTACTTACAAAACACATTATATGTCTTTTTCAAAATTTTAGTTCTTCTGCATAACTACATAACTGATGCTGATCTGGGGTTTTTCTTTGAAATAAAACTAAAATTATTTTTGCAGTTTTACTGTGAATCCAGAATCACAGTTTGTCTTTTAAGTCATCCCCTTTATGAAAGATCGCTTCTCACCTATCTCTTTCTCGTAAGTATTCATTTACTTATAATCTCATTTGTGACCATGATAAAAATTGGAATGCTGACAAAGACAGGGCCTTACAGAATTTTAGGATAGGTATAAAAAAATACATATTTTCCTAAAACTTGTTTATGGGTTGAAAAATATTGGTAGAATACTTCCTAGGGTTTTTGATGCTTCCTTTCACCAGTGGATATGTATAAAAACAATTTGCATGGGGGGTACCTGAGGGGGTGCAGTCAGTTAAACAGCCGGCTCTTGATTTCGGCTCAGGTCATGATCTCAGGGTCCTAGAATGGAGCCCTGCATCGGGCTCTTTGCTCAGCAGGGAGTCTGCTTCAGGATTCTCTCTCTCCCTCTGCCCCTCCCCCTGCTTGCTCTCTCTCTCTCTCTAAAATAAATAAATAAATCTTAAAAAAAAAACAATTTGCATGGTTGAAGTATATCGTGGCATGTGATTTCATTTTCTTTTCAAATTACGAATAGAGGATCAGGGATTGTTTCTGCCTATTCTCTGTCCTCCATATTGCTTGAAGTAACTTTGCAGATTGGAGGTGACTTTTGCTACATCATGATTAAAATGTAGAATAACATTTCTATACTTATATTTGCAAACTGAGTTAAGAAAAGAAAGTTTAAAAGAAATGTGATTCATGATTTCAAATGAAAATGGTTTATCCCTATAATAATCTTTTTTTGAAAATAACCTACCACAATATAGAAATACTTCAGAAATAATCCTTCCAACTTCTCTTCTCTCTGCCAACAAAAGGTCCCTCTATATGTGCTAAAGTTTCCAAACAAGACTTCCCCATGAGTAGCCAAGGAGAGAAATACACAGTCATGCCAACATCTGGTTCAGTGCTGAAGAAACAACAGAAAACCTCACCTCTTACCTAATGAGTGATGCTGGTGACTTTACCCTTACTACTTCAGTTGGTGTTGAAGGACTGAAGGCAGGCCAAGTCCTTGTTCACAGAAGTCTCTTTCAAAAGAGAGCTACTAGCATATTCCATTTCAAGCAGATGCCAAATATACAGCATTTGTATTTTGTCCCAAGCTGAATAGGAACTTATAAGTTATCCCCTGTGTTGATGTTTGAAGAAAAGTTATGCCTGTGGAAGAATCCGAGGGATATAAAATCTGTCTTCACTGGGACTATTTTTGCAATTCTGTTTTGCAGTAAGGACTATCATCTGTGAGAAGCACTTGCAAATTACTAAATTAATTTCATTGTAGAAGTAGCTATTATAATTAGCCACACACTTTCCCTAAAATCTTCCTTCAAGACATGGACACGTGTATAGGTGGTGTGTGTATGTACCTATATAAGGTTGAGAGGCACTGAGTTATGGAAATGGTTGGGATTGTGAAAAGCAGCCAACAGGAAGAAACAGAACGGGCCATCACAGTTCTGTAGTAACACTCTGCCTTGCCTGGTATTTAGCTCTCAGTCCCAGATTCTACTCATCTTTCATTCAAGTACAGCTCAAGATCCACCTCAAATGTGAACCCTTCCCTTTTGGCCATTGCCCACTCTGATGTCTGAATTCCTAAAACACATTTACATTCCATACTCATTTTAGCATTCAATACATACCACTAAGAATTGTCAGTTGTTTTGTTTTTGTTTTTGTTTTTTTCAGTTCCACTTGTTTATTTTTGCTTTTGTTGCCTTTGCTTCTGGCATCAAATCCAAAAAATCATCGGTAAGACAAGGAGCTTACCACCCATGTTTTCTTCCAGGAGTTTTATGGCTTCAGGTCTTATGTTCAAGTCTTTAATTCATTTTGAGCTGATTTTGGTGAATGGTGTAAGATAAGGATCCAGTTTCATTCTTTGGCATGTTTCTAAAATGTGCTTCAAGACTGTAGTTTTTGTTTTCCCTCAGATAATTCTAATCTTAGAAGTACTTGCTTTTTTTTTTTTCCTTCCATGATTCCATGATGAAAAGGATAAAAAGAAAGGCTATATAAACACAGCCAAGCCTGGACCTAGACCCGTGGGTGTCTCCAGACTAATAATTTGGTACCATTTCAAAGTGAATTTTAAAATATTATTCAAGATTTATTTAAAGGGGCAGGGAGACTCTCACTTCCTATTAATAAAAATGTATACAGAAATAAATTCATTTACTGACTCACTTTGCTGCCCCGAACAGAGCCAGAAGTCTGAAAAAAATA
The DNA here is from genome assembly GCF_004348235.1 of Phoca vitulina. Taxonomy (NCBI): domain Eukaryota; kingdom Metazoa; phylum Chordata; class Mammalia; order Carnivora; family Phocidae; genus Phoca; species Phoca vitulina. The sequence continues at coordinate 7,802,400 of NW_022589723.1, forward strand.
GCAGACAAAAATTTCCTGCTTTCCTACATCTCTTATTCTCTCCTCTTTCCTTTTGTGATTATTCAAATCAGACAACTTGTTGGCAAGCTTATTAAAGATTTAGATAATGAAGGAAATTCCTCAATCCTGTGAACAGCTTTGTGCTCTGCAGTTGTTTTATCTTGCTTTCAGCTTCCAGCTTTGCTATTTCTTGGCTGGCTGCAAATTGCATATGTGTGTTGCAAAATTCTTCAAGAAAGACCTGTCCATGCTGGTGAGCACTCTTTCCATACTGTGCTTCTGCTGGATTTGTACAAATCTGTATTTCTGTAGTTACATAAAAAGCCACTTGAGAAAATCTGGCTCAGCAATCACTTCATTTCTAATTTATTCCATGGATATTTTAATGCCCCCAGGTCAGTGTTTTGGGCAGCAGTCTTGTCTGCCTACCCCTCAGTCAGATTCTGTCCCCATGATTTATCAGTCTTCTTCCCAGGGAATACTTTCTTCCAAAAACCAGTCACCCTGGCTGCTATATTATACATTTAACTTGCCTTTTTAAAACACGACTTTTTATTTTATTTTCCTCTTTATTAATTTTTGATCTATGAGAGGCAAAGGAGATCACTGTAAAAAGCACACATTTAGGAATCAGATGTGGCAGCACATTCTGAATCTGACACTGTCTACCCCTGAGAATCTTGACAAATCATTTAGCCTCCTTGACCCCAGCTTTTATCATTTGTAAATTAGAGATAAAAATATCCCCCTTGCAGGGTAGTTAGGAATTTCAGCAGCACCTGCTCTCCCTGACGCTTTTGTGAAAGATAGCTCATTTTATTGCTAACAGACACTATGAAATTTTTAGTTCAGCCTTCAACACACACTGAGTTATACAAAGGGGATTGAAGTCATTAGAAGCTCAAACAATATTGTTTGGAAAATCACCATTATCTAGATCTCATATATATTAATAAATTCCTGTATTTCACAAAAAAATTATATTGGGTTCCTTTAGACGTCAGACATTTTAATTTTTACCAAAGCTTAGATTTAAAAAAACATACCTAATGTAACATGATGAGTTTCTGGAAGTATTTGTGTATGTGTGTGTGCACATGTGTGGGTAAAATATGCATTCAAGATTGACTGTGTAAAAAATGGAAAGCTGGAAGTAAGCATCCCCTTCTCTTCTATTACGCTGACCTTCACAGGTAACTACTATTAATAGCTTCTTGTTCATTATTCAAAATTTTTCATACATATCACTTTATTCATTGAATATTTACTGAATACCTATTATATAGCAGGCATTCTTGTAGTTTCTTGGGATGCATTAAGGGAAAATAAAAAACAAAACCCAAAATACATCTTTCTTTTCTTTCATCCCCTCTGTGTGTGTGTGTGTATGTGTGTATGCAAAACATTTGTCCTTTCTTTACTGGGGTATAATTTATATATAGTGTAATGCACATATCATAACTTCAATGAGTTCTGATAAATAGACACTTCTGTGTATCCTCACAAATGAACCAAGATATGAAATATTTCCACCCCAAAAAATTCCATCATGCCTCTTCTAGTCAGTCCATGCTTCAACCCCACATCACAGGCCACTGTCTTCTGATTTCTAACACCAAATCCCTCCCTGTTGCAGGATTTCATATACATGGAATCATACAGGATCTATTTCATACAGTATTTTTTCTTGTCTAGCTTCATTTGCTTCAAAATTTATCCACTTTATTGCATTTATCCATTTAGTCGATAATTTTTTAATTTTTTCTTGCTCCACTGTATGAATATACCACAATTTATTCATGTCCTTCTTGATGGATATTTGCATTATTTCTGGTTCTAATTATTATGAATAAAGGTGATATGAACATTCATATGCAAGTATTTATTGTGGACATATGTCTTTATTTGCCCTTGGAGTGAAATTGCAGGTCACGGGTTATACATATATGTATATATTACATTATATATATATATACACACATATAACATAGGTTATACATATAACATATATTTATATGTTTATATATATATATGTTTAACTTTATAAGGAATCACCAGTTTTCCAAAATAGCTATGCCATTTTACAGCCCCACTAATAACATATGAGAAATTCAGTTGCTCCACATCTTCCTCACCATATAGATCTTCTGTGTGTATGAAGTGATCTATCATTTTATTTTAATTTGCATTTTCCTGATGATTAATGATTTTGATCACTTTTTCATGTGTTTAGTGGTCATTCTGTCCATTGTTTTGTGAAGTACATATTCAATTATTTTGACCACTTTTTAATCAGGTTGTCTTTTCATTATTAAGTTGCAGGAATTCTTTATATTTTCTGGACACAAATCATTTTTTTCAGATATAAATATTATAAATATTTTCCCCTCGGTCATGGCTTACCTTTTCATTTTCTTAACATTGTCTTTTTATGAGCAGAAGTTTTTAGCATTAGAAAGTACAATTGATCTTTTTTTTTCTTTTAGGGTAAGTGCTTTTCCTATCATGTACAAAAATCTTTGCCTATTCCAAGTTTGCAAAGATAGACTCTTCTGTGTTCTTCTAGAAGTTTTAGCTTTTACATTTATGTTTATTATCCATCTCAAATTATGTTTTGAGTGTGTTGTGAGACAGAGGTCAAGATTCATTTTCTCTTTAAAGATTTTATTTTTTATTTATTTTTGAGAGAAAGAGCAGAGAGAGAGAGACTGTGAGAGCAGGGGGAGGGGAGAGGGACAGGGAGAGAATCTCAGATTCCCCACTGAACGCTGAGCCTGATGAGGGGCTTGATCTCATGACCCTGAGATCATGACCTGAGCTGAAATCAAGAACTGGACGCCTAACCAACTGAGCCACCCAGGTTCCCCAAGGCTGTTTTAAAATATGGTCATCCAGTTGTTACAGCATTACATTTGAAGATTTTATTTTCTCTCTGAAGTGCATTTGGTGCCTTTTTAAAAACATAATGACCATATATTTTGGTTCTATTTTTAGACTATTGATTTGGTTCCATTGATCTGTATGTCTGTATCACACTGTCTTGATTGCCGTAACTTTACAGGACATCTTATAATCAGGCAATATAAATCCTCCAACTTTGTTCTTCATTTTCAAGATTGTTTAGCTAAGTCCTTTCAAATTCTTTGTACATTTTAGAATCAGTCTGCCAAAATTTAATCAAAAAAGCCTGCTGGAATAGTATTCACTATGGAGCTCTTTACTCACATATAGAAGTACATTTCATTTTTGCATACCGGCCTGTTTCCTGTGACCTTGCTAAATTCACTTACAAGGTTTAGGAGTCTTATTATACATTCACTCCTTTAAAACTTTTATGTACATCATAATGTAATCTGCAAATAAATATTCTTTTTTACTTTCCAATCTTTATGTTAGGGATTTATTTATTTAGCCTGAGTATGCTGGCCAGAATCTTCAGCACAGTTTTCAGTAGAAATGGTGATAGTGGATGTCCTTGCCTTGTTTCTCATTAAAATGGGAAAAACATTCAATCCTTCACTAATAAGTTTGATGTTTTCTGTAGTTTTAAAAAAATTATTTATTTTTAGAGCAGTTTTAGGTTTACAGAAAAATTGAGCAAACAGAATTCCCAAATGCTTCCACCCACAGTTTCCTTATTACTAATATTTTGCATTAGAGTTGTATATCTGATGAATGTTTGTGTAACAGCCAATAAATGATTATTGATACATTATTATCCAAAGTCCATATTTACATTAGAGTTCACTCTTTGTGTTATACAGTTCTATGAATTTTGACAAATATATAATGCCTTGTATCCAAACCATTAAATATGCAGAATAGTTTCATTGCCTTAAAATCTCCTGTGCTCAGCTGTGTTGTTCATAGATAACCCTTAATGAGGTTAAGGAAGTTCCCTTTACTTTTAGTTTGCTAACAATTTTTTATCATGAGTGGGGGGGTGAAGTTTGTTACATGTTTTTTCTGCATTTATTAAAATGACCATATGGAGTATTTTTGGCCTTCAGTCTGTCAGTTTATATTGATTGATTTCCAAATGGTAAACCAATATTGCATTCCATGCAAACCTCACTTGATCTTGATGCATTATGATTTTGATATATTGCTGGATTTAATTTGCTACTACTTTGTTAAGGATTTTTATGATTTATGCATGAGAAATATTTTTCTAACGTTTTCTTGTTTTTCTCTGGATTTGCTATTGGGTAACACTGATCCATAAAAGAAGTTGGAAAGTATTTCATCCTCCACTCCTTTCTGAGGGAGTTTGTGTAGGATTGGTGTTATGGGTACAAAGCAGTTAATAATATTACTTTATCTTTTTAATATGTTTATGTTCTCTATAACGTCCAATTTTTCATATACATACTAAATATTTTTCCACTTCCTCTCAACTCTGTGTCTTAATATAGGTGAATTTTACTTCTTTATCCAGTCTGACAATTGTCTTTTAATCAGTGTTTACTCCATTCGCATTTATGTAATTACTGATATGATTGAGTTTAAGCCTACCATTTTGCTATTTTCCCTTGTTTATGTCATTTGTTCTGTTTTTTTCCCCTCTTTTTCCATCATCTTTTGGATTAATCAAATATTTATTGTTTCATTTATCTATTCCTTTTGCTTTCCATTTTTAGTGGTTGGTCTTGTCATTACAATATGCATTATTAACTTACCACAGTCTAATTTAAATTAAGATTTTATCTTTTCACATATAAGGTAAGAACCTTACAAGACTTACCCTCTTTTTGCTTGTCACATATTTTATGTTTATCCATGTTAAAAACTAAACACTTCCTAGCCATTTTTCCTTTAAACAGCTAATGGTTATAAAGAAATTAAGATATTAAGACATCTTTTTATATTTTTCCATATAGTCACTATATTTGGCGCTCTTAATTTCTTTGCTGATATTCAAGTTCCTTCTAGTATAAGTTATTCTTTAGACTGAAAAACTTCTTGGGCGCCTGGGTGGCTCAGTTGGTTAAGCGACTGCCTTCGGCTCAGGTCATGATCCCGGGGTCCTGGGATCGAGTCCCGCATCGGGCTCCCTGCTCAGCGGGGAGCCTGCTTCTCCCTCTGACCCTATCCCCTCTCATGCTGTTTCTCTCTCTCTCTCTCTCAAATAAAAAAAAAAAAAAAAAATCTTAAAAAAAAAAAAAATAGACTGAAAAACTTCTTTTAACATTTTTTATAGTGTAGTTCTGCTGGTTATGAAAGTTATTGTTAGCTATTCTTTATTTGAATATGTCTTCCTTTTGCCTTCATTTTTGAAGGATACTTTTGCAGGTTATGAAATTTTAGGTTAAAATTTGTTTTCCTCCCAGCACTTAAAATACGACATTCCATCGTTTTTTAGCTTCCATTGTCTGTGATGAGAGTCAGTGTTTATTCTTACTGTTTCCACATATGTGTTGTGTCTTTCTCTGGCTGCTTTTAAATTTTCCCTTATCCCAGATTTTTATCAATGTAATTATGATGTACCTAGTTTTTTTTTTCTTTTCTTTCTGTTTTTTGTTCTTTCTTTCTTTCTTTCTTTCTTTCTTTCTTTCTTTCTCTCTCTCTCTCCTTCCTTCCTTCTTTTCTCTTCTCTTCTTTTTTTCCTTTTCTTCTTTTGCTTTTGGTTTTGTCAATGTTTTCAGTTCTGTAGGTCGATATTTATCTTAAAGTTTGGAAGAGTTTTTAGCCACTAATTTTTTCAAAAAATATATTTTTTTGCCTCAATCTACCACTCCTCTCCTTCTTGGACTCCATTTGCACACATTAGACTATGTCTTAATATTGTCTCAGAAGTCATGTGTCTTTATTTTTTCAGTCTCTTCTCTTCTGTGTGCTTTATTTTGTGTATTTTGCATTGAAAATTTTCAAAGAAATTGATACTTTCTTCTGGAGTGTCTGATTTTCTATTCAGATCATTCACTGTATTATTCATTTAAGATGTTGTATTTCTTGGCTTTAGATTTTTTTTCATCTTTTTCTCCTCTCTGCTGAAATTTCTGACCTATTCTCTTGTTGTATCTATATAATCCTTTCCTTTCAAAAATATTTTTCTCCTAAATTCTACATTATATCATTATGAACATTTATGATTTACTATTTTTCCCCTGGTTATGGGTCATATTGTCCTGCTTATTCACATGTCTAGTAATTTATTTTATCATATATTGAATATTAAGGATGCTATTTTTGTGAGGTCATTTTTTTCTTTATTTGAATAGTGGCTATATTTTATTTTGGAAATTAGTTAATTTTTTGGAGAACCAGTTCAATCTCAGCAAGGCTTGGTTTGTTGAGTTACTCTAGAATTACCTTTATGGAATGTTACAGTAACCTTATTCCATGATTGTCCTTTGTAAAATCTCAACTAAATGCTCAGGGTATTCAGCAAGTTCTCTTCAGTCTTGTTGGTTGGAATTCCAACATATCCCAACATTGTGCAAGCTCCAGAATCTCTATCCAGCTTACAACCCATAGCTATAATTCCAGATTTTTCAGGATCTCATGGTATATGCACAGCTTAGTATTCGAGGGTTCTCCTCTCTTTCTCACTCTTTGTCCATATCTATATTCTATACAGCTCCCTCCTCTCTAGTACTCTTTCCTTCAAATACCACCTCCTTAGCAGCCCTGAATTATAATCTGTCTTTCACTTAGATAGCTGGTTGCTTTCTGTTTGGTCTGAACTCCCTTGTGCAATAGTTGGTAAGGTTCCCTGAGATAAAAAGCTATGGTGATTTGGATTTCCCTGATGCCGAAGAACGTTGAGCACTTTTTCATGTGTCTGTTGGCCATTTGGATGTCTTCTTTGCAGAAATGTCTGTTCATGTCTTCTGCCCATTTCTTGATTGGATTATTTGTTCTTTGGGTGTTGAGTTTGATAAGTTCTTTATAGATTTTGGATACTAGCCCTTTATCTGATATGTCATTTGCAAATATCTTCTCCCCATCTCACACCAGTCAGAATGGCTAAAATTAACAAGTCAGGAAAGACAGATGTTGGTGAGGACGAGGAGAAAGGGGAACCCTCCTACAGTGTTGGTGGGAATGCAAGCTGGTGCAGCCACTCTGGAAAAGAGTATGGAGGTTCCTCAAAAAGTTGAAGATAGAGCTACCCTACCACCCAGCAATTGCACTACCGGGCATTTACCCCGAAGATACAAATGTAGTGATCTGAAGGGGCACGTGCACCCCAATGTTTATAGCAGCAATGTCCACAATAGCCAAACCGTGGAAAGAGCCAAGATGTCCATCAACAGATGAATAGATAAAGAAGATGTGGTATATATATATATACAATGGAACATTATGCAGCCATCAGAAAAACGAAATCTTGCCATTTGCAATGACGTGGATGGAACTAGAGGGTATTATGCTGAGCGAAATAAGTCAGTCAGAGAAAGACATGTATCATATGATCTCACTGATATGAGGAATTCTTAATCTCAGGAAATAAACTGAGGGTTGCTGGAGTGGTGGGGGTGGGAGGGATGGGGTGGCTGGGTGATAGACATCAGGGAGGGTATGTGCTATGGTGAGTGCTGTGAATTGTGTAAGACTGATGAATCACAGACTTGTACCTCTGAAACAAATAATACATTATATGTTAAAAAAAAAAAAAAAGAAGATAGTAGGAAGGGACAAATGAAGGGGGGGAATCAGAGGGGGAGATGAACCATGAGAGACTATGGACTCTGAGAAACAAACTGAGGGTTCTAGAGGGGAGGGGGGTTGGGGGATGGGTTAGCCTGATGATGGGTATTAAAGAGGGCACGTATTGAATGGAGCACTGGGTGTTATACGCAAACAATGAATCATGGAACACTACATCAAAAACTAGCGATGTAATGTATGGTGATAACATAATAAAATAAAATTTAAAAAAAAAGCTATGGTGAAATGGAGCTCATTTAATGTGTTTCCTTCCTCTTAAAGATCACAAGCAACTCTGCACTGTCTAGTTGTCAAATTCCTGAACACAGTTGCTTTAAAATGATTTGTTCACTTTTACAGTTATCTAGGACAAATAAGGTAATCTGATGAATCATTTTGACTAATTACTTTTACATTTTGTTTGGAAATGGAGGTCTTTACAAAGCATTTTTAAAAATATAAATGATATCTCAAAAGTTTGCTATAAACTATTTTTTAAAGAACACATCTTAGAAATATTTCCATATCCACACACACACACGGATCTGTCTCATTTTAAAAAATAGTTGCATTGGGATGTCTGGGTGGTTCAGTCAGTTGAGTGTCTGCCTTCAGCTCAGGTCATGATCCCAGGGCCCTGGGATCGAGCCTCGCATCGGGCTCCCTGCTCAGTAGGGAGTCTGCTTCTCCCTCTGCCTTGCTCTACCTGCTGCTCCCCCTGCTTGTGCTCTCTCTCTCTCTCTCTCTGACAATTAAATAAAATCTTTAAAAAAATAAAAATAAAATAAAAATAGTTGCCTTGTTTTTCATTGAATGTCTTTATTGTATTTTATCTACACATCCCCCTTAATAGGTATTTGGTTATTTTTGCTATTATAGCAAAATAACTTACATTATTAGGAAGGCTGAGAGAATAAAGAACTCTGACACTAAAATGATTAATAAAGTTAACAGACATACCACTGACAAGGGCAGCTCCCAATGGAGTTCCATGCAGGAACTGACTAACTGGCTGAGGTTTTATAAATCTAAACCCTGGTCTATATTTAAACATTCTACCCTGATTATTTACTCCCCTCTATTGCAGTGGCCTGGAATCCTGAAAAGCATGTTTTCACAACTGGTTGGAAATGAGAGATTAGGTGGGTTAGATCAAACACCTATTCCCTGTGATCAAGGGAAGGAAACTGAGACCATTTCAAAACATACTCTTCAGATTAGCCATACAGTTTGGGATTTGTTCTAGTTGGAGAACACAACACCTCCTTTATAGACTCTCTCATGTCTACTCAGAGCCTTGAAGAAATTAAGTACAGAAATAGAAAGTTTAAAAAAAAAGAAAGAAAGGAAAAGAAGACAGACAAGGAGGGTCACAGAATTGAAATAATTTATGTAAACTACTTTAACACACCTGGATAAAATGTCCAAGATAATCCTTTATATCTAGTTACCACAAAAATCTAAAATGAAATTTATAAGCAGAATTACTTAAAACAAATATCAAAGACAAAAATACTCATGGGGAACACATGAAAAAAGGCTATGCATCATTTGGACAAATCATCATACTTCTCTGGATCTTTTATTCCTTCTTTTGTTGATTAAGAAAAGCTCCAGAGAAGAGGTATGCTTTGAGCTAATTTATGGGGGATGAGTAAAATTTGCTAGTTAAATAAGAAACAAAGGATATTCTAGGCAGGAAAGAGCATCCCTTTCATCAGGAGGCTCCCACTAACTTCCTCAGACAAGTTAATCTCTCTTTCCTCCAGGCTTCTGTTATGCTGTGTATTTATTTCTGATATCAGGAAATATTTATTTGCATATGCCTATACCCTCAGTTTTTAACCCTGGGCCAGGCAGAGGCCATTATCACTGAACATATCATAAATAAAATCATGAAATGGTGAAATGGAAGAGTGTACTTGGTGAAGGCTAAATCTATTGTTTTGGCACAGTGCTACATAGAAAGGGGCTGATATTAAATATTTGAAAAGATCCAAAAGTTTATGTTCTATCTGTAGGGGCACCTGAAACATATGATACTATAAATACCACAGTGAGTGGCCTGAGGTAGAAATTTCTTCCACTTACAGGCACAATGGGAATTAGGAAAAGAAAAGTGCTTTGGGAAAATTGCAGAAGGCTTTGTGGAAAAGGTGGACTGCCAAACAGACTCTGAAGGATGGGTACGTTTTGTGTGAAGGGAAGAGAGAAAAAGGTCTCCAGGAAGGGAGACCGGAAGTAAAGGTTAAGAAGCATATGGAGCATGTAGGAGGCAGGTAGAGGGTACAGCTTATTGCATGAAATGAGCCATGTCAGGAAATTAAGGGGAATAAGGTAGATTATAGAGTCATTTCAAATAGCACAGACCACAAAAGTCAGGTAAGAGCATTTGTACTTAATCCTAGATTCTAGAGTATGAAAGTGACATGGTGACAGTAATGTTTAAGAATGCCTTGTATCAGTTCAGTAATAACAGCCAAAAGATTCTGAGCAAGTTGATGTCAGAGACTGAGTCTTATTTATTATGGTGTTTATTCTGTGACTAGTATAGTGTTAGACACAGCACATTCTTAATAAACTTTTAAGTTATATTCCTGCCTATAATTTCCCATCAGTTGAATGAGAATGAAGGAGGCTAGCCATAATTCTGGCGGAAGGTGACTACAACCGTGAATATGGTGGTCCCAGTGTAAATGGATAAGAGACCAATCTCAATGACATTCCAAAGGAATAAATAACAGATCTTATTTATAGACTAGACATGGTGGATGAAGAGTTTCAAAATGATGTTTGGAGTTCTTGCTGGAAGCAATGATTGGAATGCTACATGAAAAGAGAAGCCTCTTCATTTCAGATTTAAGAGAGAAGAGTTTGGGTGATGGAAATGTTGAAACTGGTGGGAAAACCAGCCATCCAAGTTTCTTGCAGGAATTTGGAAATTTGAAGCTGGGTACAAGTAAGACGTCAAGACCAAGATTGTTTCTGTGAGTGAAATGGGGAAAGGAGAAGAAATAAAGTTGGGCTTTGAGGAAAGATATCTGGAATCTATGCAGGTTTCTAAAAATGTTGAGGAGTGTTTGAGATATGAGTTAAAGCCTGGAAATACTGGTCACAAAATAAACACAACCAGGACCCTCATTGGAAAAATGCTCCTGTTTCTGTGGTTGCTCTGACATTGTGAAGGTTTAATGGTGTATACGTCTGTGTCCTACAGGAGTTGGTGTGAGAACTGAGGCTGGAGAGGAAGTGTGTTAATACAGGTCCACTGAACCTTCCTTCTTTGGGTTTCCATAAAATGGACATTTAGTACAAACAGGAAACTTAATGGCAGTGCTCATTAATGTACCATGGGTTTTACTATCCTTTTTATGCCATTAAAAAGGACATTATACATTTCCCCATTGTTTAGGAGACATGCGTATTAAGACTGGCTTGGAAGCTGTTCATTTTGTGTGGCAATGTATGTAAAGGACAGACTGGGGTTTTCTAGATGAAACATTGCAATGTTTTGTGCCACACCTGCTCTCAGGCTATTTGTTAATTTCCTTGGCTTCCTCAGTCACACCTCTAGAACAATGCTTTAAGCATATCTGGAATGTTCCTGGGGATAGAGAAGATTGATAGCTCTGTTTTCTCTCAAAAACATTTAGCGATTCCAGAAATCTTTATTTCTGACATGCCACAGCACACCTCATCTGGCCTTTCATATAAAAGATACCACAAATATCTCTTACACAACTTTTGGCTGCAGGGGAATGATCAAAATGGGAATTAGCCTCTGCTTCAGACACAAATAGTGTATTTATATATAAGCCAGGAAGAATTTCAGAAATGTGTGCAAATGCCCACTGAAACAAGAAAAATTAATAGAAGATTCCTACAGAGGCACGGTTTTCACATTGCCTGATTTCAAGCTATATTACAAAGCAGTGATCACCAAGACAGCATGGTACTGGCACAAAAACAGACATACAGACCAATGGAACAGAATAGAGAGCCCAGATATGGACCTTCAACTCTATGGTCAAATAATCTTCGACAAAGCAGGAAAGAATGTCCAATGGAAAAAAGACAGTCTCTTCAATAAATGGTGCTGGGAAAATTGGACAGCTATATATAGAAGAATGAAACTCAACCATTCTCTAACGCCATACACAAAGATAAACTCAAAATGGATGAAAGACCTCAATGTGCGACCGGAATCCATCAAAATCCTAGAGGCAGTAACCTCTTTGACATCGGCCACAGTAACTTCTTTCAAGATACATTTCCAAAGGCTAGTGAAACAAAAGCAAAAATGAACTTTTGGGACTTCATCAAGATAAAAAGCTTCTGCACAGCAAAGGAAACAGTCAACAAAACAAAGAGGCAACCCTCAGAATGGGAGAAGATATTTGCAAATACCTACAGATAAAGGGCTGGTACCCAAGATCTATAAAGAACTTTTCAGACATTTCTGAGGGTGATCCAGAGTAATGCATTTTATATCATGACCCAGCTCTGTGTGCATGTTTATGAGCGCATAAGCACACATGCGCACGCACATACCCACACACACACCCACACACCACATACAACTGAGACACAGTTTGATGAAACAATAGATTTCCTTGTTACTTGGGTAATGCATTATTCTATTCTAATCTAGTCTATCCCATCCCATCCCATTCCATCCCAGCAAAAATAATGCTGGTTGTGACTTACTAAAATAATTTTATTTTATGAAGAACTTTGCTAATTCATTTTTAGACCCTTAGGAACAAATTTATTATTCTGAACTTGAAAATAGGTTATAATTTTCATCTTTACATTTCTTTTTCCTAAATCAGCAATCAGCTTCATTCAAAGTAGAAACAGGCTCTTGGATGTGGGCTGTTTCATTCCCATAGTTATCTTCAAAGAGGAGCTCTTGCTGCTGGGTCACTCATAGCAATCACCACCTCTCTGTTCTTGATCTTCCCTCAATACCATGATAAATTAGGGAGTGAGTCTACCCTCCTATCCCACACAACTCTTACACATGTCACAGAACAACATTCCCATAATGATGCCAAATGATGGGCTGGCATTTATTTTGCCAGCCTCTTAGTCAAACAGCTCCAGTGACTCCAGAGGCAAGGGGATCTAGGAAAGATGGCACAAGAGCAGTAGTGGCCCCAGACTCCTATTAGGAGGGACTTAGGGCAGCCATTTGGCTGGAAGTTGCCAGGGGCCTTGTCCTAACCTGTCACTGTACAGCCAGTTTACATATTTATCTGAGGAGGCCTGTTGTGTTGAAAGGTTGGGAGGTTGGGTCCTCTCAAGCCACCCCATGGAAGAGTCAAGAAACTAAGTGAAGTCATTGTGGAGAAATTAGTCTGAATTAGACTATCTTCAGAAAAAGGCATGCTCAGAACAATCACTTGGTTTGCAACATGCTAGCAAAGAGAAATCTCTCAGAAATCTCTTTCAGTGCCTATATAAGAATGATATAAAAATATGTGATTTCAAAGACTTACATAAAGAGTAAAAGAGTGCACACAGCAATTCCACTCCTAGGTACACACCCAAGAGAATGGAAAACAAATGTCTACGCAAAAACTTGGACACAAGTGTTCATACCAGCATTATTCATTACAACCAAAGAATGTAAACAGTTCAAATGTCCATCAGCTGATGAACAGATAAACAAAATGTGGCATAACCATATAATAGAATAGTATTCAGCTATAAAAAGAACTGAAGTACTAATACATGCTACAACACAGATGAACCTTGAGAATATATTAAGTGAAAGAAACCAGATGCAGAAGGACACTACTATATGATTCCATTTATATGAAATGTCTGAAACAGGCAAAGCCATAGAGATAAGAAACAGATTAGTGGCTTCCAAGGGATGGGGGAAGGGGAAATTGGGTTAACTGCTAATGGGTATATAGTTTCTTTGGGGGATAATGGAAAAGTTCTGAAATTAGATAGTAGTGGTGCTGTGATTATATTAAAATCCACTGATGTGCATACTTTGAAATGGTAAATTTTAGGTTATATGAAGTACGTCTCAATAAAAAATGCTATCAAGAGAAAAGGGAGAGGGGCACCTTGGTGGCTCAGTTGGTTAAGTGTCCAACTCTTGGTTTTGGCTCAGGGTCATGATTTTGGGTCATGAGATTGAGCCCCTCGACAGGCTCCACACTCAGTGTGGTGTCTGCTTGAGATTCTCTCCTTCTTCTTCTTCCTCTTCCCCTGCCCCTATCTCTCAATAAATAAATAAATAAATAAATAAATAAATAAATAAATAAAATATTTAGGGAAAAAAAGAAAAAAGGAAGAGTTAGGTAAATTCTAGTTTAGCTACCTTATGCATGATCACAATCATTGTTGTATGACTGCATATACCTAAAAATCTTAAAATGATTTTTTATGTAGGTCAAATTTATAAAAATTATATTTTTGCTATTTAATTTGCCAAGTATTTGCCTATTAAATGTATTACCACAAAGTCTAAATTAGGAAATCTTAAATAAAGTAAGTTCTATTATTAACTAATCTACTCTAAGCAGTGTGTGAGGCTGTTTTTAATCATTATTTATTGAACTTGTACTTGCATGATACTGTGCTAAGTGATCAAGAAACAAAGACATCACTAAATCTTGACCTCTGTTCTAAAGAGCCATTCAGTTCATCTGGGAAACAGAACCTGGCATAAAATCTAGCACCTAAAAGAAGGAAGACCAAGGACCAAGCCAAGTGTGAGAGTTTCAATGGTGAACACTATAGGCATTCTGAAAAGGGATAAAGAAGGTAAAGCCCCTTGAAGAGATGGGTCTTTGGATGTAAAAGAGAAAGATGTCAGGCAAAGGAAAGCACAGACTCAGGGGTGGGAAGGCTGTGGAGAGTTTGCTTAGGACCTGGCCTCTGCAGAGATCAAAACAATTTCCTCATCATCATTTTTCTTCTAACATCCTACTAGGGCCTCAGATTATTTATCCTGTTTTAGAGGTAGGACAACCAAGGCATGGAGATTTTAAGGAGGATCCAGTTAAAAGAAAAATAAACTATAGTATATTGAGGAATTTTTTGAAAGAAGAATTTGTGGTTTTCCTTGGAAAAGATGTTCTCTTACATCCCAGGCTCCAGCCAGCTTTTGGTAAGATATGTCACTAAAAGGAAAATTTAAATTGTTTTTAAAGCATCAAATTTTCATTAGAACTTGTCCGAACTGCAATACTATAAAGACAGAGGGTTTGGGGAGCCTTTGGACTTCTTTATTTCCAGTGCAATGAGAGAGATCAAAGTCTTAAGCAATTTCTAACCAAACTTACTTTAGCAAGTTAAGTAATTCAGGAGAATATACCTTTTAGAATGTTTCCTGCTTTCTCAAAATAAATAAATAAACAAATAAATAAAAATTTGAAATGGTGTCCATCAGAGGGGTGAATCCAAATGTAGAAATTAAAAAATTGTGTGTACTTGGATGTAGAAGAGTTGTGGCTTTACCTTATTTGGTGACCACAATGGAGAATGCAACTGGTTTGGGAGTCTAAGAAATAGATGGTTCTCACCCTGTATTTGTTTACCGCTTTCTCTTTCTCGTAGCCTTAACAGTTGGCTTAGTTAAGCCAACAGCGCACACCTACTATATGTGAGGCATTTTTCTGGACACAGAATGGGGAGAAAAAGACAAGTTAGGCATAGTCCATGATGTCAAACTACTTATTCTACAAATCCACATTTCCCAAAGTTTGCCCCACAGAACATTGCCCTTGGAGTTCCTCCACAAGAGAAGAGTTAGATGTTTAAATTGGTTTAGGAAATTCCTATATCCCAGAGCCTCTTCTTAGAAACGGACAGTAAAAAAAGCTGCAGAAAAAAACTGTTAACTCAGAATTCCCTGTACAGTATCCTCTATTAAGAGTCTACAGCTAGTGACCTGCAGAATACACTGGGAGAAGTTGTTTTAGATCAGGGCTGTTCAATAGCACTTTCTGCAGTGTTGGAAATATTTTATGTCTGTGCTGTGCAATATGGTAGTTAGTCACATGAGACCGTAGAGGACTTTAAATGTGGCTAGCACAACTAAGGAACATGATTTTTTAAACCTTATTAATTAATTTAAATTTATTTTTTTAATTTTATTTTATTATGTTATGTTAGTTGCCATATAATACATCATTAGTTTTTGATTAAATAGCCACGTGTGGCTAGTGACTACCACACTGAGCTGTGCAGCTCCATATCATTAAACATAAATCTTTTAAAAAGTCTTTTAATAGAAATATGAATTTTTCAATGTTTTGCACACAGAGAAAGGTGACAAATATTTTAGGAGATTTGGAGAGAGTTGATACTCTAGTGACACATGAGTTTGAAAGTTCTGACATCTGAAAATGCCTTTCCAATCTTTGTAGATATATTAACCTAAATCCTGATTAAGGCCACTTTTTAATCTCTACAATTGGATCCATATCAACAGGTACAACTCATAGGAAGAAAGGCAGCTCTGCTGCTCTGGGTAATTTGTCTTCCTTCCTGGCCTTCAGATATGATGCAGAAATGCATACACACTCAGAGATGAGCTTCACATATGACTATGTGGATAATCCCCAGGCTTACCGTGGGATCAGTCAGGTAAAATCATTGTCCAACGGCTTGATATAATTCTCAAATATTCATTCTCAAAGGTTCCCTTCCTCAAAAAGTTTTATTTTTACATTTACTTGATCTTTCAAAACATGTCTTTTTTATTTTTATAGTTATGAATAACATTAATCCAATAAAATATTTTCAGGTTTCATAGAATTGGTAGTAATCCTGAGAAGGTTATAAAAATGGCAGCTTTTATTTCTTTATTCCTTTTCTTATGATACTTGGCTTTTGATGTTTTGAAAGGGCTTTAGAACACCTCCCAATTTTTCACACATTGGCTCATTTTCAACTTTTTCTGCAGGCGTCCAGAGTCCATGACGCCTGCCTCCACAGGCTTCATGCTTTGTGGCTTCGGCTTCACTTCCTGCTCACAAAGCCTGTCTGTCCTGCAGACAGAAAGGGGCTGGAAGGAGCATCATACCCAGAAAAAGAAGAACAACGTCGCCAACCCTGATAACAGCCAAGGCTCCCGTCTCCACTATTAAAAGTGCTTTAGGAGGAGTTGGTAGTATGGCAAAGAAGCTGGGTATTCTTATGAGTCAATTGTCTTGAATAAACTCGGGAGAGGAGCTGTAGATTTTCTTTATTCCATAAATGTATAGAAATTATTATCAATAAACATTGATAAGCACTTGAAGCCTTTACTTGAGAAATCCTCTGGAAGGCTATGTAGTTATTAGACATCACTTTATTTACTTTGTGGCTTAGGTCAATAAGGTCAGCTTAACTTCAGAATTAACACTAACTCTTGCCAGGTTGAGTGGGAATTTTTTCTGGACAAAACTCTGAATGGGAAATCTGACTTGCCTTCACTAGGTTTAGTTGGTTAGATTCTGGTGTGCCCACAGTAAGTTGTATTTCAGGGCCTTGATCCTTAGGCTAAATCACATAATGGATCCACATATGAATTCCATCAAATACTACTGCTGATTACTGCCAGTAAACCATTCTCCATTTTTCACCCAAGTAAGAACACGTTTACTATTCCGTAAATTAAAATTTGGTGGCACTGTTGGGGGAGAGGCAGCAAAACTAAACAGCTCAGTTTAGTTTGAAAGTCTGAGTCAGGGTTTTTACTCATAAGCTTAATAGAAATAAAATATAGTCTTAGCCTAGGAACTAAATTTGATGGTGGAAAGTAAGAGGGAATGTATTGTATATGACATGACACGTTTGGTTTTATTTATATAAGCTATAGCCTAGGAAAGTAGCCCTTGAGGAGGGGTAAATAAGAATTTCACGATGCTACTGAAACAATAGCTAATAGCATCAATAGCATTTTCCCAAATCTCCAGCAATCTTTTTCTGTTTGTTTGTTTGTTTAGAGAGAGAGTGTGTGTGAATGGGGGTGGGGGAGAGGCAGAGGGAGAGGGAGAGAGAGAATCTTAAGCAGGCTCCATACCCAGCATGGAGCCCATGCAAGACTCAATCTTGCAACCCTGAGATCATGACCTGAGCTGAATCAAGAGTCAGATGCTCAACCAACTGAGCCACCCAGGTGCCACCACCCCAGCAACCTTTTCTGTAGTGGCTCTCATGGCTGCAGTCAGAATTTGGGTAACTATGGATTCTTATCTCCCTATGAACTTAAGAAAAACATTTTAGGTAAGCTCCATAGTGCAAATGGTCATTATTTTATTCTGTATTTCTCTGACAATAATCCAAGGAATGGTATTGGTTGTTATCAGTCTTAAAATATTAAGTGTGTTGCCCAAATCTCATAGCAGTCTGTTAAAAATGTATCATCTGTGAATTTATCTCAACCTTTTATATTAACTTGATTTTATTTTTTAGAGTATTTTTCTCACAAAAAGCTAATCATTTCATATGTTTACCTCACTGTCTGATGCATTCATCATTCATTACTGATGCATTCATCCAGTTAGAGGCAATTGCAATAGTCCACGAGAAGGACCTTGGTGGCCTGATCTGGCCTGGGACTATGGAGATGGAGAGAAGTATTGGGTTGTAAACATATTAGGAGGCCAAATTTGCAGAATTCGTGCATGACTGGGGTGAAGGAGAAGCTAACTTTAAGCAACCTGCAGGTTTCTGACTTAGGTAACTGTATCAACTAACTAGGAATAGGATTTTGTGCAATAGAAATAGATTTGGGGTTAAATACAAGAAGTTCATTTTTGATCAGGTGTTATATAGATTATCTTTGAAATGTCTCTGTGGAGTTGTCTTTGCAATGTTTCTGACCATGAACCAGAGAAAGAAATATGTTTAACATCATAATCCCATACTCTCACACAAATGAAAAAGTTTCCTTAAATAATAATTACTCTATATAAGTGTGAGGCACTCTGATATTTTCTATTCTATTCTATTCACATTTTATTTTTCAAATGCTGGTCTCTCCTCGCTCAACTGATTTTGGACCCACTAATGGATTATGACTCACAGTTTGAAAAACACTGCAGTGCATATTTTTACTTACATGTCTATGGATGGGAGACGTATTTGGGTTGGAAATAGATGTATAGATGAAATATCAGCACAGAGGTGGTAAGTGCATCTACAGAAGTGATTGAACTGGCCTAGGGAGAGACTAAAAAGTGAGAAATGTAGAAGGTCAAAGACCTAATTCTGAGATACAGGGAAATGGCACAGAGGAAACAGGACAGTGTATGCTGAAGAAGCCAATGAAAGAGATGGTTTTGACAAAGAAGGAATAATGTTCAGTGCAGTTCAATGCTGCTAAGAGGTTGAACTAATCACTGAAAAGTTTCCACTAGATGCTGAAATGACGAGGTCACTGGTCACCTTTGTGAAAGACATGTCAGGCTTAAAGGGAAGGACCTGGACTTCTGTAGGTTGAAGAAAGAGTAGGAAGTGAAGAAATACAAATAGAGAATTCCTCCAAAAAGTCTGTTTCTGAAATAAAACATTGAGATCAGTGGGAAGTAGAAAAGAAAATCAGTGGTAGGACCGAAATAGTACTGTACTTCCTCTTATTTGTCATATAACTTCCTGTTTCCAGGTCAGGGCAGTTCCCTGGGGTCAGCTCTAGAGTCACAGGATTAAATGAATAAATCCGTATTTGCCTTACACTTGCTCTCTTGTATGGTTGTGTGGTCTTTCATTCTGGGTATGCTTGTATATGAATAAAAAAAAGTAAATTATATAAATAAATATTACTTATATAAATTATATATAAATATTATATATAATAATATATATAGGTATATATATATTTTTTTCTTTAGTCTGAAAAGAACACATTTAGGTGAGTAAATCAGCAAGGTTTCTTTTTTATATTTATTTATTTATTTATTTGAGAGAGAGCACAAAAAGGGGGGAGGTGCTGAGGGAGAGGGAGAAGCAGACACCCCTTTAGCAGGGAGCCCAACATGGGGCCCCATCCCAGGACCTCGAGATCATAACCTGAGCCGAAGGCAGACACTTAACCAACTGAGCCACCCAGGTGCTCCTCAGCAAGGTTTCTAAGTTGTTCCTTATGTTGAAGGACCAAGGTGTTCCCGGGATACCTTTATCTATAATAGAACGCTGGAGCTTTGGCTGGAGAATGCCCTAGTACAAGGTGTATAATAGCATCAAGGCCTGCCCATCTTCCCTCTGGTATGACTCAAAGTACAGGCCAGAGACTTGACTTCTTTCAGTGGCAGAAACATCATTCAAGGCTTTATTTGCACATGCCTTGAGTTTCAGCTTTAGGAGACAGAGAGTAAGAGAGTGATTATTATTTCAGTTTCGATACCAGTCCAATGATCAGCTTTGTCAAGACACATAATTGTCCCATATTTGAGTCATTGCCAATGGTTAGTAATAACCACAATCTCCTTGATATTTCTGTCAAAAATATCCTGTGGTTTCTAAATTAAAATCTGCCAACCTTAAGAAACACAGATAAAGGAGATATTATAAGGTCACAGTGGAAAGATAGTTTGTTTTAGAACCCAGTTTCTCAGCCAGCAGGGCAGAATACTTATGTTAAACTCTTCTCTCTCACTGGCCTTTGGTTAAAGATGGAGTTTTATAAATCACTTTGGGATTTCAGGAGAACTGTATTGATTCTAAACCAGAAGCTGTTATAAATATGACCTGGCTTTTACACAGCTAAATTAAAAGCATGTGAAGAAACTAAGAGAATTAGGTGGAAACTCTACTCTCTAATTTCTCCTTTCCTGGTTATTTCAAAATATTCACACTACTTCTTATTTGGAACAATGTTCCATACACAAACAAGATACTATGTCAGACAGTGGGTCTAGCGACTCAGCTTCTCAGCTTTTCCTGGAAACCAGTGTTCTTTTCCAGGACTTGGAAGCTGAGGTGTCACACGGTCAAAAATGCTTCCATCTACTGGTCAAACTCAGGAATACACTAAGTGTTTCTCCACGTAAAATCACCAGTCCAGAGAACACAAAACACCCAAATTGAACAGAGGTTGGCTTTGAGGCTTAGATGCTCAAAACAATAGGTTCCTGCTGATGGTGAAGGTAAATTCCAATAAAAAAGCAGGCCACTCAGATCAGAGGTGGAGTAGAGCGGTAAGGTTAGAACTAAAAAATCCCCAAGGCTCTGTTTATATATTCTTTTGCCAACCTAGAAATAAGTAGGTAATAGGTGATTGTGATTGCTTTAAAATATTCAGGTGAAAAGTGCTCTTTCTTCTGCATATTACCAGACTTAATAGTCTATGGAATTCTGAGTCTGAAACCAGTAAATGGAATGGCTTGAGGTCAACTGACCCTTTTCTCAGTGCCTAGTTGGGTCAGTGGCTCCCTCATGGTGAATCATTTTAATTCATTCCTGTGGGTGAAAATACGTGACTGTTCCCCTTTCCGACTGTCACAGGGAATTGATTTGCCATGGTGAGCAGTCGCCAGATAGGACAATGGAATTTGTCCCATTCCTGTGATGATTTGAGATACAAAATGCCAGGCTGCTTGGCCTAGGGGGAGGTGCTGTAATTTACAGGCACTGTGGCCCAGTCTCTCCAGCACCCTTTGCTCCCGTTGACAGTCACCCTTCTGGGCTGTGATCTGGCTGAATTAATTCACAGCTGCCAGTTATCAGGACTTCATCTGCATTGTTAGCATTCCTTCTAACCTGCAGCCTCTATTCATTTAATGGTTATCTGATGGGGACTGATATTGGGTGAAGAGGAATGTTCAAATCATGCTGGCTTTGGCAATGGGAGCTCAAATAGCAGAACTTCAGTTAAAGAGGAGAATATTTGCTCACTGATATGCGATTTTTGTTAGTATGATTGTGGAATGGGAGGGAAAAGGATTCCAGGGAAATATTCTGGCAAAGAGGACTTGAAAGAATGATGTTCCGTGTACTTTATTTATTTGACCAAAAGATGAGAAGAGAGCAACAAGGTAGGCAGGCAAAGAGCAGATATGATAGGAACAGATTTCTGCGAATTAGTGTTGGCCATTTTCCAGGCAAACATTCTGTAGTTGTAGTCTCATTGTTACACTCAGTTGAACAATTTATTTGCACTGAACTAATTTCAGCAAGAAATACTGTTTTTAGAAGACTCAATTTTTAAGGAGAAGTTTTCTTGATGAACATATTTTTAAAGCATATTTCTGAACTCTTTTAAAGCATGTCCCTTTCTTTTCAGACTTCCAGGTAGATGAGAGAGTCTATGGAAAAATTGTATGGAAAGGGACAAAGCACAAGCAGAAAACTGTGCAGTGAAAAAAATACGGTTACTGTAACTAAAACTGAACTTCCTTCAGAATAGCACACTGGGTGAACATACTGATTCAAAAGCATCCTTTTTGATTTAGGGCCTGCAGCAGATTCACAGAGAAGTAAGCATGGCCAAAATGAAACCCAGAGGGAAAGGAGACTCCCAAGTGCAGGACTCAGAAGCAACCTGAGAGAGAGGTCGATTTTACAATAACTTAAAATACTATATGTATAGCACACTATGCTGATAGTGGAGGCATTTTGAATTTTATCCATTTAGAGAACATACGACTATGGAGAGGCATGGAAACATGCCTCAAGTGTGTTCCCAATTTAAAAATGCTCTTGAAATACACTGACAACAATATTTAATGCCCACTTTTGAGAAAATATGATATCTGTGCTGGGAAAATTGGATATTCACATGCAAAAGAATGAAAGTGAACTCCTATATTATAGCACTCATAAAAATGAACTTGAATTGGATTGAGACTTAAATGTTAAGACCTGAAGCCCTAAAACTCCTAGAAGAAAAAGTAAAGAAAAAGCTCCTTGACACTGGTCTTGGCAATGATTTTATACATATGACACTCTAAGCACAAGCAACAAAGGTAAAAATAAACAAGTAGGACTACATCAAACTAAAAAGCTTCTGCACAGCAAAAGAAATCATCAACAAAATGAAAAGACAACCTATAGAATGGGAGGAAATATTTGTAAACCGCATATCTGATAAGGGGTTAATTTCTAAACTATGTAAAGAATTCATACCCAAGTAACATAAACATCACCAAATAACTCAATTAAAAAGCGGGCAAAGGACTTGGATAGACGTTTTTCCAAAAAGGATATACGAATTCCCCACAGGCACATTAAAAGTTACACCATGCCACTCATCATCAGGGAAATGCCAATCAAAACCACAATGATATATCACCTCACACCTGTCAGAATGGCTATTATCAAAAAGACAAAACAAAACAAGTGTTGGTGAGGACATGGAGAAAAGGGAACCCCTGTGCACTTGGTGGGAATGTAAGTTGATATAGCTACTATAGAAAACGGTATGAAGGGTCTTCAAAAAATTAAAAATAGAACAATCATATGATCCAAACTTTCCACTTCTGCGTAGATATCTGAAGGAAAGGAAATCATTCTCAGAGATATTTACATCTTTAATATTCACTGCATTATTTACAATAGCCAATATATGGAAATAACCTAAGTGTCCATCAGCACATGAACGGATAAAGAAAATGTGATACACACACACACACACACGACACACACACAGAGGAATATTATTCAGTCATAAAAACAAGGAAATCCTGCCATTTGTAACATGGATGAAACTTGAGGGCATTATGCTAAGTGAAACAAGTCAAAGCCAGATAGACAAAGACACATACTATATGATCTTACTTATATGTGGAGTCTAAAACAAGCAAATTCATAGAAACAAAGAACAGATTGGTAGTTTCCAGATGCAGGGGGTGTGGGGTGAGGGAAATGGCTAAAAGTAGCCAGAGAGTACAAACTCCCCGTTACAAGATGAATAAGTTCTGGAGATACAAATGTGCTGTATGGTGACCACAGTTGACAACACTGTATTGCATATTTGCAAGGTGCTAAAAGAGTAGATCTTAAAAGTTCTCATCACAGGAAAAAATAACTGTAACTATGTGAGGTGATGGATGCTAACCAATCTTACTGTGGTAATCATTGTGCAACACATACATATATCAAATTATTACATGGTACACCGTAAACTTACACAGTGTTATATATCAATTGTAGTGCAATAAATCTGGAAAAAAATAAATACAATGAAATTCAAAAAAAGAAAGAAAATCTAATATCTGTAAGCAAAAACACTGTGGTGGTTCTTTCAGTGGCTTCTGGGGCCAAACCAAGTATAAAACTGACACTTCCCAGGTATGTGCGATGTTGTCTAGCCTTGCTGTGCCTCAGTTTCCTCTCGTATAAAAAAACCTCACAGGGCTGTTGTGTGGGTTAAAAGTAGTAAAGTATGCAAAACAATTAGAACAGTGTCTGGAGTGAGATCGAGTTCTGTGAACGTTGCTGTTTGCTCCTTGCTGCTTGGGAGCACAAGGATCTTTAGTCTGGCTCCCAAGGCTGTTCCTCTTAGTGTTACCCCTCTGACCTCCATGTGCCATTCCTTCAGAGCCTCTGTCATCCTCAAAGCACTTCATGTTATAAAATGTCTCCTAGGATTGTGGGAAAAGGGGTGGACTACTCTTAGTACAGGTCATAATTGATGGCCTGTACTACGTACGCTGCTCTCCCCCAGATCAGAAAAACCAGCACCTTTTCCTGTGGGAAGGCCAGTTCTGCCTTCCCTCTGCCAAGACCAGGCTCTCTCATTTGTCCTTTAGTCCCAAAACAAAAGCTTGATCATTTATTTTTTGCTGGGAGGGAAGCTGTCTTCAGGAAAACTGTATCACCACATTTATTAAAAATTGGAGAGTCTGGCATAGATAAAGCTTCTTAGAGTACAAGGAAAAATACCTCCCTTTCTTTTAAGTCTCCTATGCTAGTGAGGGAAAATATATATTAATGTGAGAATAATTTGATCTGCTACATTTTTGTTTATCTGTCTCCCCCACTAGATAGTAAGCTCTGTAAAGGCAGAAAACTTGTCTTTTTCTGTATTTCACATTTATTAAATAAATGAATAAATAAATGTAAGTAGGGGTTTTACTTGGTAGCTGTGAAAATTTATTGTTTTTACTCTCCCACCCTTTCCCTTGGAACACAAACATAGGCAATGGTGTGCTGGTAAATGTTTAAAAACCAGCTCTCCAGACAGGTGGGAAAAGCCCTAATTTTAGTATTCACCAATTATGATGGTGTAGATATTCCTGCCAGAGGTGATTTCAAGCTACCAACGTGGAGCTCACAAAATTCTTGGCCATTTAACAATAGGCTCTTGCAAGCAGGTACCAACTGGCTCTTGCAGACTACTGAAAACAGGTATTAGATTAATGTTACATCATTTAAAAAGGAAAACATGGTTTATTTAACATGGATTGAAATTAAAATACAAATCCAAAAGCCATTCCCTTTTCTAGAGATATAAATACATGTACAAACACATAAAGGATAGATGGGGAGAAATGAGTTAAAGTAGACAGCTATCTACAAAACACCAGCTTACAAGGTTGGCCATTGGCTGGCATCTGGGAACTTGGATTTAGGGAAGGTTCTCACCATTGCCAGACCATAAGAGTGGCTCACTGTGCCCAAAGTGTTTACACAAATAATGTGGTTTATGGTGAATTCCTGTGTTCATTCTTGGAATATGAAATTTTTATACTTGCTAGGCAGAGGGTACCTACATGACTAGTCCCCAGTAAAAACCCTGGAGTCTCTAATGAGATTTGCTGTGACATGTTGTCACAAGTCATCACTGGAGGAAATGAGCACATCCTATGTGACTACACTGGAAGAGGATCCTTAGAAGCTTGTGCCTGGTTTTCTATGGACATCCCCCCATGTGCCTTTTCCCTTTGCTGAATATTTAATCAAAAAGTATGTGCTATGAAGGCAGAGGGTGCTAGGAGAGAAAACTTACATTGAGTAGTTAGAAAAGGCTTCTCCAAAGGAATATACATTTAATCCAAGGCCTCAAGAGTAAGACAGAGTCAGCCAGGAACAGCATGTGCCTATTTGTAGGGATAGACAAGGTAGGGGGAAGTTTAGGCAGAGTGAACAGCATGTATGTAGCTCTTTAGCAGGAAAGACCTTTCAGAGACAAGGAACTGAAAGAAAGTCAATATGGTTGGAGCATAGTGAAGAAAGGAGAGTGGTGTCTGATATTCACTAGAGTACCTAGCACAATGCCATGAACACACTAGTGCTCAATACATTTTCACTGAACATGAATAAAATTCCTATAAAAAGAAACTTTTCAGGAGATTAAATTATAATGTCATCCCAAATAGCCATTCTTTTATTTCTACCAAGAAGAGAAACCATTGGGTGGGGAGGGTACACAGTCTCCTGGGACAGCCATAGAATAATGTGGAGATTAAGAATTTTATGCAGAGGGTGAAAAAAAAGAATTTTATGCAGTGAAAATAAAATACAGCTAGTGAAGTGGTCTATTAGATTAACCAACTTAGTTCAATGGACTTGAACTGGGTTGGATGGATTGGTGATAGTTGGTAAGGGGGATTTGATGGACTTAGACAAGAACTGCAAAGATTTCCTTAACTGTGAACCTAAATCACTGACATTTCCCTGTCATGTAAACTTTAACTCAGGAAAGATGAGTCCAACCTCACTAGAAGTGCTGCAAAGACATCCTGAACTCAGATTGTATTTCAGCTATAAACAACCGAAGAATGACTAAGCTACGAAGGAAATAAGCAGCACAAAGTATACCACCACAACTGCTTCAAATGAAACTGAGATTGAGGTAAAGGAAAATAATCAAGCCATGTTCTGAACGTATTTCAACTCTCTGAAATTGGAGGTACTCCAGTCAAGTACACGCAATTAGCAAAAAAAAAAAAAAAAAAAAAAAATCATTAACAGACCCCTCTGCCTTCTTGGGCATTATTTTATCATCTTGGAGACCCACCTGAATGAGTTGAATCAATGTAAATTAGAAATGTATGGATTAAATCTCTCAAAATCACCACATGTGATTGAGGTTTTGACAAACTAAAAGACCCACTGAAAGGTATGTGGAAATGTTTTCAGAATCTAAGAACCACCGACCCTGTGAATATTATGATCCTCCTCATATTTTTATGTTTAACAAAATAATGCCCATCATCACTGTTCATAATATATAAGTATTTGCAAGTGAGATTAACCATTCTTCGAAAATGGTGGAAGGGATTCTAATCTGGAATATCCTAAAATTCTACGGGAGATGGTAAATCTGGAAGTCAGCTAGAGTGTCATACCTACCAGGGTTCTCAGTAGCAAAACCAGAATTGACTCTAGTTAGTTTAAACAGAAAAGGAATTCGTTAAAGGAAATCGGGAAGCTCACCAGTTTCCTTAGGGTGTAGAGAGACAGACTGAGGCTTTGCAGCTAGGAAGAGAGCCCAAACCACACTCCCAGAGCTGCCCTAGGAAAGACAGACTTGCTGTGGCTGGTTCAGCCCAGACCTTCCAGACTGCAAAGATGATACTGGTGACTTGATGACAGAAGCTTTCCATTCTTGGCTCCAAAAACCAGGTGTGTCTTCTGCCACACTAACTGAAACATGGATTTTCCATCCTCTCTCCTTACATGGATCAATTACAAATCAACGACTTCTATGGATGTATTTGATTGGCAGAACCCAAGTCACATGCCTATGCCCCACCTAAAAGGGAATCTCAGTGGAGAGAGTTCTGGCTTCTGCCTTGGAGAAGAGGGACACATCAGGTAGAAGTTTCTACAATCATAACAAGGGTGCTCATATGATTCTGGATGGCTACCACATGAAGGATGTCCTTTACAATTTAGACTGTGTACTATTTCCTAGCTATCGATGACATTTCATAATCTTGTTTTGCCATGCAACTAACTATACATAAGCTCCTTATTTTTCTTCATGGCCATTTTTCTTATTAATTATATTAAAGACTCTTGTTTACTCAACATTTTGCAACCAAACACATTTTTTACCTGGACCACAAGTAGAAAAAAAAAAAGTAAACACCCTTAAAAATGGGGGGGGTGAGATTGGGATGCATGAAACATATGCATTTGATTATCATGAGTATATTGTAGGCATTCAACTCAAGGCCTACTGATCCTTTATTTTTATTTTTTATTTTTTTAGTTTATTCTGTGTTATGTTCCCCAACTTATAGAAAAGTTACAATAGTTCAATAAATACTCATATACCTTTCACCTAGATTGATCAATTTTGTTTGCTTTGGAGAGTCCAGAAGACAGTTGTTTTTCAGAATGTCCCTCAATTTGGGGCACCTGGGTGGCTCAGTTGTTAAGTGTCTGCCTTCGGCTCAGGTCATGATCCCAGGGTCCTGGGATCGAGCCCCACATCGGGCTCCCTGCTCCTCGGGAAGCCTGCTTCTCCCTCTCCCACTCCCCCTGCTTGTGTTCCCTCTCTCACTGTGTCTCTCTCTGTCAAATAAATAAATAAAATCTTAAAAAAAAAAAAGAATGTCCCTCAATTTGAATTTATATGGTTGTTTTCTCATGACTAGATTTAGATTAAACACATTTGGTGGAAATGCTACATAGGTGATGATGTATCCTCAGTAATTTCTAAAATAAGCCACCCGATACCAGTTTATTTCCTTATTGGTAATATTAAGTTGAATCAGTTGATTAAGTTGGTGGACTCTAGATTTCTTCTTTAGAAAGTTATTTTTCTGTGTAGTTAAAAGTGATACTCTGAGACTGTGTGAATATTTTGCTTCCTGACAATCTTTTCACCAATGATTTTAGCATACACAGACGATTCTTTGCTGAATCAATTATGACTATGATGATTGCAAAATAAAGATTTTCACATTCTGCCATATCTTCTACATTATTAGTTGGCATTCCTTTGTAAAAGAGGGTTTCCCCTTCCAGTTCATTACTTCATTCATTCATTTGTTCTTACGAGTATCAACTCATTAATTTATTTTCTTATTCAATATGTTGTAATATATTACTGACAGTTTCTACTTTGATGTTCAAAATTATCCAAATTTAGCCAATCGGAAGCCCTTCCAACTGACTCCTGTGTCATTCTGACATGGATCTATCAGATGTTCAGCATTCCCTTAATTTTTAGCTCAACAAGATGTTTCAAGAACACCTAAAACTTTTCCTGCCCCAAGGCTAGAATCAGCATTTTTCTAAGAATCACTAGTTCCTTTTAGAGAAAAATGAAATGATGTTTAGATGCCAGGATGTAGATGCTAGTATGTTCATTCCTATTGAGAATCATTGCTTCTAGTTTCTTACAGTTGACAAAGCTGGGAAATATTTACATCTATATCTATCTGTACAGCTTGATACTTTTAATAAAATCTAACACCATAGGATTTTTCCTTTTCTACTCTCATTCCATTATTTTGCATGTTTTCCCACTTCTCTCTTTCCATACTTCAGCATAGGCAGAATAATTTAGTTTCTCCACAGAGGCACATTACATCCCCTGGCAGGGGGATACATTGGCAGAACCCAAGTCACATGCCTATGCCCCACCTAAAAGGGAATCTCAGTGGAGAGAGTGCTGGCTTCTGCCTTGGAGAAGAGGGACGCATCAGGGAGAAGTTTCTACAGTCATAACAAGGGTACACAGAGGCACATTACATCCCAGGGTTGGGTGAAGGAATTATACCCCTGATGACACTACCTCTGCTGCATCATCCCTGGTGGCCTGATCATCCCAGTCTTGTACCCTCAAAGCCAGTCTTGACTTCTCCCTTACTCAGGGTCCCCAACCTGTGAAGTACCCTCCTTATCCTCATACACAGAAATGTTCAGGGTCCCCATGTCTTTATTGTTCAACCCTCTTTTGTCTCTTCTTCCCTTTCTGAGCT
The DNA here is from genome assembly GCF_004348235.1 of Phoca vitulina. Taxonomy (NCBI): domain Eukaryota; kingdom Metazoa; phylum Chordata; class Mammalia; order Carnivora; family Phocidae; genus Phoca; species Phoca vitulina. Next base: position 7,831,883 of record NW_022589723.1, read on the forward strand.
TCTCTGCCCTCTTCCCAAGCTATGGGACAGCTGCCTCCCTATTAAAGTATAAAGCAATATTAACATCATTACCGCATGTGCGCTAAAACCCCAAGTTTTCTGTTCTCCTGGAACAGAAAATTGCATGTGTGGTGGAATAATCAAGTTTCAATGACCCATGTCAGTTACACAACAAAGCCAGACCCTATAACAAAATTTCACAAAATGGAAATTGAACTCGAATTTCTTTAGCACTGTGTAAATAAATCTGGTTGTATTCAACTTTGTCTTGGCAATTTTTGTATATTTGCAATATTTGGATTAGAAATAGACTGGACTTTGTTACCCGAAAAAATTATTTATTATAAAATTATTTATCATAATTACTAAAATTATGTATTAGAGTTCTTTATTAAAAATTATTAATTCTGGGGGCCCTGGGTGGCTCAGTTGTTAAGCATCTGCCTTCGGCTCAGGTCATGATCCCAGGGTCCTGGGATCGAGCCCCGCATCGGGCTCCCTGCTCCGCGGAGAGCCTGCTTCTCCCTCTCCCACTCCCCCTGCTTGTGTTCCTGCTCTCGCTCTCTCTCTCTGTCAAATAAATAAATAAAGTCTTAATAAAAAATAAATAAAAATTATTAATTCTGTTAAATACATTTTTATTTCAGACACTGTATTTTTCATCTCCAGAAGTTCTTTTATTATTGACTTATTTCTTTATTATGATCATGCTGTTCTTTAGGAACTATTGATCACGTTTGTAAGAGTTGATTTAAAATAATTTTCTTTTAATTTCATCATCAATGTCATTTCTGGTTCTGCTTGTATTTTCTCCTATTTTGTGGTAACAGTTGGCTGCATCTTTGCTTATGTAGCAAATTTTTATCGAATATGATGTATGATATGATATTATGCATGTTACAATAATGAGTATTTACTATGTTTTCTTCCCTTAAAGAGTGTTGAAGTAGGCTTGTTAAGTAATTAGGTTACTTGCAAAGTTTGCATTTCCAAGTTTTTTTTTTTTAAGCTTTATTGTTTGTTTTTAAGCTTTGTTAGGATTGGTTTAGAGTAGCCTTTACTCTAGGAATAATTCTGCCATAGTACCAAGTCATGACCCTTCTAGGTTCTTTATTGAATCTCCTCAGTGTTTGTTTGTTTATAAAGATTTTATTTATTTATTTGACAGAGAGAGATCAAGCACAAGCAGGGGGAGTGGGAGAGGGAGAAGCAGGCTCGATGCGGGGCTCCATCCCAGGACCCTGGGATCATGACCTGAGCCGAAGATAGATGCTTAACCGACTGCGCCACCCAGGCGCCCCTCTCCTGAGGGTTTAAAGAGGTTTCTCTGCTCTAGATGAAAAGAGTTTGAGTATCTCTCAACCTAGTTAAAGCTCTAGGAGTTGTTCAGCTTATACTTCCCTGATAGTTATTTTCCCCTAGCAGTTGCTTTTTGTGGAGTTTCACTGTATACACACATAGTTAAAGGGATTTTTATGAATGTTTCTCTGCATAGATCGCTCCTCTCTGTCCTACAAATTCTGGCTGCTTCAGCCTTCTTAAAAGCCAATGTTTGTCTTTTCAGCTCAGCAAGCTCTCATGCACTTGCTGGGGATCTTCCCCCTCAGGCCATCTTCTATAGACAGAAGTCAAGGCCAATAGCAGGCTTCATCTCTGTTTCCGTTTTCTCAGTGATCACAGCCTTGTTCTGCTTACTGTCTCAATGTTTGAAAGAGTTGTTTCATATATTTTATCTGGTTTTCTAGTTGTTCATGTAAGTATACTGGTTCTTTAGCAGTCAGAAGCAGAAACCAGCCATAAATGGATTTTAAAGAAAGAGTTATGTCCCTTCTTTTTACCACTCATTGGCCAGAAGCGAGGCTACCTTTACCTACAAAGGAGACTAGACATGTTGCTTCTTTCTGGATTGTCATATGCCCAGTGAAAAAAAATCAGGGAAGAGTGGATTCTGAGAAAGAATGAGCATTATCTACCATAATTGTATGGCTGTTAGGTCATTTACCAGTTTGGTAGTTCCCTGAGAGGAAGGTCACTGTTTTTTTTTTGATTGTTTGTTTTTCATTTTGGTAGCCGATGCAGAGCCTGGTGCTCATGAGGGGTTCAGGAAAAATAAAATTGAAGAGAACATGGCTCTGAATACTGAACTCATAATTATCCAAACCACCAAAGAGAAAATTCGGCACGAGGAAAGAAGACAATGTATGCTGGAAGGAGAGAGCCTTGGAAAAAAAGTTGAAACTTATCTTGGAGCTCCAAATGCATTAACCCATAGATTATTTAAAAACTCTGTTGAGGAACTAGAGACTGCAGAAGCCCTGTTGCTCCCCTCAGTTCCAATGTCCTTCTCTTGTCACCTATGTCAGACCATAAGCAAGCTACTAGATAAAGCCTTTTCGGACCACCCAGCCTATAGCAAACAGCTCTTTTATAGTATAATTTGTATCAAGTTCTTAAAGTATATGATGATTCGTATAGTTTATTTCTACCCTCAAGAAGGTGGAATCTATTTGAAATGGCAAAACCTTTTTAAAATTATCTTTTATTTCTGTTAATTCTTTGCTTTCCTCACAGTACCCCCTACATTGAGTACAGAACATATTAAATAAAAACACTGTTCAAACAACTGATTGAAAGTTGTTTGAGGGTTTCAACTCAAAAGACAACAAGCATGGTGATATTATCTGTCTTCTGACAAGCTGGGGTGATGGGACCACTTTCTCAGGGAGGTGGTCCTTGACTACTCTCTTGAAGTGGGAAAACACACAATATCACCACATCCCTTCTTTATTTTAATTTTTTCCCTCAACCTGGCACCATAAAACATACAAGATATGGTAAATATTTATTTTCTTTATTGTCTGTCTCTTTTTCCATTCAAATAAGGGCTGGGAGTTCTATTCTTATTTGTCCCTGCTATATTTTGAGTACATAAACATTAGTGGAATGAAAGAATGGAAGAAGGTAACTAAGGAGATTAAGTGAGAACCCCATGGAAGATACTGAGATGAGGTCTTCAAGTGTGATAGGACGTTGGCTATGCTCTACAGGACAAAGGGGGTTCTATTTGATGATAAAAGGATTTGGGTAGCTCTTCAAGGGCCAGTAAAAGGGTAAAATATGAAGATGTGGTGGAAGGGTTTTTCTCTATTTGTTTAATTCAGCCAATTTATATTTTGAGTTTGTACGAGAATCTTTCAATAGTCAAGGTAGAAAATGACCAAATCAAAGAAAACGTAATGAAGAATAGATTTGTAACTAAAAATTAAACAAAAAAAACCCATAAATGCATGCTCTAATTTTTATTTTCAATCAATGAATGTAGGTAGTCTTTTACATAAAAGGGATTTTTTTTGCAATGAGTCCTATAAAAACAACATTTTTAACAACTAGTTCCTGCCCCTGTTTTCTTCTGCCTTATGGTTTGAAAATGGGTGTTTAGTTTGATTCTCCTTTTCTCATTTAGACTGGAATCCCTTCTCCATTCCTTGGACTCCATTTCAGCATGAAAGGGCTCATTATTGCAAAGTTAAAAAGCCATAAGCAAGGGGAGTTCATAAAGCAAACTGCAACAAGGGCGTAGCTATCATCTGACCATCATAACAACTCTGAATTGCTGGGTGGCACCAGAAAGCTCACTGGTACCTTGGCATATGGCAGTGGGAACCTGGTAATTTGGATAGATTAAAAGTTGGTATGGAATTACCATTAGGCTTTCATCCAATTCTGAGGGGTGTGTGTGTGTGTGTGTGTGTGTGTTGTGTTGTGTTGTGTTGTGTAGGGGCAGGAAAGGGGAAAGAAGGAAAGAGGAGAGAAGAGGAGAGGAGAGAAGCATGATAAATCAATCCTAGGCTCTGCTAACTTCATGTTTTAATTATAAATGACCTAGAGGGATCATGGCTCTACCTCTGTAGTCTTTCTCTTTCTATGGATCTCAGTATTTTATTGGCTGAAGCCCACCAACCTGGTTGATTAATTGGCTTTGCCCACTCTACTTCTTTATCAAAGGATTATTCTAGCAGGAAGGGTGGGATTCAAATTCCACAACGCATAGAGCTTTGAAATGACGAAAGACATGAAAATAATGAGCAAAGGAGAAATGGAGGTTGGGTTCAGGAGGAGAGTGATGTATGAAAGAAGTAGTAGACCTTTCCTTCATTGTGAATTTGATTCACACATGTGCCCCACATGTTTCTGGTTTGAAACCAGAATCTTAGCATGTGACAGCATTCCAGGGTGTGTGTGGCTATCTAGAAGAAGAGATCAACCAACAGAGCTACACTGAATTGTTCCTTGAAGAAGGCATGCATTGACAGTGTGAGAAAACATGACACCCAGCTTTCTCCCAACACAAACATCAGCTCTAGGTTTAGATTAGGTACCTAACCTTGTAGCCAGGTCTTGGGGCAACTGAACTCATTTACCCATATGAATGTTGTCTGGGGATTCAAAAGCTGAAATTTATAGAGCCCAGTGAGCTGAAAATTATAGGGCATTGTGCTACACAGGAGACTAATTTCATGTTTATTTTGAGATTTGCAATTTCAAATTTAGTTAAGAATAAAAGATTCTTTACAAGATCATAGTCACTTGTTCCTCTTACACTCTTGGTGATAAACTTCACAGGGCTGGCAAACCCACTAACCCTTTTGACTTAGATACAGAAACCTATGACCCAGGTGGATGGGTAATACTTGCTCACCCAGCAACTCCTGACATGAGGGTATCTTCTTTTTGCAAGGAGTACATCAAGGTCCATAAGCAAAGAACTGTAGATTGCATAAACTCAACGGTCTTCCTCCTGTCGGCCTCATGTTCCTGGGATAAAGTAGAGAAGGGGGACTTCTTCTTTGGTCCTTTCTGATCTCAGCTGCGGACGCCTCTGATGTCTTTTCCTGGCATTTATTCCTGCTCTTCCATCTGTGTCTATCACTGCATTTTTGCATGCCAGTTTAATGACTCCATTGTGCCTGCAAGAACACTTAGCCACTTTTCTCAATTACTTCTCTTGTATTGGAGAAAAAGAAAAAGCTCAACCTAATCTGGGCTTAGGCAATAAACACATTTTAGCACTGCAAATAAATTATCTAAATGTGTTGGGAGATATTCCACTTTCTTGCTAAATGCTAACAATTGTACCATATGGAAATGAAATGTGCACGGCCAGGGAGGTTAGGAAAATAATGCCAGAGGACAGGGTGACAGAGGGAGGGTAGTGGTGCTTACCATGCACAAGGCTGTGGCTCTGTGCAATACCTGCTATGCTATGCCTTCAATGTGGGACTTTCAGATACAGGAGATACTTCGGCCAGCCTTGTGCAAACCCCTGGCTTCAAGATTGATGAGAAGAAGTAAGAGCCTGCCTGACCCTGAGTCCTAATGATGAAGTCATCAGACTTATAATCTAAACTGCACTAATAAACCTGAGCTTCAGATCCATCCACCATGGTAAAACAGGAATGACTCTCCTTCCTCTTCTCCTCTTCCCCTGCTCCTCCCTAGAGCTGTTCCTCCCATGACCTACTCTGTTCACCCCATGGGTTGCTGGGAGGATCAGGAGCCAATGCTGATGACAATGATCACAGCAGTGGCTGCCATTTGTGGTGTATGTTCCATGTATTAGACTCTATCATGTCCACCTCCATCCTCAAATAACCTAAGGACAGGAGCAGTGCTATCCACATTTACCCAGGAGGAGAGTGAGAGTGAGCACAGTGAAGGAACTACCAAAGAAATAAAGCTAGCAGTGGTGGGCATCTCTGAAGGCCATGCCCTCACTGAGCTACTGTGTGTCATTTAATCTGTAAAACACAGTGTAGATGTTTGGTATTGGTTACAGTTCTCAGAGCCCTTTGCGACCATAATACTGCAACTGTAAATTCTACTTGGTGTCCTAGGAAATATGTGAGCCAGGATGTTTAGAAAAAGACACCTGACAGGTTATAAGGGTAGCACCTCACAGGATAGGCTTTTGACAGGATCTATGAATTCCTTCCTTTAGCTCACTTCCAAATTCACCGTGGGAGGTAAATAAAAAAAAGGAAATGCTGAATAACGATTGTTAATTCTCCTCTGTTAACACTTTGTGTCTCAGTCTCTCTGATGGCGAGTATTTTGGATCAAATAGTAATACATAACCTTTATATACAGGACTTAAAAATGTCCACATTTAAACTTCCATACAACTTGTCAACTACTATGTCAGTTTTACAAATGAGAAAATTAATCTGTTCAAGAAGGATAAGTTGTATCCTAAGTCTGTTTGAGTATTTCCCAATTAGAAAAATCTCCCATAATTTGCGTAGCTTATATGTCCCAGTTTGCCTGGTTGTTCTAGCATAATTAACTCTCAAATTCATTCTCATAATTCACTAGTTTGAAGAATAAATTATATAGTCAACCTACCCAAAAGCATGGAATTAAATGCAGAATTTCACTTGCAACTAATAGATCTTGATAACACGTTGAAATATACCTTGGGCCATCAGGGACACAACTGTGCCTGTCCTGCACAAAGGTAATTCCCTAAGCAAGGCATATATTCGGGGCATCAGTAATTATTTTTTTAGCTCTCTCTACCTATATAACTGAAAGCCCCTCTTTGGGTCAATCATGCAATGTTTGTTTCCCAGCCAAGCTGCACATTAGAATCACCTGGCGAGCCTTTTATATTTTTTTAAAGATTTATTTATTTATTTGTTTATTTGAGAGAGAAAGAGACGGGGGGGAGGGGCAGAGGGAGAGAGTCCTAAGTAGACTCCACACTGAGCGCAGAGCCCAACGCAGGGCTCAATCTTGCGACTCCGAAATCAGGACTGAGCCAAAACCAAGAGCCAGACGCTTAACTGACTGCACCACCCAGGCACCCCCCTGGTGAGCCTTTTAAAATCAGGGCTGCCTCAGTTCCATCCAGGACCAATGCAGCTAGGATTTCAGGGGTAGGGCCTGGGAAACAGCGTTTCTTAAAAGCTCTCCAGACAGACTTTTGACAGTGCAGCCAGAAGTGATGATTGGCAACATGTGAACAAGCACAAGTTGATCCTGATGAAGTATATGGGTGCCATGGGGAAGGCACCACAAAGGGAAGATCTGAGTTGGGGAGTGTGCAGTGTTGCCAAGGAGTGGAAAAGAAAGATATTTGTGGCTACCTCTTCTATTTTATGAAACTCTTATGTGTTTATCTCAATTTAATGGAGTGTGGTATTGTTAAAAAAGTGATTTGTTTTGTTGAACAGATAACTGAGTCTAGTCTCCAACTCCAATACTTGTCTCTCTGTAACTTTATTTAGATCTGTTGCACCTTCTTGCTTATTGTGTGTCTATGTTTTGTGGAGTTACAATGGGGACAGGATTATTCAGAAGGAATTGTGTATGAAAATAAAACTTGTAACTGTTAGCATCATGTCTTCTAAGGGATAAAACTTTTGTCTTATTTTACTTATTTCAGAAAATCCTCACTGAGAAAGGAGAGGAGAAGTGCCCCACCGTACAGAGAAAGACATGGGGAACACAGAGAAGTGAGGGGCTGAGCCATGGATCATGCAGTGAGGAATCCCAGACCTCGAATTAGCAGTCAAAATTTTAAACCATTAATTTAATGCTCTGTGAAAATTTAAGTACTGTGAAAGGAAGTTTCACTATTTTCCCAATCCATGAGAGTATTTTTGAAGTAGAATATTATTAGACCTGTTTTATGGTTATTTATTACAATAAATGTTTATTTTTCTTTGAAATGTACTAAATCATATCTTAATCTCTTTGCTATAATTTTTCCATGGAAAGAAAATAACATTTCAGTTGATGTAATTTCAGTATGCTGGTTGCTGAGTCTCCTGTTTCAGGGCCAGTTCAGAACCTGTGCCTGGGGGTACAGGAAGCCAGGCCAGAGACTTGTTCCTTCCTGGTGCAGCTCACTACCGTGTAGAATTGCTAAATTCTTCACTGACAACTCAACTCCAAGTAACTCAAATTCTTTCCTTTAGTTTTTTTTTTTTTTCTGTGTAAATAATATTTAGTCCATCCTAGGATTCTATTCTAAGAGGTAGCTTCTCAGCACTTCCTCAAGCTGTAACCCTGTCCAAACTTTAATCTTGAGTCTAATTCTTCAGTCTTTCCTCCCTATTCCCTGATGATTTGCCCTTATTTTCTCTGGGGAAGAGGGCCACGTAGAAATGAGCAAAGAGCTTTCAATACTACATGCCCAAGAGGTGCTTTACCCCAAATCTTAACCCACTGTACCAGCCATTGTGGGTACAGGAGAAGGGAGGAAGGCACATGTTCCTACAGGCAAGAACTTTTGCTAGTCTTCAGTCAGCTATGTTAAGAGTAGAGGACAGAGGGGTGCCTGGGTGGCTCAGTCAGTTAAATATCCTACTCTCGATTTTGGCTCAGGTCATGAACTCAGGGTTGTGGGATTGAGCCCCATGCTGGGCTCAGCGCTGAGCGTGGAGTCTGCTTAAGATTCTCTCTCTTTCTCTGCCCCTCCCCCCCCAAAAAAGAGTAGAGGAAAGAGGTGGGGAGTAAGACTCCTGCCATACTTCTTTCATGCATTGATTATTCAGGAACAGGTAGAGTGGTAAGTTCAGGGCCATTCCTTGGACCCAGGGTCTGGTGTCTCAGCCTGTGCAAAATAATAATATATAATATTATTTGAAGTAGAAGTAGGAAAATAATCCCCTGAATTTAGTTTCTTCAGGCTGGTGGACCAGCAGAAGTAAAAATTAAATCCAAAGATGGTCCTTAATAGCCAAAGCCCCTGCTCATGTTTCCCTGTAGGAGTCTTTAGTGGTCTCAGGTTGCTGAGCAGAAGAGGTGATTTCCTCTTAGATGTCCATCACAAAGATCTGGCCAAGTAAATGGAAATAAGTCCCTCAACTGCTTGATAGCAGATCTAAGTCACTGAAAGTCCCAAATGGTGTGAGAGAATTGGGAAAACTAGTCAAGGTGCTGATGTCCTCATGAAATTAAACTTAATCTAAAAAATGACTTGACATAGAAAAAGGCTGGCTAAAAAATGATAAAAAGGAGTAGGGTGGGGATTGGAGAAGAAGGCTGAAAAGGAAAGTAATTGTAAAGTTTGCTATGAAATGCTTCTTGGATCTGTCTGATAAATCCAGATGGGCTTCCTGAAGGAGGAAGACTAGACAAGTACTTCTGAGCTACATTTCAAATTATAAGAAAGAGTGTTAAGTGAACAAGAAATGAAAGACTCTAAACCCAAGAGTAACTGAGCAAGGGTGCACAAGTGAAAGAGGGGGAAGCTATTAGCATACTAGATTTAATTTGATGGAGAATTGTCACTCTTCATGTGTGTGCCCATCTCCTTTAAAAGCCTCTCAAGGACTGGGGATTGTCCACCTTTATGCTCTACACATAACAGAAACTTAATAAATGGCTGTTTAATAAAGAAATACATGAATAAATGAATGGACAAGGGTATGAATGAAGTCATGAGTGGAGGTGCTCACTATAAGTGGCATTGCTAGCAGCCTTGGCTATGAGTTTAGGACTTTTGTTGGTGACCTCTCATCTTCCTTTGCCCAACCATATAGCTCATGGTGACATTTCAGAGCATTGTGCCACCAGCAAATGATGCTTGCTTTTGGTCTTTTGAAGGAAGACTGCAGTTAACAGTTATATTGACTTTAAATTTAGCAGCATTGGGCAAGAATAGAAATGTTCTAATCCTGTCTTCTCCTACGGAATGTGAATTGTGGTCAGAGTAATATGTTTTTGACTCCTGTGATTTAGATCAAATTTCATAAGCCAGACAGGGCGTAGGGAGCCAGGCTGCAGCAGCCACTCTCCCTGGTAAACAGTGTCACACCTCCTCTGGACAGCCTAGAGCACCATGTGTGCCCTGGCATTAGAGACACCTCGCCAGGGCTTGTCTGTTCTCCCTGCCTTACTTCTCTGCCCAGTATTCATGTGGCGCTTGGCTTCCAATTCTTAGAACTGGGCAATGCAATGATGTGCAGGTGTGAGAGGTACACACACGTGTACCTAGAGAAGGCTGCCCCAGAAAAACACACCAGGGCCTGGATGCAACTCAGAGTTTTAGGTTTCCACTTCTCATAAGAGAAAGGTCACTCATTATAAAAATTCTACTGGGGAAGCCTGAGTTGGCCTAGCAGGGCAATGCCATCTGATGGGCCATTCTATCTCTGTACAGCAGACCCAGGAAGATGTCAGAAGGTCATGTGTGTAGACAGAAGCCAGCAGGAAAGTCTGCCTTCCTTCATAGGCCACTAAGGAAATAGTTCCCCACATGTCTCCTGGATTTAACACTGTCATCTCTCTTCCACCGTATGGGTAAGCACCTTTGTTTCGAAACAGATGGGTCATTTCACACATTGTGCTTCAGCCACTGTCTCTTAAACATGCTTACTGCCATAGAATTCTAAATGCAATCAGGGAGTAAAGAGTTTTTATCTTCAGAGGAAAATACTGTGGAGTTTTCAGTCTTCCAGAGGACTTGCCTACAATTTTACCTCCCCTCTCACCTTGATAACATTAACAATTTAAAGGTATGATACCTGGCTAGGTAAATGCCTTTTGGGAATAGGAATTAGGGTATACACCTAGGAAGGTGGATTTCAGAAGAGAGGAGAAGAGAATGAAAATGAGAGGTTTAAGAGGGTGCAAAAATAAAATTTGACTGATGTATATCAATTTTGCTGAGTTGCGATCACGTATTTTAAGGAATTCTATACAATCAGATAGGAATTCTTCACTAGTCTCCTTTTTATTTACCCATATGTAATAATCCATATTAGGGAAGAAATAACCTCTACTTCCTAGGTCACAGATACTCAGCCCCTGAAAATATTAAGGTCTTATCAAAGTTCAGCTCAAGTTCAGCAAGGGAATAAAGATCCATGGTATACTTAATGGTAGCTAAACTTAGTGAGTCTTAAATTGCCTGGCCAAACATTCTCTTCTTGCCTCTGTTAGCATTAGTAAACGTGTACTGAGAATATTCATCAGATGTTCAGATTAATTTGGACTGTAAGCAAGTTAATGCATGGACCCTATAGACAATCTTTAAAAGTAGCAACAATATCATATGTTAGTTTTCTCTTTATGTATCTACTCCTTGAACCTTCTGATTTCTTATTCTATTAGGTCCATCCTTTATTAATTACCTTTCATTGGTAAGATCTCTTAGTATGTAAATGTAAACAATATTTGATTTAACTAACTGGATGAGCGTTTTAAAACTCTCATAATTGATCATAAGTACTGAATTTTCCTTCTATTTTTTTTCTTTGAGTTTCTTCTCCTTACTGAATGCTTTACCTCTAACCAGGTGGATTTTTTTTTATTCTTAATTTTTTTTTTAATATTCTGTGAGGCTTATTTTCTAATGTTTTCTAAAGTCTACCTCTCATATTGGTAAACTACAGTTCTTGAGATACATGATATCTGCTAATAAATTTTTGTTCCACTGTTCAATGAAAATATTGTACTTGCTTTGATCAAAAATTATCCCCAGATTAGAGCTATCAGAAAGGAATTTGTTTACTCCACAATTAAACATTTGGTTTACACTATCAGCAAAATATTCTGTGATTAGTTACACTTGTGAAAAAAATAACATAGCCCTTTTGCACAGGCCTTCAGAATTTTAACATCTCACACCATCAGTCAGGCTCTTAAATGTAAATCTGTGACGATAAGACACATTGACTTCTGGGCTAATGTTAATTGGGGTGATATAAAAGCCCTGCAACCCAAACAGAATCTTATTTTCTCTGTTAGTAAGAACAAACAGTCAAAATCCTTCCACAGAAGGGTGTGTCATTAATGGAAGCATTTCAGATGTCTGTATGAGAGAGTCAGGAGATTCCCTCTGGATTACCCTGCATTACCCCACATACTGGAACTGGACTTCATATTGTGAGGAAATGTGGTTTGGGTCAAGCGTAGGAGTTACCCTTGGAATCAAATCTAAGTGCTCCAGAAACTGGGGTCTATAAGTCTGATTTAATAGAATCTATAATCATCCCAATGTGGCAGATATAATAACACTCCTAGAAAAACACATTATTAGAGTTATTTAATTTACAGGCAAGTCTGGGGTTCCCAGCAGTTAGGAGATACTCCAGGTGAGAGACATTATTGCCTGAGGCCACTCTAGTTTCCTCATGATGTATAAAATCATCACAGCTTCATCGTCATTTAAAAACAGGTTTAGGGACATAAATATGTATATATATGTATATGTATGTATATATATGTAAATATGTGTATGTGTATATATGTGTGTATATATAGGTATATGTGTGTGTGTGTGTACATATCTATCTGTCTATCTATCTATCTATCTATCTATCTATCTATCTATCATGCAGGTATCCACTAAAGAAAAACAGACCGAGGCCAATGAAATTAATCCATCATCATCCTGCTGGCTGGCTCTACCTCCTACAGAAGCTGAGGCTCTTTTCCTCAGCTGGCTTGCCAGTGGGCTTGAGCCTCAGGAGATCTATGATTACCATGATTCACTGATCATGCAGAAGCCAAACTGGCTCCTTCTTTGTCCTGAGGCTTCATCTCAGGACCTTGGCCTCTCTTCTCTCTTAGCAAAGAGAAAAGGGCAGCAATAAATCTGAGGAACCAGATAAAAACACCAAGCTATAACCACCCTTTTAATATTACCATCAAAATTGAACAAAAACTCATTAAGAGCTTCAGTATTTGAACTAAGGATTTGAAAAAAAAAAAAAATTGGCAGGAAAAGGCACATGAGCAAAGCAGAATATTTCCAGAGGATGTAGAGCTTATTTTAATGAGACCTCAATGATCTTCAGGAAATTTAATGGGAAACTTCATTCTAGCTGGTTTAAATTAGCTATGTTTTGAGAAGTTTCTTAAAACTGGGAATTAATAAACAGAAAAATAAAATCTGCTCAAATCTTTGGAACTTATGCAATTCTTTATCTAGCTGTAAGAAAACAATTATTGGGAATAATATGTATCAGAATTTGGGGAATCTTTTTGTCTTGCCATGTTTCCTTTTCAAGCATCCTGCTTATCCCCAGAGGAGCCTGGTCAGGTTTTCATTTGTGGACATGAACAAGTTTTGTATCTAGCTTACTATATGTGAAGCATAAGTAGTCCCTATTCTCTCAGGAGATTATGAGAGAGAGAGACATATATTGAAATAAAGGAGTGAAAAAAGAAGTGTGAATATGAGTGGGGGTCAAAGCAGAGGTGAGAAGAAAGGCTCTAGGTGGTTTTGCCTAAAACCAACTTGCTGAATGATCATCTTTCCAAATGACTATTTCACCCAATTTCCTTTTAACTATTTAATTGTAGCTAGTCAGTTTTTTTTTTACCTTCCTTACATTTGAGGAATGCTGCTCTGGTTTCTGCTGCCAGATACCTGCTATAACGAAATATTGAGGGTGAAGAGAGGTGGAAATTGAGGGGTATATAAAGACATATTCAAAAAGTATCAAGTTTTGAATATGAATAATTTGTACTAAAATTTTCATTATTTGTACATATTAAAAGAAGAATATATTCATAAGAGTTTTCGTATTTAAGAACACAGCTTCCAGAAATATATTCTTATGGAGTATATCATGGGTATACTTGTGAAATAAATACTGGTTCAGGGGAAACATGACACAAACTAGGTCAATCAGAATTCTTCCCTGGGAACAATATACAGATATTGAAAGTCAGCAGCCCTGGGCTATGGAGTTCAGAAAACAGATATTTGGAACTGACAATAGCGATCTTTGTTCTCTGTCTACAGACTTAAGCTGGATAGGAATAGGCAGAAATGGAGGAGGTATTGCCTTAGTCCATTCGGGCTGCTATAACAGAATACCATAGACTAGGTGGCTTGTTTATAAGAAAATTATTTCTCACAAAACTTATTTCTCACAGCTTTGGGGGCTGGGAAGTGCACGATCAAGGTGCCAGCAGATTCAGTGTCTGATGAGAGCCCACCTGCTTCCTGGTTCATAGACAGCCATCTTTTCACAGTCCTCACATGGTCAAAGGGATGAGAAAATTATCTTGGGCCTCTGTTATTGGGCACTAATCCCATTCATGAGGGCTCTGCCCTTGTGATCTAATCACCTCCCAAAGGCCCCTCCTTCAAATGCCCTCACATTGGGGATTAGGTCTCAACATAGAGATTTTGGGGGGATATAAACATTCAGCCCATAGAAGATATGGAGAGAAAGATGGTCCTGAGGGGATAAATATGAAACCCTAGTCCAAGTAGGTAGCCTTTTCTTCGATCCCTTGAGTTGGCAAGAACTGTGAAGAGTGAGGTTTTATATTCTTGCAAGCTAAAAATTTGGCCTGCTAGTTTAATGGATGCCAAGTAGAAGACATGAAACTTTTGGTTCAGAGACAAAGGATTTTTACTACTCACAGCCTTAATAGTAGCCGGAGTATCAGCATTTCCTTGTGCCTATCCCTCAAGTCCCAGTCCTCACATAGTAATGTAAAGAGGACCCACTGACACCTATACACACTGTGAGTTGCATTACAAAAGAAACCCTGAGCTTAGGGAACTCAGATCCTTTATAATGGGCAGTAATACTGCTTTCCCTTTATTCCAGCGTGAGACACCAGCTGTTCACTATATACAAACATTCTTGAAGAATCCCTTTTAAATTATGTGTGGGAGATTAGCTGGATCTAAATTTGGGATCTGTTTTCATTTTGTAGCAGCTGACTAGACTCCTTTTCTTTTTTTTCACGAAGTGACAAAACAAAGCACATATTTTGGGTTATACAAAATATTTTAAAAGGTATCAACTGTTCTCAGTTAACTGAGGATCTTTGTAGACAGAAAATTATTAAACTGTAATGGTTTCAGCTAGGATCCTCTGCCCTCACCTTCTAATTGACCTTACTTTTTTATGAGTTCCTACTCATAAGACCTTGCTCCAGGTTAATTGCTAACTAATACCATTAATATATCATCTGTATAATGATTTAAGACAAAGATCCTGCTAGAGAAAGTACTTAATTGTAATATGAAATTCTATAAGAATGTAAAGCCTTTAGGAAGGAATCAAAAGAAGCACTAATGGTAGAACTTGAGGCTTCATAAGAGATGTCAGGTAGCTGGTTAAGGATTAGGAAAAACTGGTAAGTGGCATCCAAAACATACCATTTCAGGTGCTGGTTTTAAGGACACCAGAAATGGTTTACCCCCTAGGGGAAAGAGGTCCTACTACTTCTGTTCCTGGTGACTAGACTATGGACTCTTTAAGTCTCTTTAACAGAGTGTCTGACACATAGAAAATACTCAATAAGCACAGTTTAATGAGTGGAAATAGGCCTCTACAGGCAAGCATACTAGAATAAAGTGATGGTCAACTCATCAAGATCACGTGCTCACTCATCCAACTTCTTAGGAAGTTGAACAAATCCACACGGGCAACAACTCACAAATAATCAAAATAATCATGCTTGAACTGATGTTTATGCAAGTTACCATCTAAGGGAAAACTTTAGCTAAATAATTTACTTAAGGAAGATTTTCTCATTCCCAATAGGATTTCCTACTAACAAACGAAAGTCCTTTTCCCTTCATTTATGTGAAAATGTACACATATTTTATTTGCAGGAGGGGGAGAAGATGGGGACACTGGAGAGGACATCCAACCACCTCTATGGCTTATCCCCTCTAAAGGCAGCTGTTTTCTCCATCAGCGGCTGGTGGCAGACTTCTCCATATCCATTTGCCATGGAAGGGCGAGCAGCTGGAATGTCAAACCCAGATTTAGTCTGAGAAAATAAACTCCCATCCAAGGACAGATGTGAGGTTTCTAGTCCTTAACTGCCCTGGAAACATTTCACCCTGCGTTTGCCTTGTGTTTAGAAATGTGGAAGAATGTATATGTCAAATTTTTCTTGTTGTAGGCATTACCCCCACCCCTCACAAAGTCTAGCAGGTCAAAAAGAGCAAGCTATGTGTAAATTCAGGGTTATTCTATAAAGTCATGGGGGTAATTCATAAAAAGATTGATTTTATTTATACTGTGGATAAGAGTCAGGTTTCTCATTGTTGGAAAAGGAAATTACAATTACAAAAGGGGGTGAGGATGGAATGAGCCCTGTGGTATTGGATTGAAACTGGGGGTATCAATATGAACTCATAATTTTACATATAGAAATAGATACACATATATTTACAGATATAAGTGTATATATAATTTTTTCTAGCTATTTCTGATGAGAGATCCTAGCAGCAAAAGAAATTAAAAATACACACACACATACAACACACACCTCTAATGCTCATATTTTGGTTTCTAAATATCATTCTTCACTGAAAGAAACAGAGTCCTTGAAGAAATGTTTGATTCCAGGCTTGTGGCATGGAAAGTGCAACATGGGCCTGGAACATTGTATTGTGTTTAAAAAAAGAACAAGTCTTCAAAGAATGCTGGAGAAATGTCAGGAGGACCTAGGATCCAGGTTGCAGGGGCTCCCACTGGCCAAACATGAGACAACTGGAGAGTTGTCATATAATAATAAGAGAGTGAGAGACCAAGAGCAGAGAAGGGAGAGAGAAAAAAATTAAAGCAAATGTGGCAAAATTTTAACATTTGGGAAATTCGCCTGAAGGGTATATGTGAATTATTGGTATTATTTTTGAAATTCTTCTATAAGCCTATAATTATTTCAAAAGAAAAAGTTAAAAGTAAATACATGCAAAACAGTTGTAGGGAGAGATAAATAAAACAAGATCAGCAAAATACTGAAAATTATTGAAGTTTAATATTAGTTACTGGGAAGTCATTGTACTATTTTCTCTAGTGGTATATGTGACTGAATCCTTTCTATAACAAAAAGTGGGGAAAAAAAATAAAAGAACATCTATGTGATTTTAGTTTAAGAATACACCTCCTATTTGTAGCCTCAGGGCATCATGAAATTCAGGTCCTTGTGCATGACCCATGGCAGTAACATCAGCCTGCTTTCTCTTCTCTGTCTTGAGTCTTCCTATCCACTGTAGTCCACCCTACTCACTACCAATCAGAGGAGCTGTCTTTCTGAAATATAGCTTTTAACATTTTATCCATGCTCTAGCTCACAAATCTTTTACTCACTTCCCATGCCAAGAGAAAACTCTGAGCTTTCATTTCTAAGGTCTCAAGGTCCTTTATAATTAGGTCTTGACCTATTTTCACAACCTCATCTTCCAATTGCTGACATAAATAGTCTTCATTAAACACTGTTTTCCTTGTCCTGTCCCAAGGGCTCTTTGGATATCTTTACCTCTATGCTTGGCAGGTCTGAAAACATGCCCATAATCCTCTTTCTTTGTTTTGTTTTAAATCTTTACTATCCATTAGGATGACTGATAGGGATGACAGGGTTAGGGGTTGTTTCAAAAGGATGGGTTATGACCATTCCCTGTGAGAACTAGCTATTTCTTTTGTGGGATTCTACCCTGGGATTGGGCTCTTTAAGGCTACTGGAGTTCCAGGTAAGGAGTGGGCTAGGTTTGCTGAAAGTTGTTTTTATTTTCTCATCACCAACTTTTTAAGAATCTAAGTCATGTCTTGTTCTATAGTGAGTCTGCAGGGAGGTTTCACTAACTCCAAAACACCCTATCTACTCTTCCCCTATTGCCTTCATCTTCACTCAACATTTGTCTGGTACTCCCAACTCTCTTCCGAGACTCTTAGACATATTATTTCATTGGTTAGATTGGACACAGTTAGCTTGTAAATTTGGGGAGGGCACCCTCTGTCTTCCCCCTATCTGACATCCTGTGATACATTTTTTCTACCTTTCATAATGATCTAAATGAGAGAAGTTTATGATTGACACAAAAACTACTATGACAGTGATTTTCATACATCTCAGAGCAAATTCTTGTACAAACAGGTGTCCAAATACTTACTGATGATCTGCAGAAACCATATCATTTATACATAAATGTTCCAATCACATTGCCCTACTTCAAGAAAATGTGGAGACCGTGAAAGCAATTAAATAAAGGGACACAGAAAAAACCCTAAATGAAGGCTTACTTACTCATCTCTCTTCACATTTTTGACAACTTCTAAATGCTTGAACATCATGCTCAGGGTCTCAACACTTTCTTTCTATGCTAATTCCAAGCACCTTTATATTTCAATTATGATCAAACCACTTTCAAAGGACGTGGATTCTATAACTAGGTTTTACTTTTTTTTATTATTTTATTTTTATTTTTATTTTATTCTTTTTTACCAGGGGAGAGCACAAACACAGTCCCCCACTACCACAAATTATGCAGTCGAGTTTCTCACATTTGGGCAAATCGCAGGGGTCAGCACATCCGCAGTGCAATGGACAAGCCTCACCCTGGGAAAACCATCTGCTTGATTATGGTGTCTCCCCTGCCAGGTAAGTATTATAACTAGGTTTTAATAACCCTAACCTCCTTCACCTCCCACTCCATGATACATTTTGTAGGTAAGCTTACCCAATTGCCAACTGGCCAATCCCTTTACAAACTTATCCTATCACCCCTGGTGCTATCATCTTTCAACAGCTTCCTGGAAGTCTTTTAAACTCCAACAATCATTTGTTTGGGATCCTTAGGGAGCACTTTTCATAAGAATAGGTGGCCTTTCTTGGTCCACTTTGGCCTCTGATGCTACATCATCTTAGAAGGCCCTAGTAATAATAACCAGCACTCATATATGCTTACCACATGCATGACCCTATTCTAAATGCTTTATCTGAACTAATGCATTGAAGTCCATTTTAATTTTTCAGTCTTTCATCTGACTAGCCTCTGAGATAAACCTCCTCAGAAATATTTCGGGCAGTCCCACAACACTCATCTGCCAGAAATTTTAGCACAAGCTAGAACTGGAAATATAAATGAGCCAAGTCCGTGGTTTGGTAAGGCAGCCGTTGGCGATTAAAAAAAGAAAAAAATTAAAGAAATGCTATTTCTATTATAAAAACAATATTTTCTGAAGTTCCAAAGAGAAAAACAATTATGACACTCCCAACATATTTTGGTGGTTGGAAAGTAGAAAATGGCATTTAAAAAATGGGCAAAATACATCTTTCAACCATATTACCAGTGGCTTTAAATGGAAAGAATGACAGGCCAGCCTGGGTACAGGCTAGCATTTCATCTCAAAACCTTTTTCAGTTCTGTGGTCTCAAAGCAGCTCCAGAAGAAGCATCCGCAGAACATGGTCCTAATACTAAATAAATACTACACATTTTACAGTTTCAGATTTAAGGCCCAGGAAACACAGGATTAAGCAATGGCAGAAGTCTTGCCTGCTGGGAGCTCTAGCTAGAGCATGTCAGTCCATAGTTCCTAGTGCCCACCACTAAAAGATGTGATTGACAGTATCCAGAGGCATCTTTGAACTGCTGTCTTGTGGCCTTTCCAGTTTTTTATGTTTCTCAATCAGTGAGACCTTTGGCTTCATTTTCTCCCTTGACTTCTAAGACCCCACATCGTCCTGGATCTTCCTCCTTTCTAACAGCTTCCAGCCTGTATCTACTTGCTCCACTACTTCCATATCCCTAAGAGTTGGGTTTGAGGACTCTATTTTGTTAACATACATACAAGTTCCAGGCAAGTATGGAAACCTTCTTCATAATTTCTACTATTCCTGCTATGCAGATGACTTTCAAATCATCATTCCAACCACAGATTCTCTCATGAACTTTAGTCCTAAATGTCTAACAGAAGTTAGACCTTTTCTCTTGGATTTTATGCCACCACTCTAAATCATGATTAACAGTGGGTGCCATTTCTTTTGTCATGAACCAAGAATTATGCTAAGCACTTTATTTCTCCTCTCATTACTGCTTTTATTTTATTAATGGATTTTTGGCTACAAATTCATACTTACTTTTGAGAAGGTTACACAGAAAAAATATGAACGTTTCCTTCAAATTGATTTACTTTTCCCACACATTACTTTTGACATTAAAAATTCTTTATACACTTTCACTAGTCATAGAAACCCAAAATGAATATTAACTCATTTGCCTCTCATCAGTAGTATGTATTCTCTGAGCCCTGGTGACATTCCAGCTGTTGATGTCCCTCAGAGAGGGTGGGTTTTGAAAGATGTCAAATGTAAAGAAGTTTCTCCCCCAGAAATATGGAAGCACAGGAAGCAGCATGTGGGAAACTGGATCTTTCTAGAGGTAGGGGCTTTGGTACTAAGGCAAAATGAGAAGATTTTTACATTTCTGGGGTCTCCAAAAATCATTAGGATGGCGTGGTCCTGGCTGGGCGTGCTTATCTCCTTGAAGGTGTTAGCAGAGCCTGAAGCCTCTCCAGGTGTCTACTAATCATGACATAAAATTCTGTCCTATTACTTAGGGGACTTACTCACTCTGGCGAGCTATCTGCTTCCTGCAGGTGGCCAGTTGTGTCTGTTGCAGGCTCCTCCACAGAGGCAGGGAGCTGGTCTCAACTGCTAGTTCCTGCTATCTCTCACCTAGACACAAGTACCCAGGCAAACCCCTCCCCAGCTCCATTCAATTTGCTGTGTTTCTCCATTTTCCCTTCCACCCAACAAGGCACTCTCAGCCTTGTTTATCAAAACTGTTTCCTGACCAGTCTTCTTATCCTCAGCCTCCTCTCTGTTCTAAATCATTTCATGTGCCAGAGACAGATTAATCTCCTTCCTTCATTCCAGTTCACATCCCCAAAGTCTTTGGAGGCTCCCCAGTAAGATAAAGCACAAATTCTTAGTCTCGCTCTAACCCTATCTCTTTACATTTAAAAATCCTTATTATCTCACCTTTATTTCAGCCACACCAGTGAACTCATTGCTCCTAGATATGCATACCTACTTCAAGTGCTATTTATGAAAACATCTATTTTGTCCTGCCATACTGAATTCTGTTAAGTGGGTGATGCCCTTGGACTTCACACCCCATGGAATGAAGCTGAAACTCAGTTATTCCACAAACCTTTAGGATAACCATCTTTGCACAATCATGTTGGGCCTCCTGACTCTGCTCTAGGAAGAGATGAAAGCTATTTAAATTGCTCTGCACACTTCCTCTTTGTTGTTGTAACTGGTCTGTCCTAAGGTCAAACTTACATAATCTATAGCATCAAATTCCCAAAGCTGTACACATCACAAGTAAGGAAACAATCATTTTCTTCAGACTTGACATTCTGCCACCAGGACTCAGAGATGGTTAAACAGTTGGTGACCTTTATTCGGGTGTTAAAAGTTCTCATTTACACTTGTGTTTTTAGACAGTTTATAGGTCCTTTTGATGTAGACCCAGTGGCACTGGATATGCTTCTAGCCATGGGCTATTTCTATTCTCTGTGCCTGCTTCCAGAGCTGCTAGGCACATAGACACAGAGTCAGCCTCATTCCAAATCCTGGCTGTTCAACACAGGCCTCATCACTGCTATTGTTTTCCCTAAATGGCCTTCCATCCAAATATGTTTCCAGAAGCAGTTATTCTCCTTAAATTGCAAAGTAGATACAGGGACAAAATGAGAACACATTCTGTAAACTTTTTTACATTAAGCTTCTCCCTTCTGTGGCTCATGATGAATTCCAAGACCAAGAATTGATAGGTGTTTAGAGAAAAATCATGCACTATTATTTTTATTCATAGAAAATAAACATCCCAGGCTGGGCTGGAATTATAAAGGCCTTTGTCTGAAGCTCTGCTACATTTAAGGTAAGAGAACCAATAGCCCGCACCCCTAGGACCAATTTGCTTTCACCTCCAGTCCCACAAAATGTCTCTCAGCATCTCCCAAGAGCACTGTTTAGACATTAGGAATTGCAGGCAAGGCTGTGATTTCATCAGATATCAGAGCTGAAAGAAATAATAAAATTTACCTTACTATGTATGATATTATTCATCTGTATACTTTAATTATTATGACTAATATTTCAGAGATGGGAAACTGAGGCTCAGAATACCAAATCTGAGTACCTACTCTGTTTGTGGAAATGGACAAACATTTACATTCATTCTCTCCTTTGAGCCTAATCAGCCTAAGATGATCAGAGATGGGGAAACTAAGAGATTAAGTAAAATTTCCCTGTGGTAACAGCTTTAGTAAGTGATATAGCGCAGATTTGGGTCTGTTTTCTTTTTTAGCAGCTCCTTGAAAGCCCTTAGCCCAAGAATGACTGACTGTGGACTATGAAGGCCCAGCTGCATTGCCTCAAGTTAAGACAAACTCTGTGGTGTAACACCCTCTGAGCACCCTCTGGGATCTGGTGGACGCTGGGACTCTGCCTGAGCTCGCAGCCTTGCTTGGCTGCTCCCCTGCAGTGCTAATAAATGGCAGGGCTGGGACTCCCACACTGGTCTTCTCCCTTCAAGTCCAGGGTTCTCTCCACCAAAGAAGCCAGACACATCTGTTCTTTCAAACTTCAAAACATACCTAAGAGTGACACAAATACAAATGTGTGAGGCACTTTTCAAGTCTCTCCTGACACCTTTCTGGTCTCCTAATCTAAAAGTGTTTGTTTGGTTAAGCTGCCAAATCCCAGTTACACAGTGGCACGTTATAAGCTGTTTATTCTATCACAAATGCATGCCTCATTTACTGAAAACTCCTATATATCATTGACGTTATTTGGGGAATACTAGAAAGACAGGCTTTTGCTTGACGTTTCTCTTTGCACATAATGAGGTGGTTTTGTTTTGTTTTCCCTCAGAACATCCTTACTTGAATCAGGCAGCAGGTAGTAGAGGTGTGAGCCCTGGAGGAGAGAAAGCCCTACCCACCTCTGCAGCAAAATTGCAAGGAAGCTAAGAATTTTTTCCGCTACTCTAGATGTTTCTTTTATCAGTTACCATTCCACTTCTCATACTCTCCAAGTTAGATGTGCTGCGAATTCCTCTCCAAATCAATACACAACTATGAATGACTGGTGGCAGTTTTATGTGTACTCCTAAAGGTCAAGGACTCCAGAGTCAGGGAGGTTTGGGTTCAAATCCTTGATCCACTATTTTCTAACTGATTGTCTTCGAGACCCAATTCCCTCCTTTCTAGACGAGAGACAGTGCCCACCTGACAGATGGGTGAGAATTAAATGCTTAGCAAATATAAATTCTAATGAGCTTAGGTCCTGGCACAAAGCAGGGTTTCAAATGTTGGTTCCATCCACCCCATTCCTCATTTTCCCCTGTCCCAGAAACATCTGCATAGTAATTATAATCTTAAGCAGCAGAAGGAAAGCTCAGATGGTTGAGTTTCAGCAGCCACTTACTAGTCAAGGAAGACGTGGGAGCTCTCACAGTCACACGGCATAGATGTTTGTTTCCTTCACAGGTGAGACCAGTCAGGGTGTGACTGTTAGTGCTGAACCAAGTGGCCTGCGCCTTACTCCTCATGAGCGGGTTGGTTTATGCTCACCTGAGGCTCTCTGATGGCAAGAAGAAAACCAGGCCAACCTTTCTCCTCAGGTCTCCTTAGCAACAGAAGGATCACATAAGACCCCAAAGCCTCAACCAAAAGAAGATCATCTTTAGACATACGTCTTGGTATATGTGTTCTCTGGATGACCACATAAAAAATGTGAACGCCTCTCTCCCAGGCAAAGATTATGAGTAGAAACAGAAGGAGGCAATCAGAACCCACAGTGAGTCACAGGGCATTTAACTTGTTTCTGCTTTTGATTTTTATGAAGTGGGGGAAAAGGGAGTTTTACTCTTTTCATCTGTTCCATTACAATAACTGCTCTGTTAACACACTTTTAAAGGTTCCACTTTAAGTCTGGGGCACTTCCTTGATGATGAGGATCCAGATACAATATGCTTGGTTTTCTAAAATAAACCCAGAACAGGATTAGTAATTCCACTAATCCTAAGGAGGTGATGCTTTGGTAAATAACATGGAGAGGGAAGCAGGTGTCACCACCAGAGATAGTTTCTTATACTTTGAATCTTACAAACCATAAGGAAACTATAGGGGGTGGGGAGGGGGCAAACTGAAAATAAATTCAAGTCAACGTTCAGAATCAACCAAAAAAGAGAACAGAAGCAACCTCAATAAACTGCAGTAGTGAGTTAGCTGGACTTGGGACTTACTTGTTAGCTATAATTTCTCAAAACAGACATCCTAACTCAGTTGTCTATTTACAAATGTTCTTTCAGGTGACATAGGTGAGAGGGTGAGAGAGAAAACATTGGAGACACAAGTGACCCTGAACTTAAATAATTTCTCCTTCCCATAAGAAAAAGATGACAAGGAGAAATAGTGTTTCCTCTCCCAACTGTAGGTAAATTGGATCTCATTCCTTACAGGTAGCCCCAATCTAGAAGAACAATCCAATGAAAGTACAAAAACATTTTCAAAATGTTCACTGGTGGGTCTGATACAGGTCTGTCTTGTGGACTGATCTCACCAATCTGGTCATACACAACTTTATGTTCTTTATAGTGACTGTCAAAGAAATACGGGATCAGTAAGGATTATCCTCTTGGAAGGAAAGTGAGTCTCAGACAAGAGTCTGCCATGCATATGGATATTCGTTACGTAAATGTTTATTAACAAATAAGGAGAAATGGTCATAAGACCACTCTGGAGGCCTTCTTATTCTAAAACAAGAAGGAGCTCTGACTCTTATGTATAAAAGCTTCACTTGAAGTAGACACACCAAATGACTCAGAGTCATTATTAGGCAACCAGGAATCCTAATCTAGAAGCTACAATCAGTGCTGTGGAAGGGCAGGTCTTGGTACCCTTGGAGGGGGTCTACAGGCTGCCCTAGATTATTAGGCTTTTTTCAGGCCAGGCTTGGGAGGCTTTCTCAAATGTTTTAGCCAATCCACATAGCTTTCATCTCACCAGTGAGAAGCCCAGTCTAACATTCATCATTTTATCAAAGAGATAATAACCACTATGTTAAATAAATCTGCCATGCCAATAAGAAATCAGCAAAACTTATAAAAAGGGAAAAATGTGTAGAGTATACCAGGAAGCTAGGAAGTATACATAAAGAGTTTAACCTCACTCATACTCACAAACAGGCACATTAAAATAAGGTGCTATTTTGATCTATTAAATTGGCAAATAACATTGTGTGTATTTTGGTATGAGAAACTGAACTTACTAATATACAGCAATTGTTATACACTTTATGAAGCTTATCAATGTGTATCAAAGTATTGTATATATTTTTGACAAAATAATTCCATTTGCAGGAATTTATCCTCACAAAATATATATCAAAACCTAGCTGATAGGATATTTGCTGTAGTTTTATTTGTAATACTGAAACTAAAAATGAACTGAATTTCTAGTAAGAGGTGATGGTCAAATAAATTATGGTAGAGCTTTACATTTAAATTAACTATAGACATCAAGAATCATTTAAAAGTCAGAAAGACCTTTGTAAACTTGACACTCAAGACAATATAAGAAAAAATTATGTAGTCGATTAACTACAGAAAATTGACTACATAAAAATGTAAATGTACTGTACATAAAATAATAAAATAAACATTTTATTCAATAGATATAAGTATATGTGTTCACATTAATGGCAATATTAATGATGATATAGATATACAGCATAGCAAAGAAATACTAAAAACATATATGAAGACACACTGTGCCTTCCTGAAGGGTACAGTCTCTGGACTTTCTTCAGCTTGTTTCTGTTTTTTTTTTAAAGATTTTATTTATTTATTGACAGAGAGAGAGAGACAGCCAGAGAGGGAACACAAGCAGGGGGGGTGGGAGAGGGAGAAGCAGGCCTCCCACCGAGCAGGGAGCCCCGATATGGGGCTTGACCCCAGCACTCTGGGATCATGACCCGAGGCAAAGGCAGACACCTAATGACTGAGCCACCCAGGGGCCACTTCAGCTTGCTTTTTCAAGCTAAATTCTGTTCTACAGGAAAAAATGAATTTAAAAAGTCATTGGAAAATACATAAATAAAATTTAAAAAAATTTTCTCACCACAAAAAAGAAATGGTAATTATGTGACAGGATGGAATTTTTACCTAATGCTATGGCAATAATCATTTTACAATCTTTAATATATCAAATTGACATATTGTACACTTTAAACTTGCAAAATGTCAATTGTATCTCAATAAAGCTGAAAAAAAAAGCAAAAAAAAAAAGTCATCATTGGATATGCTGTCATAAACCCATAGGAAAAGTCAAAGTGTTTTTATCATCCAGGTTTCTGTATGTCATTCATTACATGACCCAAATGAGTGAGAAATCCCCAACTCCCAATCACATTAGAGGTTTATTTTGGTGAATTCCTTATGGTAAAATGGTCAAGGAAATCTAATTAAAATTGGGATTTTTCTGAAAAGAACTTACCCTAGAGTCTGAATGGGAGAGCAAAGCCATTTTTAATGAAAATTGCAAAACATGAAGATTAAAGCAAATTAAAATCAATCAAAGAAAAAATTTGATAGAGAAAGCCAAATTCATAGTCAAGAAATCAGGCTGAGTCTAGAGAGAGATTTGAGCTTTGATACCTTAGCCCTGGTATTTACTAAATGCCTGATTGTGAACAAGTTATTTAGCCTCTCTGGTCCTAAGTTTTCTCATCTACAGGCAAAGGTGTTAATTTAGTGTTAATTTAGCTGAGTGTTAATTTTTTTTTAAAGATTTTATTTATTTATTTATTTGACAGAAAGAGACACAGCGAGAGAGGGAACACAAGCAGGGGGAGTGGGAGAGGGAGAAGCAGGCTTCCCGCGGAGCGGGGAGCCCAATGCGGGGCTCGATCCCAGGACCCTGGGATCATGACCTGAGCCGAAGGCAGACGCTTAACGACTGAGCCACCCAGGCGCCCCTAGCTGAGTGTTAATTTAGCTGAGCTAGAGGCCTAGGCCAGTGTCCCCTTATATCCATGGAGAGAGAATAATGTAATCTCCTGGACCCAAATGGACTTCCTCATGTTAACAATACAACCCTGCTAAGATCTCCAATTCTCACATGTAAGAAGAAGGGGTTGAACAACATATCATCTCTAAACTCCACTATGCTCCACCATTGATTTTGCTATTCTGGGCAAATTAATTTCTCCAAGACTCAGTTCCTCAATTACAAAATGGGAGTAATAATTACTTATTTCATAGGGTTGTTATGAGTTTATAAAATGTTTGGAAGAATACTTGGGACAGAGTAACCAGTCAATAAAGATTGTTTTGTATTACTATTAGCATTGTTATTTTTCTTATTACTAAATACTTCATATTTTTGTTG
This sequence comes from Phoca vitulina, assembly GCF_004348235.1. NCBI lineage: Eukaryota > Metazoa > Chordata > Mammalia > Carnivora > Phocidae > Phoca > Phoca vitulina. The sequence goes on from NW_022589723.1 coordinate 7,859,064, forward strand.
ACTTGAGCCCCACATTGTACTTTCAAGTATGGGCTTCAAAACCATTTTTTAAACCTGTTTATTATTTTTATTCTTTAAAAAAAATAAAATCCTTACTCATTTAAGGAAAAGACCAAGAAGGACATGATGTTGCTTAGGTTATTCAAGCATTGGAACCATGTCTCCAGTTTTGTATCTAAAGCCAGGCTCTTAGCCAAGTTTTTCCAAGAGGGAAGATACAGAGCAGGGAAAAGAACTTGGCTCTATTTACATGATACTAAAATAAGAGGCTAGTTTACCCGTTTCATCAAACAACTGCTTCACTCAGAGAGAAACTACACACCCCACTCAGAGAGCTGGTTGTCCAGTCATAATTCATCTGAAGTTTATGAATGATTTTGATGTTGACCATTTTATCTCATAATAAAACCAGTTGAGATCTCACCCTCAGATTAGTGAAGACATTCCAGATGCAAAGGCCAAAAGGAAGGGCTGTTCCAATGATGCTTCACCCTGAAGCAATCTTTTATTTCCCACAGCCCACCCATTGTGATATTACTGATTTTTGTTTTCATTAGATCCAGCCCTTTTCTCAAAGAAGACATGGGAACTTTCTCTGTCACTATTTCTGGATGTGGCTTTTGGTTATTTGGAGGAGAAGAGAAAAGAAATGGAGAATGAATGGCACAGGGTCAGGAGAGTATGGCTCTGATGCAACTTCATGGGTTTCCCCTGACAAAAGCTACCCTCTTTGCGATCTACAGATAACCAACCAGATTCTTTACAAAATCACTAATGAAACTCTGGTGAGAAAAAACCAACCTGTGCATTGGTCATTATAAACATTTCAATGAATTCCCTATATTCTAGGGTTCAGATAAAGGATTAATTATCAGTCCTATCATAACAAATGATTTTTTAAAAACATGTTTTTTTAAATGAAAAATTTCAACCATACAGAAAATTATAGAGGATAGTGTAATGGATATCCATATACCCACCACTTAGATTTAATATAACATTTTCCCTCTGCTTCTATTTTTCAAATTTTGAAGTAGTTCAAACATACCAACAAATATAGGATAAATATTAACAAACAGATTTGCAAATAAAGTATGTAAAGGATTTGGAACAAAAGCCTGGACCATAGAAAAACACTAAGTGCTATTCCCCACACCAAACTTTAACATTTTAACATTTTGCCATAATTGTCTCAGATTTTTTTAAGAAATCAAAATACCAAGACATTTGAGGCCCCCTGTTTACCTCTCTTCAATACCATCCCCTTCTCTCTCTCACTCCCTCTCATGACCCTCCCTCACTTCCTTGCTTCCTCATTCCCTCACTCTCAACCCTTGCACAGAAAAGCACTGCCCTGAATTTTGTGTTGATTATCCCAATTTTTATACTTTTGTATCATATCATCTGGATTATTTTATTCCCAAGCACTATTTAATGTAGTTTTTATTATGTGTGTATATTATATAATTTACTTTTTCACTCAATATATTTTTGAGATTTATTTGTATTGATGTACAACTCTGGTTCATTTGTTTTAACTGCTGTATAGCATTCACTGCATAAGTATTTATTATCCAATTTTTGGTGATCATTGAGATTGTTCCTAGTTTTTTTATTATAAATATTTTGCAATAGCTCCTTACATATATATGCAAGGATTTATTTAAGGCAGTGGCTTAATGCACACATGTACCCATGCACATACACACAGTTATATGTATACTGAAATCAAAACTTTACAAAACAAACTTCTGTTGTTTTACTATTTTTATTATTTATCATTTATTGCATTTTATTCTATTCCATTCCATTCTTGTCCATTCCTGTCTAATCTATCCTATTCTAAAAAAAAAAAGCAAATGTGGGCTGATTCACTATGTTGATTTCGTATTTTACTAATGAGTCTAAACTCATAGTTTGAATGATACCACTTTAGGTTGTATACTTGAAGATGGAATTCCTCAGTCATCTAGTACATGATATTTACTAGTTACTAGTATTGCCCCCCCCCCAAAAAAAACCACTATTGATCAAGCAAAGCTGTTTCTTAGGCCTACTGTAGTAAGGAAAAACACTACCATAGCACAGTCTTAATAATACCTCAAGATAGGGAAATTAGAAGATGGTATTTATACAGTTTTAGGACCTGAGCTGGGTGATTTTAGGGTATATCTTGCATGGCATGGAACTAGTTTGGATTGGGCAGTTTATGACATAAGAGCTTTGAACTGATAGATACCAAGAAGCAAGACTCCTGAAGCAAGTCTTGATGGGCAAGCTGTTAGTCTGAGCTCTTAGCCTCATAGTCTTATTTTCCAGAAGAAAATATTTCTCTGAAGCAAGCAGCTAAGTATTACTTAGCAAACAGCAAAGTAGGCCTGATCTCAGACTTACCTAACATAGGGACAGAAAAATATGTTTGGTGCCTTTGTTGTTTAACACCAGAACAGAGAATTATGTTGGATTTGGTTCTCGCTACACAATACCAAATATTCTTCAAGGTGGTTGTGTCAATTTACATTCCTCCCACCATAATTATATAAGAGCCCATCATTCCACATCCTCACCAAGATTTAGTATTATCTGATTTTTGCTTAATTTTGCCAATGTGATAAATATGAAATATCTCATTGTCATTTTATTCTAAATTTCGTTGATCATTAGCAAGATTTAACATCTTTCTATGTGACTAGTAGCCATTTGGATTTCTTCTTTGTGAACAGCCTATTCATATCCTTTGTCAATTTTTCTATTGTTTGTGTAACTTTTTCTTATTGTGTTGTTCTTATATATATTCTGAATAATAATATTTTGATGAGCATAATCAACAAGCATTTCAAATATATTCTCCAAGTTTGTGCTTTGTATTTATCCTAATATTTGATGTCTTTTTTTAAGCAGTTTTAAAATTAAATGTAGGAAAATTAATAATTTTTTAAAAAGATTTTATTTCTTTATTTGACAGAGAGAGAGAGAGCAAGCAGGCAAAGGGAGAGGGAGAAACAGGCTCTCCACTGAGCAGGGAGCCCGATGCAGGGCTCGATCCCAGGACCCTGGGATCATGACCTGAGCGGAAGGCAGACGCTTAACCGACTGAGCTACCCAGGCATCCCGGAAAATTAATAATTTTTATGTTTTGTGCCTTCTGGTTTATTCTTCAAAAATTCTTAAAATATTTTACTTTATTTTTGCTTAGATAGTTAAAAATATTCATATCTTCATTTCATGTTTGTATCTGTAAACTGTCTTGAATTAATTTTTCTGTATTATAAGAGAATATTTTATTCAAATATCATCATAATGATACTTCTATTTTAAAAAATCCCCAAATCAGTGGACTGTAATAGAAAGCAATTATTTACGTATCATGCATCTTTGAGTTCATTATAGTTTGGCTAATCTCAGCTGGGTTCAGCTGGGTTTGGTTCCAAGCTGTGAATTCAGGTCAAGTTTGCTTCACACACATGTTACATAATTCTGAAACCAGTAGGCTACCCGGGGCAATGGCAAAAGTGAAAGGGATCAAGCGCAACCTTGCTAGAACGTTTCAAGTCCCTAATCATGTGACATCTATTAATATTCTAATGGCCATAGCAAGGCACATGCCAAGCTCAGAATCCTTGAGATGGGAAAATGTACTCTGCCTCTAGATGGAGGAACTGCAAAGTCTCATGACAGTGGGTGTGGATGCGTGGAGGGGTCAAACATTAGGAACAATAATGAAATCTACCACAGGCCACCCTCTTGGTTATAATTATTACATTTCCACCATGCACAAAGTTCACTCAACCCTTCCCTATCACACCCAGAAAAACTCATCCAATAAAGGCACTGAGTTATAAATCCAGGACCTTATTATCTGTGTCACATTTAGATGCAACTCCAGTACTAAACAGACAAGTTATCTGCCTCCCACTCACTCAACATACAATGATGAAACATGTACCAGATAACTGCACCAAACTCTTCCGTTCAAAAGAAGAAATGAGAAGAGACACACATCAGTCAATGGCCCCTAGCAAGTTTGCATCCCATGAAGCAAATGTTGCCAGGTCCATTTTCCTTGTGGCTAGGAAATATACCTTGATCAATACATCCAGTTTCAAATACTAGGGATGGCTCCCTAGTCCATTTTTCCCTATGGTGACTGGTTCAGCCCTCTCCTGTGTCTTCTTTCCACTATCTTCCTCAATCACTTCTGCAGAGGACATTGGAGAATATTTCTGCCTTGGTTACCAATCAGATTTATTGGCCTGCTTCCTGGCTGTAGAAAATTGGAGTCCATGCTTTTTTTTTTTTCATCTAAATTAATCTCAGTCTCTCTCTCTCTCTTTTTTTTAGAGAGAGAGCTCACACACAAGGGGAGGCGGTCCAGAGGAAGAAGGAGAGAGAGAATCCCAAGCAGGCTCCATGCACTGAGCATGGAGCCTGACACAGGGCTCAATCTCATGACCCTGAGATCATGACTTGAGCCAAAATCAAGAGTTGGATGCTTAACCAACTGAGCCACCACGGTGCCCCAATCTCAGTCTCTTTTAATCTCAGGCTGATGACATTTTTGCCAAAGCAACTCTCTCATAAAATTTTGTGGTTTTCTATGTGTTTTATTTTAGTTACTCTCATGTGCTAAAAGCTATATTCATAATTCTTTTTGAGACTTTCCCTATTTTCTTTAGACTTAAAATTACAGAGAGTTTGGGCATATCAGTCTTCTTTGGGACTGTATACTTCATCTGTCTGGAAAGACTTTTGTCTGGTAGAGAAGAATTTTGTCAGAAGTCTTAACAAAAAATCTAACAGCCAAAATTTTAATATGGCCTTCACCCTGAGACTATGTCTTTCATTCTTTAAAAAACATAGTCTATTGTTAATTAAAATTACTCATATATTTTATCAATTTTGCCCTATTTTCGTATCATGTGGTTTCTCTGGTTTAATAGTACTTTTAGTGAGGGCTAAGGGCAGTAAACTCTTGACTTTGTACAAATGAAAACGTTTTGGTTTGATGTCATTATTTTGCCTCTGCTCTTAAGTGACAGTTCGTTTGGATATACAATTATAGATTCCAAGTTTTTTTCCTTCCGTATTTTGAAGCTATCATCCTATTGTATTTTGGCCTCTATAAGTTGCCAATAAGAAATCTGTTTAAGTGTGAAAGTTTTACTTTATAAGTGATCTGCCTTTTCCTCTCTGGTAACTTTTTTTTTAAATTTAATTTAATTTTATTATGTTATGTTAGTCACCATACAGTACATCATTAGTTTTTGATGTAGTGTTCCATGATTCATTGTTTTCGTATAACATCCAGTGCTCCATGCAATACGTGCCCTCCTTAATACCCATCACCAGCCTAACCCATCCCCCCACTCCTCTCCCCTCTAAAACCCTCACTTGGTTTCTCGGAGTCCATAGTCTTTCATGGTACTTTTAAGGGTTTCTCTATACCCTTCATATTCTGCAGTTTCACAAGAATGTAACTTGATGTGGATTAATTTTATCCATCTTGATACTCAGAATGTATTTTCAATCTAAAGATTTATATTTCTTTTTAATTCTGGAAAAATACAGCTATTACCTCTTCAGACATTACTTCCCTTCTTCCGTTTATTTTATTTTTCTCTTTTGAAAGGTCTACTAGATGCATGCTGCAGCCTCTTCATCTATCCGCCTCAGTTCTTTACTGTTCATTCACGTTTTCATCTTGTTCTTTCCTCATCTTCATGTTAAATGATGTCCTCCGCACTAGCTTATTCTATGTCTATGGTTTGCAGTTTAACCAGTTTATTGAGTGTTTGAAAATCAATGACTATACTTTTTCATCCCAAGATTTCTATAATTAGAAATTCTTCCCACATTCATTTCTTCTAATTTCTCTTTTTGAATCAAAAACTTTTGCTGATTTTAAAAGGGAATACTTCTTTCACTTACTACCAGAGTACGCTGTATAATTATCTTAAAGTCACTGTCAAACTGTTACATAAAATTAATTTCGACCTTGGGCGCCTGGGTGGCTCAGTTGGTTAAGCGACTGCCTTCGGCTCAGGTCATGATCCTGGAGTCCCGGTATCGAGTCCCGCATCGGGCTCCCTGCTCGGCAGGGAGTCTGCTTCTCCCTCTGACCTTCCCCCCTCTCATGTGCTCTCTCTCTCTCACTCTCTCAAATAAATGAATAAATAAAATAAAAAAAATAAAAAAAAAATTAATTTCGACCAAAGTGAATTAATGTTCTGATGGTTGATTTTTTTGGTTATTTTTCTTAACTTTGGATTTCTTAATATGTTTTAGAATTTTGCTGTTAGTATAATTTTATTTATTTTTTAATTAAGTTCAATTAATCGACTTTTAGTACATCATTAGTTTTTGATGTAGTATTCAATGATTCATTAGTTGTATATAACACCCAGTGCTCATCAGACCACATGCCCTTCTTAATGCCCATCACCCAGTTACAACATCTCCCCATCCCCCTCCCTTCTGCAACCCTCAATTTGTTTCCCAGAGTCCAGAGTCTCTCATGATTTGTCTCTCTCTCTGATTTCTTCCCATTCAGGTTTCCCTCCCTTCCCCTATGGTCCTCTGCCCTATTCCTTGTATTCCACATATTAGTGAAACCATATGATAATTGTCTTTCTCTGCTTGACTTATTTCACTTAGCATAATGCCCTCCAGTTCCATCCATGTCGATGCAAATGGTAGGTATTCATCCTTTCTGATGGCTGAGTAGTATTCCATTGTATATATGAACCATATCTTCTTTATCCATTCATCTGTTGAAGGACATCTCAGCTTCTTCCACAGTTTGGCTGTTATGGAAATTGTTGCTATGAACATTGGGGTGCATGTGCCCCTTCTTTTCACTATGTCTGTATCTTTGGGGTAAATACCCAGTAGTGCAATTGCTGGGTTGTAAGGTAGCTCTATTTTTAACTTTTTGGAGAACCTCCATAGTGTTTTCCAGAGTGGCTGTACCAGCTTGCATTCTCACCAACACTGTAAGAGTATTTCCCTTTCTCCACATCCTCGCCAACATTTGTTGTTCCCTGTCTTGTTCATTTTTGCCATTCTAATTGGTGTAAGGTGGTATCTCATTGTGGTTTTGATTTGCACTTCCCTGATGGCAAGGGATGTGGAGCATTTTTTCATGTGTTTGTTAGCCATTTGTATGTCTTCTTTGGAGAAGTGTCCATGTCTTCTGCCCATTTCTTGACTGGATTGTTTGTTTTTTGGCGTGTTTTTTGAGAAGTTCTTTGCAGATCTTGGATACCAGCCCTTTATCTGTTCTGTCATTTGCATATATCTTCTCCCATTCCGTAGGTTGCCTTTTAGTTTTGTTGAATGTTTCCTTTGCCGTGCAGAAGCTTTTTATCTTGATGAAGTCCCAATAACTCATTTTTGCTTTTGTTTCCCTTAACTTTAGAGATGTGTCTTGGAATAAGTTACTGTGGCCAAGGTCAAAGAGGCTACTGCCTGTGTTCTTCTCTAGGATTTTCATGGATTCCTGTCTCACATTTAGGTCTTCCATCCATTTTGAGTTTATCTTTGAGTATGGTGTAAGAGAATGGTCTAGTTTCATTCTTCTGCATGTGGTTGTCTAGTTTTCCCAGCACCATTTATTGAAGAGACTGTCTTTTTTCCATTGGATGTTCTTTCCTTTTTTGTCGAAGTTAGTTGACCATATAGTTGACCATATAGTTCTGGGCTCTCTGTTCTGTTCCACTGATATATGCATCTGTTTTTGTGCCAGTACCATGCTGTCTTGATGATCACAGCCTTGTAATGGAGCTTTAAGTCAGGCATTTTGATGTCCCCATATTTGGTTTTCTTTTTCAACATTCCCCTGGCAATTTGGGGTCTTTTCTGGTTCCATACAAATTTTAGGATTGTTTGTTCCAGTTCTGTGAAAAATGTCAATGGTATTTTGATAAGGATTGCATTGAATGTGTAGATTGCTTTGGATAGCATAGACATTTTAACAATGTTTATTCTTCCAATCCATGAGCATGGAATGCTTTTCCATCTCTTTGTGTCTTCCTCAATTTCTTTCATAAGTGTTCTGTAGTTTCTAGAGTACAGATCCTTTACCTCTTTGCTTAGGTTTATTCTTAGGTATCTTATGGTTTTTGGTGTAATTGTAAATGGGATCGATTTCTTAATTTCGCTTTCTTCAGACATATTGCTAGTGTATAGAAATGCAACTGATTTCTGTGCATTGATTTTGTATCCTGCCATGTTGCTGAATTGCTGTATGAGTTTTAGAAATTTTGGGGTGGGGTCTTTTGAGTTTTCCACATAAAATATCATGTAATCTGCAAAGAGACAGAGAGTTTGACTTCTTCTTTGCCAATCTGAATGGCTTTTATTTCTTTTTGTTGTCTGATTGCTGAGGCCAGAACTTCTAGTCCTAGTTATTAGTGTAATTTTAAATAGAAATTTTTGTATATGTCTTTTTACTTTCTATCTTCTGGCTAAACTCCAGAATGAATACAGAGAATAAGTTATTACTGAGGATATCACTACCCTTCTTTAGAAATTTTGCAACTGCCCCCACTTATCCATGGGACTTGCCATAATGACATTTGGTGGCATTATGAGGGAATCTCCATTGTGTAGAATGTAAAGATGTCTCATCCAGTGACTAGTCACACTAAGCAATGGGCACTGTGTTTTAGTGTGTGCACTGTTAGACTCTGTCCATATCTTCCAGCAATGATGGACTATATCCTGCTAACACCTGTAGACCCAAGTTGGTCAAATATTTTTTTCTACCTTCTTTTATAAGTACAGTGTGGTTTTAAGCAGCTTATAGCTCAGTGCTCCCCTGTCCTACATGATAATTTTAGTCCTCTGTACCCTGCAGGAGACTAATTCCTACTATCACTATTTGCTTCTAGACTCAGAGCTTAGCACATCTGTGGCTTCCAGCCTTACTCACAGCTTTATGTATCAGCTCTGTTCCTGGTCACAGAGATGCCTTTCTTGTTTCTAAGGCCACCTGTATTGTTTTGGTTTGCTACTTTACACACCATTGCTGTGTGCTTGGACTGGAGGGTTATGTTTCGAATCCACTGAAGAAAATTTGACCAGAGGTTCATAACATTTGGTTTTAATAGAAAAATTCTAGCATTTATATTTTTTATTCAAATGCCTTCCTTAATGGCTACAAACTACCTAACTTGTCTGAATATTGTTTGGGGGAATTTTTTAAAAGGGAAAAGGTAAACAAAAACACATAGCAAATAAGTAGAGCAGTAAGTTCATAGGTGAGTACAAGCGATCCGGTAACTTGTGAATTTAATATTTATCTCAAGGACATTGAGTTCTACTCACAGGCGTATTCCAGGAGGCCCTATTATCTCTGGAGCCTGCCAACTGGAGCATTAGCATGATAAATATGATAATATAATATTTACTGCTTTTCCTTAATTGTATGTCTTTGAAAGAACTGGAACACTGCATGGGAAGATCACTGTTTATTCCTCAAGCATACAGGTAGAATGGCTTAACTTTGTTCCACGTCCTTTCTAAGAATTCTTTAATGAGGTCGCACACCCTTCCACTCTGTTTCCAATGTTCTATTCTCATTTGCAAGGAAACTGTGTATGTCAGGAGCCGAGTCTAGGCTAGACAAGGACTCTCTCTGAACATCTTGTTGTTCCCTGGGCTAATTTTTAGGCCCTGAGATGAACTAGATATCTTTTCCTCAAATCATTGTTAGATAAGGAGGAAAAAAAAACATTGTACAAAAGTAGGCCAATCACCTGAATTTAATGTATGCATCAACTTTTGTCTACATTAAGGATCTCCACCCCATAAATGTTCTGTTCTAATTCTTTCTTCCCTTTCCACTTTTGTCCTCCCTCCTTCTTTTTTAGACTTGGATCACTTGACTGTCTACTAATTGCAGAGAAAAACCATTACGTCTCCCCTGAACTATTGCAAAATCCCTATAAGTAGTCTGTCCACTTAAACTTTTAAACAATTCATTTCCTCAAGAGAAACTAAAATGATTTTTTTAAAAATAGTTTTAAAAGCAAAGTGATAGATAAAAAAATTTAAAAATAAAACAGTACCAAAAGATACACAATTAAAGCCAGTATTTTCCACCTTCACTTCTCATCTCCCTCATTACCACTCTATAAGAATAATTTCTATTTTTAGAGCTTATATTGGTTATCTCAGTGATTTTAAATATAGTGCTTTATAAGAATATAAAATCATCAATTAAGCATTATCATTCTGCCATTGACCTTTTAAAAAAGATTTATTTATTTGAGAGAGAGAGTGAGCAGGGGGGAGGAGGGTAGGAGCAGAGGGTGAGGAAGAAGGAGAGAAGACTCCTGGCTAAGCACAGAGCTGGATGCTGGGCTCAATCCCATGACCCCAAAATCATGACCTGAGCTGAAATCAACAGATGCCCAAATGACTGAGCCACCCAGGTACTCCTCAAACAGTATTCTTAAATCCTCACTTCTGTATCCACTCACCATAGGCCAAGACTACCCAGTAGAACGTCCTGATAATAGAAATGTTCATATATATTCTACTCAATATGGTAGTCAACTACTCACAGTGAGTACTTGAAATTCGGCAAGTGCAACTGAGGAAAAACAGAATTTTAAATTATATTTGATTTTAATTAATTAAACAGCCACATGTGCTATGGTGAGCACTGTGAATTGTGTAAGACTGTTGAATCACAGACCTGTACCTCTGAAACAAATAATACATTATATGTTAAAAAAAAAAAAGAAGAAGAAGAGAGTAGGAAGGGTAAAATGAAGGGGGGAAATCGGAGGGGGAGATGAACCATGAGAGACTATGGACTCTGAGAAACAAACTGAGGGTTCTAGAGGGGAGGGGGGTAGGAGGATGGGTTAGCCTGGTGACGGGTATTAAAGAGGGCACGTTCTGCATGGAGCATTGGGTGTTATACGCAAACAATGAATCATGGAATTCTACATCAAAAACTAATGATGTAATGTATGGTGATTAACATAACAAAATAAAAAAATTAATGATGTATGGTCATTAACATAATAAAATTTTTAAAAAATAAAAATTAAATTAAACAGCCACATGTGGCTAGTGGTAACTGTACTGGATAGAGCAACTACAGGTAGATAATATCTTTGAATTAGCTACAGGTTTTCTGGGCAAGGATATTAGCTCCCTTCATTTCTTTTCACCTCTTCTCATCCTTCCCTCTCACAACTTCAGTTATCTGTGGTTTTATATTTATATTGCCCAGATTTGTAATATTGGCATGTTATTTGTAAGTATAGTTAAACCTTCTATGATATGTCTAAGGTTAATCCTAATGCTGAAAATCTGAAAACTATATTTATATCTGTGATTCAGCTCCCTTCATAGATCTCTTCATGATTTTAACTTTTTTTGTTGAGTAATTTATTGTTTGTCTCTTTTAAGTCTGATGAAGGGTAGAATCTTGCCCACCTTGCTCAGTATTATAATCCGAGAGCCTAATACAGTGATTAATAGAGAGCCTAATAGATGTCTCATAAATGTTGAATGGATGATCATGTTTCATTTGTTGTAAGCTTGGTAATGCTCCTTGAAGGAATAAGTGTTGATAAACAATATTTTCCTTATCATTTCAGGCAACTATTATTACTTCATAAAATGTTTTATTTTTTTCTTCTTCATACTTAATCTATAATAGTGTTTGCAAACCTTTTTTGATGTGAAAATTCCTCTGCTAGTAATATATAATCTAAGAGATTAAATGAAAATGATTGAAAAATCATTTTGTTATTTTTGTATGGTGCATGATGATGTGATTTTAAGTAAGTGTACTTCATTTTTATCAGTAGACCATTAATTATTATACTATAAAACTCATTTTAATAACTGCTTATGACAGACATAATATATAAGGATATATAAGGATTGGGCGCCTGGGTGGCTCAGTTGGTTAGGCAACTGCCTTCGGCTCAGGTCATGATCCTGGAGTCCCTGGATCGAGTCCCGCATCGGGCTCCCTGCTCGGCAGGGAGTCTGCTTCTCCCTCTGACCCTCCCCCCTCTCATGTGCTTGCTCTCTCTCATTCTCTCTCTCTCAAATAAATAAATAAATAAATAAATAAAGGATATATAAGGATTGTGTATATATAACAACATCAGTGCAAAATTTTTTTTTCAGGAATGGGTGAGATGGTGAGGATAATGATGATTCCTTATATGTATAACATTTAAAGATTAATTTTCACTTAAGTGATGCGTATTCTTTAAGCCAGTTTTGTAAAATAAAATGTAATTTGATAGTATGTTTTATTTTTTTAATTTTTAAAAAGATTTATTTGTTTATTTTAGAGAGAGTGTGTGTGTGCACACATGGAGTGAAGGGCAGAGGGAGAGGGAGAGAGAGAATCTTCAAGCAGACTCACTGCTGAGTGCCGAGCCCAGCACGTGGCTTGATCCTAGGACCCTGAGATCATGACCTGAGTTGCAATCAAGAGCCAGACACTTAACTGACTGAACCACCCAGGCATTTCTTTATAGTGTATGTTTTAAAAAATAACATATAATGGTGTATTTGAATTTGGGCTGAAGGCATATTTAAATGTAAGTTGAAATTTAACAATATATTAAAGTTTCAAAGACTTCATGGGGAAAATGCTTTCATGTTTTCTATTTTAATTATTTGCATTTTACATTTTGAACATCAATTGGTGTGTGTGTATGTGTGTGTGTGCGTACATACAACATACATGTAAGTCTTTCAAATGTTAAGAGAAGTTTCAGGATGGAATTTATAGGTAATCTTTTGTAGCTAATGGATTTTAGGAATGGATAATGTTCACTGCCAATAAATGAGAAGCAATTTTTTAAAATAATTGCCACATAATTTTTTTCTATTTAGCACTTGATTTTGAAATTCCAGATGTCCTACATAGGGATTCTTGATTTGAAAAATGAAACTACAAACCTGGTAAACAGTGTATGGGGGCAGAATTTCATAATTACTATTCTTTCAATTTATATTATTAATTAACTATTTTGAATATCAGAATTCTGTCTGCTTTCCTATCTTTAACCAATGCTTTATGATTAAGAGTCATAATGTTCAAAACCATCAGAGCTAGCATGCTGAAGAAAGTAACAAACAAGTCAGGAACCCTCCTTCCTGATCACCTTTGACCACGGCCCATACTCAATATTCAAGACCTCTGAAGCTATAATAGTAAAAGGAAAAAATGCTAAAATAATTATTTTACTTATTGATATAAAAACTGAAAAAAAGATGCCATTGTTGAAAATGTTAGTCTCCGGGAATATCTTTCCAAACTCTGGGGATTTCTGAATCGTAAGTGGGAGCTACTATGATCATGATCTATCATTAATTTAAAAAGCTGACTCCTTTATTCATTAAATATAAATGACACTATAGAGGACACAATTCTGTATCATAAGATGGACCTTACTAAACATGAGCCCAGTTAGCATTAGTAACTAAATCATATACCTTCAAGGACTGGCACTATTTTGATCCAGAGTCACAATAATTCCCTCCTTATCTCTATTTCTTTCCATGCATGAATCCTGGAGTTTAACTGCAAAATGGCAGCTGGTACTGCTGTCTTGCCCTATGTAAACACCTTAGAGGTTCAGAGACCGAACCTCTAAGTTATGCTAGCATATCACCCACATGTTTAGGTAACCATCCTATTTTCATATAGCCTTACCTGTCATCAAGAGAAATCACACCAGTAGGTTTGACTGAACATTTATTTGAGCAGCAGGCAGAGTATTCCACCTTCCTCTCTTCGATTCCTGTTTTCTCTAGCCTTCATTCTAAACACAGAACCACACTGCAAAGTACCTGACCATTTCTATTCTGCTCAGATTTATCTGAACTTATTTACCCTGAGTAACTGACCTCTTTGATCCTGTGTGTTCTCAACCAGAGGTGCTGTGGCAAGCCAAATCTTGTTAGGGTGATAATGCATAATAACATCTGATTGTGCTGCTCCTAAAGCACTACATGTATGGTAACAATTTCACTCTTAAAACAGGCAAGAGAGACAGCTCCTGCTCCACAGAAAGAGAGAGCTCCTGCTCTCAGTGTGTGCTAGGTAAGAAAACTAGTAAAGGATAAGCACTGTCTCTGCTTGCTCTCTCCTTCTAGGAAACTTCTCTGCCTCTCTCTCCTTCCCAACGCCCCTCCTCCCCTCATAAATTCATCCTCTCCTTGATAGGTCTGAGAAATTCCCAGAGAAAAGATACGATTTCTGTTGAGGACAAAGGATCTTGTAGATATGTGAAGGTGATGAAATATAATCCTTGACCATTGTAATGGGTTGAATAGTATCCCCCCTCCAATTCAAGTCCTCCTGAAACCTTAAAATGTGACCTTATTTGGAGACAGGGTCTTTGCAGATATAATTAATCAAGGATGGAGATGAGATTACATTGGATCGCACTGGAATAGTGTGGGCTCTAAATTTAGTGACTGGTGTCCTTGTAAGAAAAGGAGAAGACATAGAAACACACAAAGAGAAGAAGGCCATGTGAAGACAGAGGCAGAGATTGCAGTGATACAGCTACAAGAAACACCAAGGATTGCCAAGAGCCACTAGAAGCTAGAAAGAGGCAAAAAGGGATTCTTCCCTAGAGCCTGTAGAGGAAACACGGCTCTGACCATCCTTTGATTTCATACTTCTAGCTTCCAGAACTCTTAAATAATGCATAGCTGTTATCTTACCTTTGTGTTAATTTGTCACAGCAACTCTAGGAAACTGACACAATCACCTAACCCCTCCTCTGGAGTTTTGGACACTGCTCTCCTCTAACATTCCACCTGCCTCTGCAATTACCCTTCATTCTCTTCTGTCATCCTATTCCTCTGCCCACTGCTTAAATTATGGCATTCACCAGAATTCTGTCCTTGGCCATTTTCTCATTTCAAAGTGCCTGGGCAATCTTGTTCAATTTCATGGTTTTAATTATCACTCTGCCAATAACTCACAAACACAAAACTCCAATCAGAATTCTCTCTTGAGATTTACTTTTAATATCCTACTTGATAACAAAAACCAATGTCAAAAGGCACAGGTTCAAAAATTAATTCACTTTTTAAACCCCTTTTCCATACATTCTTCTCCTCCTTCATCTCTCCTACTCCTTCCTCATCCTTTATTCCCTATTTATTTTCATGCACCATATTGGTCTAATGACAAAAGCCAGAAATCTTGAGTCATCTAAGAAGTCCCATGTTCCACTCCCAACAGCCAGTATTTTAGCAAGCCATTTGTTTGTCACGTTAAGTTCCCCTGAATTAACTATTTTCCTAAAGCAGGTCCTCATCAACTTTTAATCTTATCTACTTGGAGTAGGTTTCTGTTGATCTCACTGCTTTCCAAACCATTCTACAGTATTGCAGCCACCATAATATCTCTAACATCCAACTATGATAGCATCACTCCCCTGCTTAGAATCCTTCAAGGATTCTGAAATGCCAAAAGGTAGAGTCTCCTTAGAATGGCTTGACTATCTTCATGTCCCATTATTTCCCCAAGCTCCCAATATGGATTTTAGTCCCATGAACAACCTGCCATTCTCTAACTATATGCCATATTTTCTAACATTCCCGTGGCTCTGTCCATTCTGTTCTCTTTAAAATACCCTTCCATGAGAGACTCTTAACTATAGGAAACAAACTGAGGGTTGCTGAAAGGGAGGTGGGTGGGGGGATGGGGTAATTGAGTGATGGGCATTAAGGAGGGCATGTGATGTGATAAGCATTGGGTGTTACACACAACTGATGAATTATTGAACTCTACATCTGAAACTAATGAGGTACTATATATTGGCTAATTGAATTTAAATAAAAAATTTCAAAAATATAATACCCTTTCTCTTTACCACATTTATGTGGCTCACTGGGAGACTCTTGATATCTCCCACAAGACTTCTGAGTCTCCAATCTGTTTTAAATGCCCCCTCTGCTGGGTCATCATCGCTCCCTCCAGAAGCACTTTCATCACTTACTATTGGTAGTTTTCATTGAGAAGTCTCACGCAACAGTAAGTCCATGAGACAGGGACAGTGCTCAATTTATAGCCAATAACTATTTATAGCCAATTCTAGCTTCCAGAACTCTGCTAATTTATAGTCAATTTATAGCCAATAACTATTTTAGAAATTATGAGAAATAAAGCTTATATATTAAAAAATTTAACAAATATACAGTATGTGTGTCTATGTCAATGGATTTTTATTTAAATGTAGTGATTTTAAAGGAAGCAGTTAAGATCAAAGTTGTGTGACTGGGATGAATACTGAGAAGAGATAAGACCTGAAGAAAGTCTTAAAGAAACAGTGGGACTTACATAATTAGCCTGTGATATTCCAGACAAAATAAAAAAAGCAAGAACATTTTTGGCATTGGGATTCAATAAACTGATGGGTTTAACAGCAATTTGGCAGATAGTTTTGTTACCTTGACACCAGTGATGTTGACTGGCTCCACCGAAGTGCCAGGCTGGTATGGCCTAATGCAGTTGCTGAGTCCATGAATGGAGGTGCTGTCCCTGGAGTACTTTTGGTTACAGAAGAAGTCTAAAAAAATAAAGAAAAGGAAACCATCTTCCCAGCGTCCTGGACAATGTTCAGATGAGTCAGGATCCTAAGTCATGATTTCAAATGAAACAGGTAGATGTATGGGACATTCAAGCTATTCCTTAGCATGTTAAATTGCTTCATCCATGAGCCATGGGAAATCAAAGTCCATTAGTATCAGCTGAGAAAGGGACTTGGGAATTTTCTCTGGTGGTTTAACTCGGGTTCCCAAATAGCAGTACTTCAGGTTTTTGCATCCAATTTCATACTTTACTTCCTACGTTAAGCCTCAAATAGAGCAAAATTTGAATTTCTTTGGACAAAACTGACCAAAACATCCAGTTGTTTGCTGTTGCTTCTCTTATAAAAAAAAAAAAAAGCTGTATTTGGAAGCAAACTTGTCAAAAGGATTCTGTTAGATGGTCTATTGGATGCCATTTAAAGATGGGTATTGTTAAAAGTATGATATTGTCTTGGACTCCTCTCAAGGAACCATCAGATTCAATTATACTTATTTGTACCTTATACATAGCCCTTTTGTTTGAGTAAGGTTATAGCAAGATTCTGAGGATTTAGGATATGAACAAGGTAATTATCACAAAATTTGCATTTTATGTAAGATAGACTCAAAGGAACACATGTTAAATTACTAAGAGAAGTTGGTAAGGTTGAAGTAGGTTAATTCCCCAATGAATACATTCTGTAAGGATTTCCATGAATGGGCTAAGGGATATTAGATGGGCATAACTTTCAAGAAGGAGAACACAGGCCAAGGAATGAAGCAAAAAGGAATTTTTTTTTAAGATTTTATTTATTTATTCAACAGAGAGATAGTGAAAGCAGGAACACAAGCAGGGGGAGTGGGAGAGGGAGAAGCAGGCTTCCCGCTGAGCAGGGAGCCCAATGTGGGGCTGGATCCCAGGACCCTGGGATCATGACCTGAGCCAAAGGCAGATGCTTTAATGACTGAGCCACCCAGGCACCCTGCAAAAAGGAATTTTGCTTCATTTTCCTTTTAATTTTTTTCTGCCTAGAAACAGCTGAGTCTTCTATTTTTTAAAGACCACATGCTGATTATCTATATAAGGATTAAGCCAATAGTTCTCATTCTTACTGTAAATATTAGGACCTATAAGAAACAAACTGATGGTTCTAGAGGGGAGGGGGGTGGGGGAATGGGTTAGCCTGGTGATGGGTATTAAAGAGGGCACGTACTGAATGGAGCACTGGGTGTTATATGCAAACAGTAAATCATGGAACACTATATCAAAAACTAATGATGTAATGTATGGTGATTAACATAATAAAATAAAAATTAAAAAAATTTAAAAAAAAGAATTTAGTCTGGTCAATTAACCAACTTAGAAAGTCATTTTCATCCTTAGTTTTCTAATAAGTACCAGCTACAATTCAATCCAGTTGGTCTCAAAGGAAACAACCAATAGACTTTGGTCTGATGGAATTCTGGGGGGAAATATTTGATATGTTCCAAGGGAACTAGGAGGAAGATAGTTATTTTCAGCTACTCAGATATGATGTGTTTCTTACCAATAATTTTGCTGCTGGTGAAAGACTCTTCTGCAACTTAAGTTCAATACTTCTACTTTTATGGGTAATTATTATGTATGGTTGCAGGATGCTTGTCCCTAAGCTGTTAGTATCACATCTCAGCACTCCTCATGGACTCTCATGTACCACTTCCCTTGAAGCTTTTCATCTAATATCATGTCAGCTCTCTTCCCATTCTTCCATCCAACCTCCCTACCACTTACCTATACCACACTTCCTAGTGGAATCTAGGATTCATAGTTCTCTAACCATCTCTGTAGTTCTACTTCATCTATCATTATTCCCACTTTTCAAAAAAAGAAACTGATCTTGAACATCTCTCTACTTTAAGGCAGAAAAGACTGAAGAAACACTAGACTTCCAGTGGTTACACTGTTAAATCATGAGAAGGAGATTTTTGACATTTTCCCTAAGTTTTATAAAATTATCAAATTGTTTAAATCCTCATAATGTCAGAAAAATCAAAGCAGAACTCATATCAGGTTGCCATTTTTACTATACTTGAGTCTTTTGTTCTCATGCAGAAAATTCTTTTTCCACGGGATCATGTGGGGGAAAGGTCACTGGCTAGCAAAACCCAGATTGTTGCCAATACCTTGAGTTCCAATTATTTTTAACCACTGGGAGTGGGTGGGGGAGACTCAGTGTAGGCATCAATTATGACGGATCAGACTACAAATACTTGGCTGTTCTTATTGTTTTCATCAAAAGAAAGTCTGAACACACAGCGTGGTGCAAAGAAGGAGACTTAGACTTCTGGGAAGAGGGAGCATAGAAAGTTAGCTCTAAAAATAATAACACTATCAATATATAAAGCTTTAGTTTATTTACCTTCTCTGAAAACATAAAGGACATTTAATAAATGTTTTCTAACTGACTCATATAAGCAATTACCCTGAGATTAATAAGTATCTCCTATAATGCCAGCTCCCTATTGCTTTTTAACGTCATAAGAGGATGTTTATCCATTCAACAAATACATTTTGGATACCCATTGCATTTTAGACCTTTTGTAGGCATATGTAAAGACTGACCAAATGGCAGTGGAATAAAGAATGAAGGAGAACCCCAGACACAAAGGAACACATTAAGTTTCTATAAATTTGTAAGCTCAGAAAGGAAATTTTTTTAATTACAGTTTTAGTTTTGGATACTTTTTGTAGTGGGAAACAAATAAGTTTGAGAAAGAAAAACTGGAGGAAGACTTGAAAAATTGGAGTTGATTTTATTTATCATCTTATGTAGATGAAAACCATTTTTGTTGGTTGAAGATAACAGAAGTGTTACTTGATTTGCTCATTGATGATCATATCCTGTGAAGGCACAGAATAAGATTTGAGAAATTTATTTGTGCAGAGAATTCTGACCCATTCACAATGAAAGATTCCAGTTGAGGACAATTTTATGATCTGCTAGGAAATGAAGCAAAACATGTGGGACACAGGATGAGTCAAGACGGAAGGATAAACTTTAGTTTCTTTTCCTTGCAAATGTTGAAGTGCTCTTCTGTTGGGAGTTTATTTTCCTCTTCTCTTGAGTCGTAATACCAAGGTTTGACTAAGATTAAGAAACAATAATCTAACTGATACCAACATTTTTACCCCCTATATCCTGTAATACACTTTCCTATGACAATAATCAAAGATATACAATCACAGGAGGAGTCTAAGAAACAAGTGATAGCCTTAGGAAGCTGAACTGAAGACTTTGGTTTTTTTTTTAAGATTTTATTTATTTATTTGACAGAGAGAGACACAGCGAGAGAGGGAACACAAGCAGGGGGAGTGGGAGAGGGAGAAGCAGGCTTCCCGCTGAGCAAGGAGCCCGATGTGGGGCTCAATCCCAGGACCCTGGGATCGTGACCTGAGCCGAAGGCAGACACTTAACGACTGAGCCACCCAGGTGCCCCTGAATTGAAGACTTTGAAAAGAAAGGTTCACTAGAGATAAACACTTTGATTCCCAGGCTTCACTATTGTCCATGATAATCATGTTTCTGCAGTTGTAAGACATTTCTCATTTGCTAACACTCTGAATACTCTACTATAAAACCTGGAATTGTTTTTTATTTCTATCAAGTATTGGGGGGTATTTTATCCATTCCACATTTTCTGAAAGGAAAGACTCCTTTTATGCAATTCAGCTAAGAACTCTGGTGTGCCAGGGAGTGGAGCTGTGCATAAGATGAGGAAACTCTACAAGAAAGATCCTAGGGAAGGACCCAAGAAGTGAACAGAGATGCATGGGGTGGTTAAGATGACCCAGCCCCTTTTCGGTTCCTAGGGGAAAAAAAAGGATCTAGAAACCAAATCTAAAAAAAAAAAAAAAAAAAAAAAAAAGGCAGAAGAAAGAAAAATCCATGGCATTGCTAACCACTTTGATCCTAGATCCTGAGAAGTTAGCTAGTGCTCATTTTCCCCATTTTATAAGTGAAAAAGCATGAATACTTCAATGGCTTTGGTTTCCCAACATTTCTCCTTTCTGTAGAAGGAGTCAAGCCTGCCAGGAAGTTATTGGGTTGGTCCAATGACCTATTAGACTACAGTCTTTTTTTAGAGCCCTTTAAAAAGTGACAGAGAATTCAAAGTTACCAAAAGCACAGATTATAAACGGCACACGTGGAATCACTCTCCTGACCTCATGAAAAGCAGAGCCTATAAAGTGGGCATGCCAAGAGGCCAAAACCCAGGTGTGAACTGATTTCCCAAGAGCACTGTGGAGCAACTTGGGGAGTTTCATCTGTATGTGGAGACTCAGAGACCAGAACTCCCAATCTGTCTAGGTTCTGGAGAGACTCAGAGGTATACATGCAGCAAAATATAACTTCCTGTCTGTACAGGAAAGAAACTCTTTTAACGGGGCTCATAAAATGAGCTCCTAATGAGGCCTCTCAGACATCAAATAGCAGAGTGAAAACACACTTTGATGAGGTAAGTGTAAGGGGATCAGAAACATCCCCCCACCCCCAAAAGAGTTTCCTTTCAAAGCCATGTGGGCTGAAAAGTTAAGGATGCATCATACTTTGCCAAAGCCAAGATATCTGGAGCAAGACTTTGAAGATATTAAAGGATTAACAAGTACCTAATTAGGAACTGGCCAAAGTCACCCAGCCTTTGTGTCATCCTCTACTGTAACCCAGCCAGATTGTAGAGGTGCAACCCCATCCACCACCACGCCCCACTTTCTTCAGTAAGCTTCAGTTTTAAAAAGAGCTGTTCTAAAACACCTCTCTAACAAGAAAGTGATTAGGAACACATTTTTCAATCTTAAAATTTGTGGAGTCACATAATCCTTTTGAATCTACCCATAACAGTCTGTACACAGCACACATTCAGAACTTACGGCTCTAAGTTAGGAGCTATGGGTTTAACATAATTGAAGAAGATTTAATCTCAATATTAGGAAGAGTTTCTATGAAACAGAGTTGTGTTTAGGGAGATCAAAGGCAAGTTGTTTCAGAAGCTGGTGAGTGTTCTTGCCCTGGAACTGAGGCTGAGAAATGCCTGAAAGAAATAACAGAGGCCTTATGATATGATATTAACTGATATGACATTCAAACACACTGGCACTTGTATTTGACAACCTCTGCAGTTCCTTCCGATGCTAAGATTCCATCATAAATAAATGAGGGTACAACAGACCACTTTTAATGGATTTCACTCCTCAGGAAGGCATTTTCCAAAGAAATACAAATGGCTAATCAAGACATGGGAAGATGCTTGACATCATTAGCCATCAGAGGAATACAAATAACAACCACATAAGATCGCACCCACAATGGTAACTATAATCAAAAAGATAATGAAGAGTGTTTGTGACGATGTGAAGAAATCACCTCTCTCATATACTTCTGGTAGAAATTTAAAACAGTGCAGTTGCTTTGGAAAACAGTCCGGCAGTTCTTCAAAAGCTTAAACATAAATTACCATATGACCTAGCAATTCCACTCCAAGGAATGTAGCCAAGAGAAATGAAAACAAATGTCTATATAAAAATTTGTAAGCAAATGCTCACAGCAGCATTATTATTAATATCCAAAAAATTGGAAACAACCTAAATGTCTATCAACTGATGAACAAAATGTGGTATTATCAATACAATGGCATATTATTTAAACGTATAAAAGAATGAAGTACTGATACCTATGTGGATGAACCTTGAAGACGTCCTGCTAGTGGAAGAAGCCAGCCACAAACTGCACCACATTTTGGTGATAGTACTCATTGTGTGAGTCCATTTTAATGAAATGTCAAATAGGCAAATTCATAAGGACAGAAAGTAGACTGGTATTGCCAGGGACTATAGACGTTCAGGAGACATGGAAATTGACAGCTAATGGGTAGGGAATTTCTCTTTGGGGTGATGAAAATGCTCTAAATTGATTGTGGTAATGGTTTCACAACTCTATGAATATACTAAAAAACACTGAATTGTAAATGCATGAATTGTATGGCATGTAAACTCTATCCCTTAAATTTGTCATATATTAAAAAAAAAAAAAAAAGAATCTGGAAAACCTGGCAGCAGAAGAGTTTAACAGACCCGTTGGGGCAGGACTCTGATCAGGACTGATGATGAGCCCAGACCTATGGCATCTGCTGGCTTCAAGCCCTGTCAGGAAGCAGGCTGTCAGAAGAAAGGGGGCAATGAGATGTCTCTGTTGCTCCGCATTTGCCACTCATACCAATCAAACTGAAAGAAGGAAACTCTTCCCTTAGCAGATAGCCCATTCCGGGCTGTCCCTCCCTGTGCCACTCTTAGCCAACAGTTGTGTAGTCTGCCACCTAAAACAGGCTGATGAGGGTGGAACCCGTCCAAGAGAACACCCAAAAGCTTGCCTAGACATAGTATTAGCTCAGAAACTGCGCTTTTACCTCAGTGGCTTAAGAATTTTGATTCATTGGGTAACAGTTTATCTTTGATGATGTACAAATGCATGACTCAGTTTTGTGGCTTTTAGCACTTCAGTGCTGGGAATCCACTGAAGCCCATTTTACTTATTCCAGAGATAGCCCTGGACTTCTGCCCAAACTTCTTCCTTCTTCCTGGCTCCCATAATAGGGAATTTCTTGTATGTTGGCCTTTCAGGAGAGGTGCTGAGATGCTATCATTTCACTGGTATAGTTCTAGTTTTTTGAGGCCAAATCAAAAATTGAGTTTTGGTCTTTTGAATCTTTTATTAAATTACAAATATCAATGATCAAATAATAGCTTTATCTAGGATTTTCAAGAATGGAAAATAGGTTTAAAAACATAATCCAAGGGGTGCCTGGGTGGCTCAGTCGTTAAGCGTCTGCCTTCGGCTCAGGTCATGGTCCCAGGGTCCTGGGATGGAGCACTGCATCGGGCTCTCTGCTCGGGTGGGAAGCCTACTTCTCCCTCTCCTGCTCCCCCTGCTTATATTCCCTCTCTCACTGTGTGTCTCTCTGTCAAATAAATAAATAAAAAATCTTAAAAAAAAAAAAAACATAATCCAATTTCCCCTCAAACTTAACCTTGCTAAGATCAGAGTGAAGTCAATGGATTTTGCTAGTAGGGATGCACCAAGTAGTTGACAAGACACCTTGTTAGGATCTAGTCTTCAGGGCTGTAGATCTAGAGCCTCATGGAAACTGAATGCTCTTTTGTCCACCAGCCTGCAGGCACAAATAATTCACACTGACATTGTG
Source organism: Phoca vitulina (assembly GCF_004348235.1). Taxonomy (NCBI): domain Eukaryota; kingdom Metazoa; phylum Chordata; class Mammalia; order Carnivora; family Phocidae; genus Phoca; species Phoca vitulina. Next base: position 7,882,878 of record NW_022589723.1, read on the forward strand.
ACCCAAAAGCTGCAGGCTTGTTGCCTTCACTCACATAATTTTAAGAACTTGGTCCTTTGAAAAGCCCTGCAAGGTATTTCTGGCCTTCTCCAAAAAAACCTCACATGTGTTCAAGCAGGCCCTACACATGCTGCTGTTTCCACTGGGCCTCTGCTCATGACCTCCTGACTACCTGGGCAATTGCTGCATCCACTGAGCTCTCACTCTGTCTACCAGCAGCACACTTGCCAAAGAATGCTGGCTAGCTTTGGGAGCTGTTTCCCACTGCTCAAAGCACCAACAGAGCCCGGTACCCCTTTCAGCCCTCATGAGGGTCCATATGGAAGTGTTTTCCCATTCCCAGGACTATGTGAGATACCAGCATATATCTCTCCCAACATTCTGTCTCACTAAACTCACAAGTATCTGTGCACAAACCTTCATGTAAGTACTTCAGGCAAAGTGAACCAAAACCCAATCCAGATCCAACATTTCCAAGTCATAGTCATACATCCCTACAAAGCTCTCTATATTTTTCAGGCTAAACCAAAGTCAACTTGTCTCATTTAAACATATCTATCAAGGCACCTGGGTGGCATAGTCAGTTGGGTGTCCAACTCTTGGTTTTGGCCTGGGTCGTGATCTCAGGGTCATGAGATCAAGACCTGTGTCATGAGATCAATCCCCTCATAGGGTTTCTCACTCAGCACAGAGTCTGCTTGGGATTCTCTCTCTCCCTCTCCCTTTGACTCTCCTTACCCACCCCCCACTACTCACCCTCTCTCAAATCAATAAATCTTAAGAAAAATAAACTTACCTAAAATTTAATTGGTGCTAATCAAATCCAAGGAGACTTGAATACAAAAAAGCCTCATTTTCAATTTATTAGTTTAAAAGGAAAAAGTATTACCAAGTTGGCATTCTCTCTTTCACCTAAGAAAAAGACAGTTTGGCAGGTAAGCTTTCATTTTTTTTTTTTTTTATTATGTTATGTTACTCACCATACATTACATCATTAGTTTTTGATGTAGTGTCCCATGATTCATTATTTGCATATAACACCCAGTGCTCCGTGCAGAATGTGCCCTCTTTAATACCCATCACCAGGCTAACCCATCCTCCTACCCCCCTCCCCTCTAGAACCCTCAGTTTGTTTTTCAGAGTCCATCGTCTCTCATGGTTCATTTCCCACTCCCATTTCCCCCCCTTCATTCTTCCCCTCCTGCTATCTTCTTCTTTTTTTTTTTTTTTAACATATAATGTATTATTTGTTTCAGAGGTACAGATCTGTGATTCAACATTCTTGCACAATTCACAGCACTCACCATAGCACATACCCTCCCCAATGTCTATCATCCAGCCATCCCATCCCTCCCACCCTCAACCACTCCAGCAACCCTCAGTTTGTTTCCTGAGATTAAGAATTCCTCATATGAGTGAGATCATATGATACATGTCTTTCTCTGATTGACTTATTTCGCTCAGCATAACACTCTCCAGTTCTATCCACGTCGTTGCAAATGGCAAGATCTCATTCCTTTTGATGGCTGCATAATATTCCATTGTATATATATAATACATCTTCTTTATCCATTCATCTGTCGATGGACATCTTGGCTCTTTCCACAGTTTGGCTATTGTGGACATTGCTGCTATAAACATCAGCGTGCACATACCCCTTCGGATCCCTACATTTGTATCTTTGGGGTAAATACCCAGTAGCAGGCAAGCTTTCAGAAGAATTATTGGTGAAACGCTAGGAGTGAAGAATGGTTGACACCAATAAAATACAGAAGCCTTTGCTCATGTATTTAAATTAGATTTTCCAAGTTTCTACTAGCCAAGTGTTTACAAACCAGTAGTACAGATCTCATCCTTTAAATTGAGTTGACTTTTGCTAATGTTAGTTGCAAAGAAATACTCAAATTCTATTGTACCTTAGCTTCTTACCCTTCTTAAATCATAATCCTTCCCAGATTTGGGACTTGAAACAGAGAAAAGTTCTGAATTTAACAAACAAGGTTTTGATAATCCCTTATTAATTAGGTTCTCTTTGTAGATTTCCGTATAATAAGACTTTATAAGAGTTGCCACTTTTATCTCTACTTACGTAACAGGATATTAAAATGGGACTCCTGGTTCTTCAGCTTTTTAAATGATACAAAAACCAAGAATGATAAAAGAAATGCTGGATCCCCGCTTTTTCCATGTTCTAGAGTCAGGTGCTAAACCATCTATGGAGAACAAGCTAAGAGATCATAAAAGCAGTTCTACCAATATCAGCCCATCACCCACCTCTTAGCTACAAAGGAGAGGTTGAAGAGGTCAGTAAAGGAGAATGCTGTGGAAAGGTTTATGGTGTGCTGTGATGTCCATCCCTCCTGTGGGGAGGGGAAGGAGAGTCCTTTCTCTTATCTCAAGTCACCTGAAGAGAAGCTTAAAGAGAACCATGTGTAGAACCTGACATGTATCCCTTGGAGTCTGAGGACACAGGAACTGTATCCAACTTTAACTTGGAAATTTCTAAATATGAGAGGCTGTGGCTGTGGCTACCCCTGCAGAGAGTAGAAGTGGTTGCCATGGGAATAGCCTGCCCTTCTAGGTTGATATTCTCCATGCGCCAGAGATGGACTCTGAAAAGAAGAGAAAAATTGGGTCATATTGAGAGAGAGGCCAAGAAGTTTGCCTGGATGGTAAAGTGACCCTAACAGAGGAGGGAACGATCAGGAACCAGGAATGGAGAGCAGCTTATAAATAACCCTTCAGAGGCATTGCTTTAATCACGGGAACTCTGGCTCGAAAGTCCCAGTGATGAGGAGGGGTTTTTATAAAATCCACAAACACATCAATGAGATTGACAGCCTTGGACATCTGCCAAAACAGGAGTTACCAGAAAATCTAAGGAACCTGTCCAAGGTTTCATCTGGAGTGGGGAGAACAAGTTGAGAGAGTAATTGAAATAGGCAATAATGGGAAGTAACAGTCACCATTATTCAGTTAACACAGTGGTTACTGTGTTCAGAAACTTTACGTGTATTAATCCATAAAACTGCTTTCTACTTGTTCTCTAGCAATGTTCAATAAACCAGTTACACTTATTTCCTATCATTTCTATATCTAACAAATATACATTAAATACCCATAATGCACCACTTTAATGCTGAATATGTAGTGGTGAACAAAACAGATATTTTAATGAGAGAGACAACATCCAAGTAGACAAACAAGAACAAATTGTGGTAAGTGTTGTAAGACAATTAACCTGGTGCTGCAATGGAGTAATTAAAGAAAGCAATTCAGACCATTGTCTAAAGGAACTTATGAACATCAGTGTGTGATTCGACTTCAGTTACCTCATCGAGTTAGCCACAGAGTTCCATCACAGGAAGGGAAGCATCAATCACAGAGCTCATCTGGGTCAAAAGAGTCTGTCATCACATATGTTAACATACCTGAAAGTCCACCTTTCACCCTAACACTGGCCAACCATAGCAGAGAGGACTGTTCTTTAATGTTGTTACTATTCTTTACTGGGACCCAACCGAGGTGTGAACTTCAGCTTTACACTCTTTTTATCAATCAAAATACCAGCGAACTATAAGCTTCCAATCACTTTTTATAACAAGAGGCTAGGCTGGGCAAAGGAATCTAGCATTTTAGAATATGTGTGTTGGAATCTTGCTAAGAAGCAAAAAAGACGGTTAAATATGCCTTCTCCCCTGTTCTTGTCAGGTTATGTGTTTCAAAAATCCACTGGAGGTACACTGTTGGTGGGAATGCAAGCTGGTGCAGGCACTCTGGAAAACAGTGTGGAAGTTCCTCAGAAAGTTGAAAATAGAGCTACCATATGATCCAGCAATTGCACTACTGGGTATTTACACCAAAGATACAAAGGTAGGGATCCGAAGGGGTACGTGCACCCTGATGTTTATAGCAGCAATGTCCACAATAGCCAAACTGTGGAAAGAGCCAAGATGTCCATCGACAGATGAATGGATAAAGAAGATGTGGTATATATATACAATGGAATATTATGCAGCCTTCAAAAGGAATGAGATCTTGCCATTTGCAACGACGTGGATGGAACTAGAGGGTGTTATGCTAAGCAAAATAAGTCAAACAGAGAAAGACATGTATCATATGATCTCACTCATATGAGGAATTCTTAATCTCAGGAAACAAACTGAGGGTTGCTGGAGTGGGGTGTGGGTGGGAGGGATGGGGTGACTGGGTGATAGCCACTGGGGAGGGTATGTGCTCTGGTAAGCGCTGTGAATTGTGCAAGACTGTTGAATCTCAGATCTGTACCTCTGAAACAAATAATGCAATATATGTTAAGAAAAAAAAAAAAGAAGAAGATAGCAGGAGGGGAAGAAAGAAGGGGGGGAAATCAGATGGGGAGATGAACCATGAGAGATGATGGACTCTGAAAAACAAACTGAGGGTTCTAGAGGGGAGGAGGGTGGGCGGATGGGTTAGCCTGGTGATGGGTATTAAAGAGGGCACGTTCTGCATGGAGCACTGGGTGTTATGCACAAACAATGAATCATGGAACACTACATCTAAAACTAATGATGTAATGTATGGTGTAATGTATGGTGATTAACATAACAATAAAAAAATCCACTGGAGGATCCTCAAGACCAGAAGCTCATTGTGAGGACTTGGAGACTTGACATTATTCCCTCTGTTCCTTCTAAGGCTTATAGGATCAGTGTCCCTCTGCATATTCATTTCATTTTTTTCTACACTGGCCACTGCCTCTGTCCACTCATACCTTCTGCTTGGTGATCTGTTTCTAGGTTATTCTCTATTGTAGTCTTATCTCAACTCTGCATGTGCTTAAGGCTTCAGTTCCCACTCCTAGTTACTGTATCACTGCAGTTCAAAGATGTCATTGATTTTGTTACTGTATATATGTTTTTAAAATTATACAATGACATATATATATAATATGATATTATATAATTATATATTATATAATTTTAATAAGACCTAGTAGGGAGAGAAGGAAATACAACACATTAGATATATATAGAGATTATGTGACATCCTATTTCAGATATGTAAAATGCAAGGAGGGAGATGAGCACCCTCCAAGAATAAAAAAAGTAGAGTGACTGCTAATTTGGGCAGCAGCTGATTAGGGCTGCTCATCTTCTATACCAACTGAATTATGACAAAGTGCTGGTCAGGCTGGGACCTGCTACTAGCTTTGGTGCTCATCCTTGGTCCAATAAGCTGTGGCTCTATCCAGAGGCTGAATGGCTCCTAACACAGTGGCTTGAGCTGCTGTCTCTGTGAGAACTGTGGCATGGCAGCTCTCCTACAAGATGCTGGGAGTAGGTAAGAACTGACTTGCCAAGTGTCATTAAAAAAGAAGAATGGTCAACCTCCATTGTCCTGCACTCTAGTATCTTTTCTATCTTACCAATACAATGCTGTTTCCAAACTATGAAATGATAGCCAGATTACTACATGGGAAATCATGCCCACATTTGGTCAGTTCTTGTCCCTTACGTCATTTGTTTAGCCTACTGTCTTTGAAGCCTAAGCTAGCATAAAAAAGAAAAGCCTGAATAATCCATACCAGATTGATTTAAATTTCTGAGAAATATTTAACTCTCTCTGAATTGTGAAGTCATATAACACTGATGTCATTTTTCAAGCATGGGCACGGCCTTAGAAGACCTGAGGGTGTCAAAGTGGGAAAGATTCAAGAAGGTCCTTTCCCTGATGCCATTCAATGAACAATTCTCATTTTCCTTTAGAAAAATCAGCCCTGAGACTGCCAAGAGGCTGCTGTCAGATGTGGTTTATAGTAAACAGATGGCTGGTCTGTAATTAAATGCTTGTCCATGACTGGGCCCTGTGCATTGTGAATGGTGCAAGAGGTTTTGCCAGTAGTTAATGAGTGTGGACCACTCCCAGGATGAAGGTCAAGGAGGGAAAAGTGTTATGTGGGCTTTCACATGAGATCACTGGAGAGATGAACAGTATCTGACCTACTGATTGTTGACAAACCCAGTGGAAAGGAGTGCTGAATTATTCGAACACTAGTGGACCGAGAAATGGGGGACTTCTTTACACAGGTAAGCAGGAGAGATAAACACTCAAGGTGTGTTTCAGGCTCATACACAGAACACATACTTTGAAATGGAGTAACACTGGTGTCTATATCAACATACTGCTTTGACACAACTAATTTGTTTAAAGTAAATTTAGAATGTCAGGGACATGGGTTTCTTTCCATTTACATGCAACCAAATAGCTCATATGGACAACTGAGCATTTCCTTTTTTAGCTGAAGGTTTAAAAACATTTAGAAACAGCTTTAAAACTTTGATAGAGAAATCCTCCGGTGCCACAGACCTATCTTTGGGTTGGTGTTGGCTGAGCTACTACAAAGAACAGAGATTCCCTCAGATTATAGTAATGAGAGGACACAAGTAGAATCCAGAGCTTGTGTCCTAGCTCTAGCTCCTTGACAAATTATAACATAAAGCTGTTACTTCCCCCACATTTATAAATTACAGTACAAGTTTGTGTACAGAAAATAGAAATATTGAATGCAAAAGTTACTTTTGTAGTTAGGGGCCTAAAACTGACTGTATGTGTAATTTAAAATGTTCTAATATGTCTAAAAGGAGAAATCAGAGGTAAGATTGGTTCTCAGATCTGTCCAAAGTGATAGGGCCAGGCTTGCAAGCCCCAGATAATAGTTTACCTCCAACTAAGCCAAATGAGAACAGGTCCTTTCACCTTTCAGTGGCCAGCAGGGCAGCTGTGAGCCAGGCCTGGTGGGCTTGTATTCACATAGCTGATCCTGTGGCTGGAGCCTGACTGCCTCCTGCCTGATCACTGGCCTGTAGACAGTCTGCCCAGGCAACATGCCTCACTACCTATCCTTCATAGTGTCCCTTTCTCAGTCACATGGGTTACACTGAGCTGCTGCTAAAATGTTTGCATCTAAGCAAATGCAGAAGTGATTGCGAACTGTTTTTATTGGCGATGTTTGTTTCTAACCCTCCTCCTCAGTAGAATGAACGAAGACTCTCAAGACAAAAACTCAGTGAGGTTTGGAAGATTACCTGAATGGGGGTGTGGGGAAGCAACACAGGGAGTAATAGCTCTGGCTTCTGGGCAGGCTGGCCTATAAAAGCTTACTGGAAAATACGTTTAACCAATGAAAACTAAAGAAGGGAGAATCTCCAAGCTAACTGCAGCTTATTGCTTTCCTGTTCCTCTTTCTCTTTTGTTTACACCAAATCAAATGTCTAAACAGCAGTCGATTTGTCTTTTTGGGAAAAAGAACCAGATAACTCAGCTGATTTAAAAAGACTGAGCATGCTCACTCCCACTGTTCCTAACACCCACACCAATGCATTCATAGAGACTGCTTCCCAGGGAGGGCTGCAAACAAGCAGGTGTCATGTGCCTGAGTGCAGTGGGTGCTTTTCAGTCCAGGATTCTGGAAGGTCCTAAAGAAGGAGATGGTAGGTAAGCAACAGAAGGTGACTGAAATGCTGTTGGAGGAGCCAGGCCCTGGAAATATCCTGGGGACAGAAGGACCCTAATATAGCCCAAAGTCCAGGGACTCTGAAAGCAAAGCAAACTCACCAAGTGCAGTGTCCTATGAGGACTTTAACTGGAAAAGTGAACTGAGCTTGGGCAGGTCAAACACATTTGGGACAGGATATTTATACACAGCTATTTCTGTAATTGGAATTGAGAGCAGACATGAGTATTCCAGTTTACTTGAGTTCCTGTCCCCTCAAGCACACATACCATCACACATATTTATGTGTTCCGCATGATGTGTGTGCTGGGGGTGTGTGGCATAGTCGTATATAGACAGAGAAGCCATTCTGATTTTCCTTTCTAGCCTTTCAGCACATCTCCTTCAGGGTCCACTCATTAATTCCTAAACCCTTAGGACTAGCATTTGTATGGCTCCACAAGAATTCTCTCTGGCAACAAGTTGAAATAGACAGTTGCAATAGACATTTTCAGGTTCTACCTGAAGGTTCAGAGTTAGCAGGGTTAGGTTATACCCTGGGAATCTGTATCTTGAAGATCTCCCCAGGTGATCCCGATGCCTTGTTTGAAAAGCAAGCTGAAAAGTGAAAAAATACACATAGAGAAGTTCATTGGAAATATTTATTTTCTATTTCCCCAGACCAGAGATTGCTCAAGTCTAATTTATTTGACCAAACTTATTTAAATAGAGACACACTTTCCAGATAGCTACATCTAGTCAAAAGAATGGTATTACAAAACAAATAGAGTCAGATTTTAAAATTTAGAGGCTCACAAATCTCTTCTTTTAGACTTTTTCTTTTGATGATGATCTACTCCAGGTAACTATGTTTCTAAAGTGGCCTAGATATTTATTTTGAGCTGTTATAAAGAGTTTGGAATGACTATACTCTGTAAATAATAATGGTTTTACTTAAGCAGAGACGATGCTGAATAGACAGAGACCACCTGGCTTTCACTCCACCAACTGTTGTTTTGTTTTGTTTTTATTAAGTATCTACAAGTGGTTTTATAATATAAACTTCTATTTGTCTTTGCTCCTAATAACCTTTCAAAGTACATTAGATGTCTTTTGGCATTAAAAAGTGCCTTCTGCAGAATTACAGTATAACTGTTTTCAAGGTAAAGCAGATACAAAACATCAAAATGAATCCATCACACCCAGTCCACAGACATATATGTATACAATATCTAATAGCTTACTGGTTTGTTGGAGAATAATTACAGAACCAAACATTAAAATGGAAGTCTCCAGAGAATCATGAAAACAAAGGAAATGGGGATCTAAACAGTAAGGTTCCATAACATCCAACTGGACATATGAAAATAAATGCATGGGAAAGCAGATGGAAGCAAACAGTGGGTCCAGGGAAATGTAGCAGCCTACAGTTACGCATGAGTGGGTAAGAACTTTTAGAAAGGAATTGTGTTCTTACTAAGAGATTTTTTTTTTTTTGCAGAATAATTTATAATTGAGTAATGCGCCTGCTTAATTTCTCCTTTGCTTCATAAGAGATATTTTCCCAGTCATTATTTGTTTCTATCCACTCTACCCTTCTCTATGTCTCTGCATTGGAGAGAGAGAGAGAGAAAGAGAGAGAGAGAGAGAGAGAGAGTGTGTGTGTATGTGTGTGTGTGTGATGAAGTAAGAAAAAAGAAAACAGTGATTCCTCTAGAATGCCTTAGACTGGGTATTAGAAAACCCAAAAGAGAAAAATAATCTTTGTTTTATAGAAGCCAAGCAACATTTTCCACAGTATTAAAGTGAATATAGGAATTTTAATACATCATTTGATATTATTTCTCTTGGTTACATATAATGCCTCACTCTGATTTATGGTAACCTCAACAAATCCAAATCCTGAGTCTGTTTTTTTCAGAACTATTGATCAGCTCTTATGACAAAAACAGTGCATGAGCCAAATATTAGAAACAAAATAAGATGATGTTATTGTTCATTATGCTAACTACAAAGGAAAAAAAGAAAGATCGTGAGATTTCTAACAACAGGCATTGGCTACTGAAGCCACACAGCACCGCGCAAACCAAGAGGAGTTTTGTGAAGGGGGAAAGGGAGGTGAATACTAGAGGAAGAAAAATTAAAAAGAGAGATAGAGGGCACCTGGGTGGCTCAGTTGGTTAAGCATCCGACTCTTGATTCCAGCTCAGATCATGATTTCAGGGTCATGAGATCGAGCCCCACATGGGGCCCTGTGTCGGGCACCGCTCTCCCTCTCCTTCTGCCACACCACCCCACTCTGCCCCTCCCCCTTCACTCTCTTTCTCTAAAATAAATATATAAATCTTAAAAAAAAAAAAAGAAGAGAGATAGAAAGGGCAATCACTAGAAAACAGAAGTGGTAAAGATTAGAAAAGAAGCAACGAACCAGAGATACTTTGACAATGATGGGACAAAGACAGAGGAGGTGACAAATGACTTGGGGGGGGACTGAAGAAAATTAGAAGCTCCACCCTGAGAGGCAAGCCAGCACTCAGTAGGACCCCTGTGCCATATATAAAGTATGACTGAATTAGGAATAAGATTGAGGAAGGGAATAATTAAGAATGGGATTTATGGTGGATTTGGAATTCAAAGAAAGGACTTACTTCTGTATTCTCTACATTATTACATTTTAACACAGTACGATAACTCAAAACAAGTTAAATATATTAGTGCACTCATGTTTAAAAGATGCCATCTATATGAGTAAATCCTAGAGATCTATTGTATAGCTTAGGTGTATAGTTAACAATACTATTATATATTCTTCAAAATTTGCAAAGACGGTAGGCCTTATGTTAAATGTTCCTTTCACAAAAAAATTAATAACAAACAGAGTTAGAGGGAATGGATATGTTTATGGCATAGATTGTGGTGATGGTTTCATGGATGTCTACTTACCTCCAAACTCATTAAGATGCATACATCAAATATGAACAGCTTTTTGTGTGTCAGTTATACCTCATTAAAGTGACTTAAAAATACAAAATTCAAAAATTAAAGGGAAAGGTGTGATCTATAGAGCAATACTTTACAAAACTGGCAGAAACATAGATGTTTGCTGGGAATCAGAAAATCCTTGCCTCTTTCATAGCCATGCCTTTAAAATGTGGGATCTATAAAATACATAGGCTTCTTAAAAATACTCCTACATGACAATATGCATGCCAGAGATACACTCCTTAAGTCTTCTGTCCTGTTAATAAGACAGCATGCTTATCTGGAATTCTGGAAAGACTAAATTGAAAGCTGAGATCCTGAACCAGTAAAACTTCAAATCCTAAATTATGTGGTGACATCTCATGTGAATGGGTTGATGTTTTAGGGACTTTGTTAGTAGTTCAGCTGTGGGTTTTCATCCATATTTTAGAGTTTGGTCAACTCTCTCCCCTCAAAATTATGTGAGCTCCTATTTATTCATTTATTCATTCACTCATTCATTCATTCATTTATTTACTGTTAACCACCATCACTCAAACTAGGGGTTATTTATTGTTCTTAACTAATATGATAATTACCTCAACAGAATCACTATATGTGTCAGCAGAGATTGGTTATAGTTTGCAATATATTTGGTTTAGTGTCTTGCATTAATTCACCATATTTTTACCTTTGAAATTTAGTGATTAATGAATCTGTATTCCCTAATCCCTTCCATACACCTAAGACAAGGAGTTGGTAGTCAGTGCTTTGATGGAAAAGTGGCATGTAAATCTTTAAGGGGGGAGTAGGTGAGGTATTTCTACACAAGTGGAATGCTGTTACAGAAAACAGCACATTAATTACACTTCCAGCTGTCTCAAGCAATAAGGCAGTGATGGGAAAAATTATAAGCTGGGTGTGCAGGAGGAAATTGAAAATTAGCTTGTGTCATTTGCAACATCAGCGGGTTTCACAAGAAGTCATGGGGGCAAGAAATTAAGATTATCAAGGAAGAGAGAGGAAATAAAATATACTGACACTTTAAGACATTTTTCCAGTATCCCTTTGGATGGCAACAAAATGCTATTTCCCTGGTTTCAAAAAATGAGCACCCACATCTTAGGTATTTTGAGTGGCAGATGCCAAGGTTTCTGTGGTATGTACACTGCTAAGTATTTAATATTTATCTGTGGGCAACTTCAAGGACCTCCTTGAAGAACCTTTTTAAACAGACCAAACAGCATACAATAGGGACTGTTCTCAATATATGCTAGATATGGAAGAGGTAGATACAGAGAAACTTCCTGGGGAATCCCAGATATAAACAAACTATCAGGTTGCCACCATACTCTCTTGGCCAAGCCACATGTAATAATAATAAAAACAACAACAACAACAACAATAACAACAACATAATAGATAAAATGTATTGAGCATTATTTATCAGGCAGGATACCACCTGCTTTACATGCATTGTCATTTAATTCTTACAGCAACCTTAAAAGCAGATATTATCATTATGGCGATTTTACATATGGGGAAATTGAGGCTTTGGAGAGTACTAAGTAATGTGGCCTTTCAATAATAAGGGATGCAGCCAGTAGAACCCAGGACTGCAGGACTCTAAGACCAGGGTATTAGCTACCAGATTCCACTGCATTTATATAATAGCATGTACCAGACAATTTGCCGGGGTATTTAAAAACTATAAAACATTGATGAAAGAAATTGAAGTCAACAAAAACAAATGAAAAGGTATTCCATGCTCATGGATTGGAAGAATCAATAATGTTAAAACGTCCATACAAACAAAGCAATGTACAGATTTAATACAATCCCTATCAAAATACCAATAATATTTTTTCACAGAACTAAAACAAACAATCTTAAAATTTGTATGGAACCACAAAAGACCCAAATAGCCAAAGCAATTTTGAAAAAAAAAAGCAAAGCTAGAGGCATCCCAATTCCAGATTTCAAGTTATACTACAAAGCTATAGTGATGGTACTATAGTGATATAGCATGGTACTGACACAAAAATAGACATACAGATCAATAGAAAAGAATAAAAACCCAGAAATAAACCCACAATTATATGGTCAATTAATCTTTGACAAAGCAGAAAAGAATATCCAATGGGAAAAAGACAGTCTCCTCAACAGATGGTGCCAGGAAAACTGGTCAGCAACATACAAAAGAATGAAACTGGACCACTTTCTTACACCATATACAAAAATAAACTCAAAATGGATTAAGGACCCAAATATGAGATCCTAAGCAATAAAAATCCTAGAAGAGTGCACGGGTAGTAACTTCTCTGACATTGCATAGCAACATTTTTCTAGATAGGTCTCCCAAGGCAAGAGATACAAAAACAAAAATAAACTATTGGGACTACATCAAAATAAAAAGCTTCTGCATAGCAAAGAAAACAACCAACAAAACTAAAAGACAACCTACTGAATGGGAGAAGGTATTTACAAATGACATATCTGCTAAAGGGTTAGTACCCAAAATATATAAAGAATTTATATTAAAAAATCAAATAATCCAATTAAAAATGGGCAGAAGAAATGAACAGACTTTCTCCAAAGAAGACATCCAGATGGCCAACAGACACATGAAAAGATGCTCAACATCACTCATCATCAGGAAAATGCAAACCAAATCCACAATGAGATATCATCTCACACCTGTCAGAATGGCTAAAATCAAAAACACAAGGAACAGTAAGTGTTGGTGAGCAAGTGGAGAAAAAGGAATCCTTATGAACTATTGGTGACTATGAACGATGACCTATGCAAACTGGTGCAGCCACTGTGAAAAACAATATGGAAGTTCCTCAAAAAATTAAAAATAGAACTACCATATTATCCAGTAATTCCATTACTATTTATCCAAAGAATATGAAAACACTAATTCAAAAGGACATATGTACCCCTATGTTTACTGCAACATTAGTTACAATAGCCAAATTATGGAAGCAGCCCAAATGTCCATCAATAGATGACTGAATAAAGGAGATGTGGTGTATATATATAATAGAATATCATTCAGTCATAAACAAGAATGAAGTCTTGTCATCTGCAGCAACATGGATGGATCCAGAAAGTATAATGTTAAGTAAAATAAGCAGTCAGAGAAAGATAAATACCATATGATTTCATTCATATGTGGACTTTAAGAAACAAAACAAAGGAAAAAAGAAACAAACCAAAAAAAGACTCTTAAATATAGAGAACAAACAAATGGTTGCCAGAGGGGAGGTGGGTGGGAGGATGGGTGAAACAGGCAAAGGGGATTAAGAGTACACTCATCGTGATGAGCACTGAGTAATGTATAGAATTACTGAATCACTATATTGTACAATTGAAATTAATTTAGCACTATGTTAATTATACTGGAATTAAAATAAAATTAAAAAAACATTAAACTAATGATGTACTATATGTTGGCTAATTGAACATAATAAAAATAAATAATAAACAATAAAAAAATAGATTTTAAAATGAAAAATATCACAAAAAGCACAGTATATACAAGGCTATTAAAAATAATTCCTCTGAATTCTCTTCCTTTATATGAATCTCTTCCCCAAGTAGACGGGGTAAGAATTTGCACCAATTGTGAAGAAACATTCCTGAAGAAGAACTAGTAAAGTCACTTTAAAAAGTTTTAATGATCTCATCATTCCATTTACTGTAATGTATCACTCACCTTCATTTCTAACAATGAGTTTGTATTTACTTCATATATTTAAATGAGTTACCTGCCACTTGCAATTATGACACTCAGACAAAATGGAAAGCTACAAACATGGTGAAAATCGATGGTATTAAACATTTTTTGGAAGGAGAACCTTGATTTTCTCATGAAATAGTATGCACCAATGGGCCAACACTTAAATAAAATGACTCCTTCCAGACATAGATGAAGATTTAGGAGGTAAGATTATAGTCTGGATTTTTTCATACCTCCCACTTGTACATTTAATGGGAATTAATTTTTTCTCATTTAATGAGAAATATGAAGCTAATTCAAGTATATTTCTCTCATTATACATGATGTCATAGGACTTGGGGCACGCAAAATCCAGAGTGCAGATTAACCACAGGGACATTCCCTACCGTGTTCATGAACTATGGAGGAACCCTTTCAGGGTATGAGCTTGGGCATTTTATTTACAAGGTCAACTGGTATTAATTCAGCTACATTCTCTGAAGACTCGACAGAGTCATAAAGTAGTGAGCTCTTTAAGAAAAAGAAATGTGTTGGGGTGCCTGGGTGGCTCAGTCGGATTGAGCCCCATGTAAGGCTCCGTGCTGGGTGTGGAGCCTGCTTGAGTTTCTCTCTCCTTCTCCCTCTACCCTTCCCCTCCCCCCTCTCTCTCTCCTTCCCTCTCTTAAAGAAAGAAAGAAAAAAAAAGAAAAGAAAAAGAAATGTGTTCACTTTGTTTCTATATTCCTTGAATTTATGAATTCACATGTGATTTAATGGATAAATAAAGGATAAGGGTGAATAAATAAAAAGAATGCAATGATTCATCTCTAATCGCTGCTAATAAGGAGTTAGCTAGCACTTCTACTCCTGTGAACATTAAAACCACATAAATCTATATCCTGCTTTAGGATATAGATTAGCTGTAAAATTACACATTTGAAAATTTCCTACGTGTTTTAAATTTAAGTGGGTAGAGAAGTGCATTACTCAGAACCAGAACAGGCTCACTACTGGTGTATAAAATATCATGTTGTTAATTTGTTCATCTGTTTTATGTTTATATAAATATTTGTAATTTATATCATTTGTGCATGTGCACATACACTATAGCATATGCCTTTATTTATATTCCCATCTTATTCCAAAAGAATTTAAAAGAGTTAATAGAACATTACATGCAATATCAGGTTAAAAACAAAAATTGGGGGTGCCTGGGTGGCTCAGTCGTTAAGCGTCTGCCTTTGGCTCAGGTCATGATGCCAGGGTCCTGGGATCGAGCCCCACATTGAGATCCCTGCTCCGCGGGAAGCCTGCTTCTCCCTCTCCCACTCCCCCTGTTTGTGTTCCCTCTCTCGCTGTGTCTCTCTCTGTCAAATAAATAAATAAAATCTTTAAAAAAAAAATTAGATTTAAAAAGCAAAAGAAATACATGGGTGGGTAAAAGGTATCAGTCAGGACTAAGGCTGAAAGATCGGCTGGCTTGGAGGAATGAGATATGACATAGAACAGAGAAACCCATGGGTCAATGCTAGCTTCCACGTTTACTTTGAGGGTTTAGCATTGCCTTGTGCAGTAATTCAGGGTAAGGTGAGATCAGAGTCCATTTCTCCCTGCTTACAATTTGTTATTGCTTTTCTTTTCCCTTGCCTGTGTTCTTTGAGCCAGCAACACTTCAATAAAGGAGAAAATATTTTTATTGTTAGTGATTCTTTCTAGAAATTCTCCCTTACCTAGCTTACTCATCTCATTAATATTATCACTAAAAAAAAAAAAAAAAAAAAGCATACTCTCCAGCTGCCATTTAAATACAAAGCTGGGAATGATTAAAGATATTTCTAGTGATAAGAAATGGTTTCACTGTCTGGAGATGTTAATCAGAAAGGCAAACAATAATCCCCAAGGAAGACATGTTCACCTCGGCACCCTGAGGCTCCTGAAACTAAAGCCAATCTTACTGCTCAAAGAATTGGGTGTTGTGTGAAATTAGAGTGTGTGGGGGTAGGGTACTGGGGAAGGTCAGACAGAAGCAGAGAGCAGAGAATGCAAAGTCTTTCAAAAGTCTGAATCTCCAAACTGAAGGAATCAAATTGTGGGTCACTGGTTCAGCTTCTTTGCATGACCTTGAAGAGACCAGTCTGAATTCAGGATGAAACAGGACACTTGTGGGTCTGCCCAGACTAGGGTTCCTTTCACTGCTCCCCACTCAGCTGCCCTGGAGGTACCAGGCAGCTGTCATTTCCAAACACACCCCTGGATCCACTGCTTACTTTGATAGTGGGAAGTGGAAAGTGAGAAATCTCTCTGGGCTCCTATTCACTTTAAACTGGTCAGACCAGTGAAGGGAAAGTAAGGGGGTTTACTTTGTCTCCCACCCCTCCCTTGTGGTTAAGCAGTTTAACAGAAAGCAAATCCCACTGACTCACAAATATCCAAAGCACAAAGCAGACCAGAGCTCAAGTCAATTCTGCAGGTCATGGTATAGAAAGCAGTATCAAAGACTGTTCTTCTCTGAGCGTGGGATCAAGGAGCAGGTCAGCATGGGGAGGGGAAATGGCAGACAGGGTTCCTTTTCTCAACACTGTGACCACTATAAAACTGCAAAGTATTTCTTTAACTTTTAAGGCCTCAGGACACTGGAAATTCTAAAAATGCTGCTCTGTGGAGGCATTTTATTCTCAAAGAGAGAGAGCAAACATTGACTTCCTTTAAAACATAATCAAGAAAATCAGCAAAATGTTGAATATCCAGAAAGGTCATTAAGCTTCAAAACAGTCTGAGTGTGCAGTGTTCAGATTTGATTTCAGAGGGATGTATAAGTTGCACTTGCATCTGGAAAGCAGTGTGGGGAACTGAGAAGAGCGCTAGACTTTGGAATTAATATCTCATCTCAGTTACTGGCTAGCTAGTTCTTGTCACGGGCAAGTCATTTCACTATTCAGAGTCTCAATTCCTTTTTTTTTTTAGAGTAAGGACAGAGTTGTTAAAAGAGCATTAAATGGGAAAATGTAGGTCACAATGCCCATCAAATTTTTTGGCACCCAGTTTCTCAGATGAAACCGAAGTAGACAATGCTGGGTTAGAGGTAACCCAGTGGGCCACTTGGTGCTTACTTCAAATAACACCATGAGGCCATGGCATAAACCTGGCCTGTCCTTCTAAAACTATATGCTGCTTTCTCCAACTCCAGCTCCTTTAGGGGAAGGGAGGGGCCAAGGGTTCGATAGTGAGTTCACACTTAACAATGGGAGGGAGAAGGTGTGGTGAGGTTGATTCTGAAACCAGGGCCCTTTACTGCAACATGGCTTCTGCTGCATGTGCCAAAAAAATCTCACATTTACACTCATGGAATCCGTCTCAAGAATAGTTAGCGGTGGGCTGCTCTGGCACTCCTAATCATGCAGAACTCATATGGTTCATCCTAGTATGACAATGACTTTCTAGCTACATGCTTAGGCAGTAAAACATGGGGGTGAAAAGCATAGGTTTTAAAGCTGAGTCTAGAAATGTAAACTTGGTTAAATTTTTAATTTTTCTAAGACTTTTTCATCTGTAAAATGGAAATAATAGTAATATTATTATTTATAATATATAATAATAGCACCTACCCAATAGGGGTATGGTAAGGATTATGGAGATTAATAAATTTCAGTTGCTTGGCACCTGCCTGGCACATAGTAATTAGTGGAAGAATTCTGACTACTATTAACATTACAGAGGTCAAGGATTGTGTGATTGGAATCACTATTAGGTATGGGTACATATAGCAAAAATGTGATGCACTAAATTTTTTCTAAAATTGGCTTTAATGATATCTGAAATAGAACAACAAAAGCTGATTACACATTACCTAAAATTCTGCATTATTATACAGTAAGAGCTGTGATTTTCTTCAACTATCAAACTTTCAAAGTAAGCCTAAAATGAGAGACCAGACTCCAGATATTTCTATATTCTTGAATTTTGCTTTAACTTAATTGGGAACTCATTCATATTTTGATGCAATATAGTGGATATGAGTCTTCTCCCAATGAATAACACAAAGGATTTAGTTATAGGAAAGAAGTAAAAACACAAAACAACTGCACTGTAATCATCCACAGGCAGAGGCTGTATCATTTTTACCCTTGGGTACCTGATAAATTCTGTTATTTGATGACATCAATAGAAGTCAAAACAGTATTAACTGTTGAGTAGAAGAATGGACAGCAGCAATCACCTATGACTACCCTATACTAATCACCTATACTACACTCCTAGCATTTTGAAGGCTAAAATGGGGAAAATGGGTCATTTTTTAAAAATGGCAAGGCCATTGTTGATACTAGAAGAAACTCTCTAGTGATGGGTCAGGATGGTAAAGGCAAAGAATAGTTTGTTTTTGTGGTTACTAACATGAATGCTGAGGGGGCTTCACTGTAATTTCCTCTGTGGCCATGAAGAAGCACTGTGCACAAAGCCTTGAGTGGCAAACACAGTAAGCCAGGTCTGCCTTCACAGCAAACGCCATTCCTATGAAGAAATTTCTAGGATTCTTTGTGAAGAACCTGAGGGCATCGCTGAATAAGCTGCTGGGGCTTTAAACACAAGTTGGTATCATAATGTTCACTAAAGACTCTCTGCTGTTTCAAAGGGTCTCAAGAAACTTCTTTGTGTTAATACTTGTCCTCCAAACTGAGGAAAGGGCATGCCAGGAAGGTTTTAGACAACCTTTACTCACAGCGGAGAAGATAAGTAGTCTGACAAATACTTTCACCTATTCTACTTTTCTTCTCCTAATACATGTGGAAAGAACATGACACTAATATTTAGCAAAGCTGGTCAACACACGTTCTGACTAGTAACTGTGGAATAGCTTGACAGCTAATGATAACAAAATGTTACACTGTGTTACTCTCTAATATCCAAAGGAATGGTCCCAAATATGACCGTGTGTTCTGCCTCTGTGTTGCATTCACTCCCGAGGTATCCATCCAACTACAGTGAGTCAGCACCACATCTCAGGCATTCCCATCAGCCTTTGGTGTGAACAGTGACAGCTTTAGTATTTTTTCTCCAAATGAAGAAACCTACGTTAACACTCACTTCGCCAAAATCATTATTGGAGACCTGTCACCAGTGGGAAGGATAAGCAATCATTAGCTTAAATATCATCATATACTTTCATGAGAGCTTTCCTTTTTTATGAAAATGCTGACAAAGGATAGGCTTCTGCTGGACTACTCATCCAGTCCACATGTACTTATACATTTAAAGCGTAGCATCACTTCCTGACAGGATGTCTTGGCTGTAATAAACTAAGGGAAACTCAGGCAAGATATCTGACAGTAAAAGAATATCCAGAACTCTAGTTAATTAGGCTGTGAAAAGTTACTGCCTGTCTGGGGACATTCTTTATCTATGACCTATATAGGAGTGAAATGTACATGTTTTCATTCTAAATGTGACAAAACAGTGATTTCTGTAGGAAATAGAAAAGACTAAGATTGAGACATTTGGCTTTCCTCTTGAGGAAGAGTATAGTTCCCAGGGGCAGGAACCATGGCAAAGCTATATCCATGTCCAGAAAGTACAGAGCTGCTGGCAAGCCACCAAGTCAGCCAGAGACTCGGTGGCTAGAAAGGAGCCATTGATAAGGAGCTGGTAGGAATGAACATGAGGACAATGGTATTTGGCATCACCACAGTGAGGGAATTAAAAGGAATGAATGATCCAGCTAGCTGGTGGAAACATACATATCTTCACACCTTTTCTTTCTTTCCAGGAACCTCTCTAGTTGTTTCTCCTTTACACACAAATTGCACAAGACCATGGAAATCTTGTCCTACTCCCTACCTTACTGAAAAAACAGAAACGAGCATCTTTCAGAAGGAATATTCTTCCTTACATTTGGAAGGATAAAGATGGTGGGAAGGTACAGAAGAGTCATCTCTGTGTTTTATTTGTTATCACAGCAGAACCAGGAATTATCCTGGCTTACATATCTCCCACTACTCATTTCTTTGCATCATTTAAATTAGTGAAATCTATTATTTACCTCAGAAATCTCTTTCAAAGTCACCTTCTCTTTTCCACCTCCAATCACACTTCCTTACTTTAGTTGCACATCATTTCTTAACGTTTCTTACTGTAGAACTCCCTTGATTGGATACTCCATTGTTTCTCCATTATAGCTCATCTTTCACACTGTAATCAAAAGTCTCTTTCTAAAACAAAATCTGACCATGCCGCCTCTTTGCTTAAAAAAGCATCCCCTAGGGGCGCCTGGGTGGCTCAGTCGGTTAAGTGGCTGTCTTCGGCTCAGGTCATGATCCCAGGGTCCTGGGATAGAGCCCCACATCGGGCTCCCTGCTCCTCGGGAAGCCTGCTTCTCCCTCTCCCACTCCCCCTGCTTGTGTTCCTCCTCTCACTGTATCTCTCTCTGTCAAATAAATAAAATCTTAAAAAAAAAAAAACATCCCCTATTGTGTCAGAGTTTCTGATTTTAGTACAGGATGTAGCCTTGGAAATTATACTAAAAAACAAAAATCCACAATTAATCTCATGTACAGCTATTACTGAGAAACTCTGAATTATGTATCTATGTAAAAGGAAGCAAAATAAGTGTGACATTGCTCTGATAAGATCCTCAAAATTCTTATCTAAGAGAAACAAAGGAAATGGACTGTTTTTTTCCTAGTATATGTCACATAATTTAAAAAATGTCAAACTAAGTAAATCCCCTGGTGATAACAGATGCAGTAGCTCTCTCTATCTTTCCTCTTTAATATAGTTTTATCTAAAAAGAGGAACCATTGACATGAAATATCCACCAGAACCACCGAGTTCCAGGCTGACATTTATCCAAATAAAAACTGACTCTCATAGCAATTACATACCCTGCCGCTCACTCTATCAGCAATTCCAGGTCATCAGAAGTTCTACTATAACTCCTCCTTCATTGTTTGCTAAGAACAATTGAGGATGGGGAAAGAGCTAGAATGAGGAAAGACAAAATGACAATTCCAAGCAATTCAGCACTGGGAAGAATTCAGCAGAAAAAACTGATCTTTATGCCACCTCTTGTTTTACTTCTAATTCTAGAAATAAACATATAACAGTAAAGAAAAGAGATAATAAATGCTCCTGTATGCATTATTCAACTCAAAATTACCAACTCATCTTCAATCTTGTTTCATCAATACTCCCCCCCACATACATATTCTTTTCACTATACACACTGCATTATTTTGTAGCAAATCTTAGACATTGTTTTATTGTTCTATTGTACTATGAACTTGTAAAAGATGAAAACTTTTAAAACAGAACCACAAAACACTTAAACTGCATTGTATGTTTCCTATTGCTGCTGTAACATATTACCACAATCTTAGTGGGTTAAAACAACACAGATTTATTCTCTTACAGTTCTCAAGGTTGTAAATTGGAGATGGGTCTTAAGGGGGCTAAAATCAAGGTGTCATTAGGGTTGGTTCCTTTTTGAGGCTCCAATGGGAGAATGCATCTCTTGCCTCTTCCAGCTTCTCAAGTCTAATGGCATTCCTTTGTGTCTGGCTACATCACTCCAACCTCAGCTTTGGTCATATTGCCTTTTCTTCTTTGACATTCTTGCCTCCCTCTTCTGAGGATCCTTATGATTACATTTAGGATATACCCTGATAATCCAGGATACTATTTAGCTTGATTACATCCACAAAGTCCCTTTTACAATATGAGGTAATGCATTCACAGTTACCAAAATCTAGGACATGGATATCTTGGGGTAAAGAAAGGTCATTATTCAGCCCACCAGACACACTTAAAAATCAACAATAGTTCCTTAGTATCATCAAAAATCTGGTCAGAATTCAAATCCCCTTGGTCATCTCACAGTTTTTTTGGTTTGAATTTATTTTCAGGTGGTTTGACTAAGTCAGTACACAATCAAAGTCCATATGCTATAATTGATTGTCTCTTTTAATCCACAGAGTTTTTCTTACCCTTACTCCCTACCACCTCGCAATTTATTTCGTTAAGGAACTGGATTGCTTTAGCTGTTGAGTATCCCACATTCAGGATTTTGCCTATGGAGTCGTTTAACACATTCATTCCTTTGCCTACTTCTCCCCATAAACTAATAGATCAGTAAGCATGACCAGATCCAGGTTGTATTTTTGACAAAAAGATTTCATGATGCCTCTCATTCCATTTAAGCATTATTCTTTACATCCCTCTTTCTCTGACCAAAACCTTTCTCTCCAAGAAGATTCTGTTATATCCTGGCAGTCATTACGCTTTAATATGAATTAGCTTAAAGGCTCTAGTACAGAGCTTCAACAGATTTTGACTATTTTTGGTCTACCCAGCCCCATCAATAAAATCCTAGAGGTTTCAGTCATTCCAACCACATCGCCAAGTTGACACTGTTACTGACTAGAGTGATTCAGATTTTCACCCAGAACAGTTCTAGAAGAAATTTATCTATTAATTGTATAGACTCAGCCTAAGTTTGAGGAATGACCTTAGGTCCCAGGATAACTCATGTGTTATATCTTCAGAGAATCAATAGGTGAGACCACATTCATGACAAATTCAGGCCACAAGGGAATACTAGGAAGCAGAGGATGTGGCCTCTTGAAAGAGAAAAGAGATTCAGAAATTAAGGTACTAGCAAGAACCAATACTTGGTCAATGTTGACTCTCTGTCTTTCTGTCCAAGTCCTCAAAATCAGATAGCTGATCTCAAGAATTAGATAAAAGAGGAGGTAACTACAAGACAGAAAAAAGTACTCACAGCTTATCAGAACAGGAAAACTAGGACTTATAACTACTTCCACATTGCTGATTTAAAAAAAGGAAGAAAAGAAAAAAAGGAAAGGCACCTGATTTGAAAAGACAAGCAGACTTTTACAGCCATATAATGTGGGATAAGGACTGAATTATTTCTCCTGAGTTTGGCAGCAAACTCTACCACTAACTAGCTATGTGATTTAGGGGCAGACTTTTAAATGTTCTGGATTATTGGTCATCTTTAAAATGCAGGTGTAGACTAGATACTCTCTAAAGCCCCTTCCAGATTTTTTTTTCCAGTGCATGTCATTGCTAATGTTAAACATAAAATGTACATTCATTCATTGATCTCATGCACTTCATAGAATTTTAACGGTGAGCAGATTTAAAAATATGCCTTTGCATAACACTTCAACTGATTCTTACAAGCTATGCAGATTTCCCTCACAGGCCCTACCCCCAAGGGAGGCTGAAACACACTAAAATATCTTAACACAGGTGTGTTGTTCTTGTCACCTATTCCTGCCCACTTCTCTCTCTTCCTTTACTCCAGAGGTTGTGGGCATACCTGGCATATCATTGGTATAAACAAGGACTGCAAAGACACTGTCAATACTTTCATACCGAAAACACAAATGACTGGCACTTGAGAAAATGGGGTACAATGTAGCCATAAGGACTCACTCACATTACCCTATTTGGTGACTGCCAATTTTGTTAGAATGAGAGAAGAATGGGAATGGGGAACATTCCATTTAAGGCCATTTCTTCTATGATCCCTGAGAAGCATTAAAAATAGAAATGTTTGCATTCCTGCCAATCAATTGAATAAAATCATCATGTGGGTAAAGTGAAGGGTTGATTGGCAGTAGTAGTAATCAGTATGCAACTTGGGCAATTCAGGTATAACATGATAAGAACTCAGGAAGACGGGTCGTTACAAGCACGACTGCTTCTCTGACAGCACCTACACAATGGGTAAATAGATCATGAGGTAGGTGGATCAGTAGGAAAGTCAAACCCAATACATTTATTTTAAAATAATCATTTGGGGCGGACATAAATAGTCTCTCCACTTTTCATGGTACAGTCCACGCATTGTGCTCTACATGAAATAAAGATCAGATGGTTATTGAAAACACATGAATCCCTCACAATGTGGTTAGAGTAACATATGGTTTCAATAACCAAGTAGTATTTGTTTAACATACAGTGACTTTATTATTAAATGTGGTATGATTATTTAATTTAAATGTCAAATACTGAAACCAGTCTGGCTAAAGATTAACAGCTAATACCTACTTAATGTTAAATATTCAACAAATGCTTTTTAATATGGAATTACTTCTTAACTGCTTCAGGCCTAGAGATTTTCTTCCAACTTACCTTATTATTCCACAATCCCTATGTGTTAAAACCTTAGAATCACACTGCCTTAGCACTACAATGTCCTTACAGAGCTTTCAGCCCGTGCCTTTGTCCTTACCTACAGAGGAAGAAAAGGAGACCCAGAGAGGCAGGATAATTTATTAGAAGTTTTAGTAACAGTTTTCTACTTTCCAAGCCAGTGCTTTTTATGACACCACACTGCTCATCTCATGAAG
Organism: Phoca vitulina; assembly: GCF_004348235.1. Lineage (NCBI taxonomy): Eukaryota > Metazoa > Chordata > Mammalia > Carnivora > Phocidae > Phoca > Phoca vitulina. Next base: position 7,907,410 of record NW_022589723.1, read on the forward strand.
AATTAATTACAGGAGGATCAGAGACTCAATGTTTTCTGAAATAAATCTCTGTAAAACCAGTACATGGCCAGTACAGAGCAATTTTTCCTTCCTAATCTACGTCCTTCCCCCCCTGCCCCCGCCAATATTTCCTCATGGTGGGACCAGCAGCTCCTTCCTGGCTTAATGCCTAGAACATGAATTCTATTCCGCAGTCGTAGAGATGAAGAAATTTCCTACCTCAGATCAAGAATGGAACTGAACTCAACTGTCTTACAAAGGAAGAATGACGCCAAGTATTGAAAATCCAAGGTGGGGAGCAAAATCATGGCAGGGGAAGCCAAGAATTTCCAACCTAACAGCAGGTCAGGATAAAGCAGGAAACCCTGTATATACCTAGGTGTGACTGGGATTTGTGGGTGGCTGAGGCCAAGGTGGAGGGGCCCACCGAAACTTGAGCTGAACTGAATAACTGAAGAATCTGGTATTCTATAAATGGGAGTTCCCCAAACCTCTCACTCACTCTCACCCCTCCTTGCTAAATTGAATGTAGGAACGAGGCTTACTCAAGTATTTTTAGAGCGGGCAACCAGAATGGTGAGCTTCCCACAGCTCATCACATAAAAAACCCATATAATAATTGGGCTCATTCTACCTGGAGCAAACAATAGAAAAGTGTTTGAGTATGTAGTATGTGTGGTGTGTCTGTGTGCACTGCAGGGCGAGGAAGAAAGAAGGGAGTTGCTGCTTTAGGACTATCTTCACATATTTTCTCTGTCTTGTGGAACTAAAAACAGACCATTTTCTGTTAGCTCAAATAGAAGAACTAGTCTCAACAGTAAGAAATATACAGAAGCTGATGCTGCTGATAATCAGAAATATTTTTTAACTATCGGAGTTGCTCAGTGATGGAATGGTAGAAACAGACAAAGTTGTAAGCTCGTAGTTACTGAAAATTTTTTTTGACACTTTTTTATTGTTATGTTAATCACCATACATTACATCATTAGTTTTTGATGTAGTGTTCCGTGATTCATTGTTTGTGCATAACACCCAGTGCTCCATGCAGAACGTGCCCTCTTTAATACCCATCACCAGGCTAACCTATCCTCCCACCGCCCTCCCCTCTAGAACCCTCAGTTTGTTTTTCAGAGTCCATCATCTCTCATGGTTCATCTCCCCCTAGTTACTGAGAATTTTTGAACAAGGAGACACTGAACTGCCCAGGGCAAACCTTCAGTGAAGTGACCTCTGGATATCTTTTCTGTTTCAACTCAAGTTTCCATAAACCTGCTATATAAGCTTTGGATTCATTTTTCATGAAGCAGCATTTCCCTGCAGATCCCTCAGGTATAATTTCCTTTGGGAAAAAGTGGTAAAGCCAAGAGGTATATAAGGGAAATAGAGAAAAAGAAGAGGAGAGCCTGAAAAGGAGGAATTGGCCTAAAACAAGAAAGAAGAGTAGACTTGCTCAGTTACCAGTAGATAAATGTGTCATAGTTCCTATGGTGATATGAGAGAAGAAGGCAGAGCTAGGACAAAGTGCACTGGATTAGGGTACAAGTCAGAGGCAGGAGGGTAGAGCTCTATGTAACTCAAATGTCAGCTGGGGCATCCTCATACTTCAGAGATCTTATTAAATTTGAACAAAATAGCAATTGCCCACAGCTCTTCCCCTCATTTCTGTGCATTCCCATACTGACTTAGGAAACAAGGGTCAGCCTTGATATGATCTCTGGTGACCTTTTTTGGACAAATATTGTGAGGTCTAGATAAACAGCTTTCGTTTGCATGTGAAATTTTTCCTAATAGAGCACTATGAAGATGGAAGAGATAACTGATGGCCAGAGTAAGGTTTCCTTCTCAGGGCTGAGAATGTTGGGGGGAAAAATATAATTACTTCGTCAAACCAGGCCATGCTTCTAAACTATTGGCAATGGTCCTAAGAATAGCTGCAGGAAAATCATGAAGAAGGACCTAACACTTATTAAAGGAAAATCAGGAGACATTTCTTATAAAACTGTCAGAAAATAAACTATAATCTGGAGACTTTTAATATATCTCTTCTCCCCCATGTATGTGGTCATATAATATCTTTTCCACCATCAAATTTAGTCAGTGGGCCCTTACATTTTTTACCAGTTGCAACCTATGTTGTAACTTTTAAAGACCTTTATTCAAAATGCAAAACACCAGACTGACAAGTCTCATCAATTGGGAGGTGTATTGCCTCTACATTGGTTGTCGATGTAATTTTACTTCTAACATGCTATGATGACAGGAGGCAGTTAAATAAAAACCAGACCTGCTGACTGCTCATCAAGAAAACGACTCATGCTGAGAGTGAGGGTTCCTTTACCTCCACTATGTTTATACATGTCTCCTCCTGGGCTCAGGGCTCTGAGATCTGCCTCTAAATGTGGTAACATGGAGCAGAATTTTCCTGACTGGCTGGTAACTAAGCCCTGAGTGTTGAGCACTGATTTCAAGTTCATGGCATTCTCGTCTGCTGTCCCCTGTATCCCCCATCACCATCCGAAAGAATAGGGAGGAATTACTCAACATCTTTCCTTCCTTCAGTACAAAAAGCATATTATTTCTTATCCTCTTCCCATAGAAGAAAGGAAGCTTTTCCCACCATTAAGATAAACTCACAGTAGATTATTTAAATAAGCATAGGCTCTAATCTCTTCCCAGTTCATATCAGCTTCCTGCTCTGATTTCTAAGACCATAAGCTCTTGAGGTTGAACTGGAGCACTTATTACTTCTCTTTTTTTTTTTTTAAGATTTTATTTTATTTTATTTATTTGACAGAGAGAGAGAGAGAGATAGCTAGAGAGGGAACACAAGCAGGGGGAGTGGGAGAGGGAAAAGCACCTCCTGGCCTAGCAGGGAGCCCAATGCGGGGCTCGATCCCAGGACCCTGGGATCATGACCTGAGCCGAAGGCAGACGCTTAATGACTGAGCCACCCAGGCGCCCCTGGAGCACTTATTACTTCTTAAGGGACAGATCCACATATATTCTTCTTGTGGGAAGAACTTACATTTTAGGGGCGCCTGGGTGGCTCAGTCAGTTGGGGAATATATATATTATATATATATATGTATATATATATATAAAGAACTTACATTTTAGATTATGAACACTCAGCCTCCTCTCCCAAATCCAAACCAAAGATCCAAAATGGGCTATTGCCCACTGGACTCCCTGCCCTCACTCTGCAACCACGCATATGTTCACATATGCCACCAATTAAAGGAAGCATACCCTGCAAAAGAACAGAAGTGTCTTGCTGTGGTTTTCCTTCTATCCCTCTCATGAGGCCCCATTATTTTGTTCAGCTTTGAGTCACACAAGTCTTGACACCTTGGAAAACTGTTTTGTGACAATAAAACAAAAAATAGAATTCTGAGAGACCTCCAAAAAATATGAGGAGCAGTTGAAGGAATCGGGGATGATTTTTTTTGGAGACCAGAAGTTTTGATGGGGTCAGGATAGCTAACTGACTTTACAGAGCTAAAGAATTATTTGCTGTGACTCTGAAGGGCATGGTTAAACCAATGGAAAAAAGCTCCAGGTGGGTTTGAGGATAATTTTGGCTTCATATGAAAATTAAAAAAAAAAAACATAATAACAATTAGAGATGTTTAAAGAGGCAGTAATAAGCTGCTTTAGAAGATAGAGCATTTCATGTTCCTGCAGATACAGTTGTCAAGCAGATGGCTTTAAAAAAGAAACAAGAGATCAACTGTTTATGTTCAGACAGTTTGTAAGCATGCCGTATGCTTTAAAAATCAAAGAAGATGCAGACTTTGTGACATGAAGACCATTGGTGTGATGGGGCGGAAGCTAGACTGGGTTGGAGGGAATGGGGAGGAACAATTTGATTTCAGCATCTGAACTTGTCTCAGGCCTCTGGAACTCTGCACAGATTCCTAGAAACAGAGGCTAAAGCAAAAGCTCACATGCTATCCCTTTTTTGAGGAGTGTGGGGGAAGTGGGGAATATGGCACAGAAAAAAGAAGAACAAAGGTAATGATGTGCCTACGCCATGTGGCCCCTGCTTGGCAGCAAGCATAGCTGATGGCTTAAGCGGGCAGGATACCATCATAGAGACAATCTGAGATCAGACTGTCCATGAGGCAAAAGAGAGAAGAGTCTGTCCCATTCCCTGCATTCCATCACTCAAGGTTGGCTTCATGGAACTCCTGCACTTTCAGGCAGTATCTCTGGGCTATCCAGAAAAGGGCTACAGAAGCTACAGCCCACAGGACAGTCTGGTGAGTGTGCAGGAACAGCATTCTTCTTTGCCCTGTAGCGGGTCAGGATGGCAGTGATGAGCTGGCTCCACAGCCACACAAACAGCATGGAAGACACTCGGGCTAGAGCCAGAGCAATTACGGAAGTGGAGGACAGGGAGGCAGGGAGCACCTGAACTGTGTCCAACATAGCCCCCACTCCAGATTCAGAGCACTGTCTGTGAACATGGATGTGGTCTTTGGTCAAATCTACTCTGCCGTCCATGTGCTGCAGCTATGGGAATTCGTGCTAGAAGAATGACTTTTTTTTTTTTTTCCTAAGACAGAGATACCCAGACATACCAGACTAGAGAGTGGGTGACAGGTCATCCATGCCTCTCACACCTCCAACTGACAAGGGAAAAAACCCCTTCTCAGAAATAATTCTCCTAGACCCCAGAGAGGGCAGAGGCCTCTTCCTCTTCATCCTGATTCAGAAATTATTCTTTTTGACATCCTGTTGGAGGAGGCACTTCATAAGGCTCCTAAACAACTTTTCCTGGGGCTGGTTAAGTTTGTAGAGAAACTATATTCTGGGCCAGGCTCATTTTAAGAGATGAGTATCTGGAGCTTAATTTCATTTTGCAGACACATGATTCTGTTCTCTTCCTACTTATTACAATCTTGATTTTTCAACTGCAGAAGAAACAGCTTCACACTGAAGAAAGGGAACTTGGGAGTTCAAGGACGGGGGTGAGTAGTGGGCCTATCCCTTATTCACTGGTGATCCTGATCAAATTTCTTAAACTCTCAGGCCAGTTTTCATCTTCTAATTCTTCTATAATTCCAAATAAGTGCTGCATGAAATTGGCATGTACGTTATTATTACAGAGTCTCCCAAAGTGTGGGAGCTGAGGCAGTAGCATATGGGCACATATGCTTGGAAAGATAAATGGCGGCTACATGGATAGTCTGATTACATTGACCCTGAAAGGAAACCTTGTGAGCTTAGAAACGCAGGTGTATGGTTTTAAAGAGGCCACTGCTCAGGAAGACACCAAATCAAATATTGTACAGAATATTCCTTGATCCTGGTTCCATCGAATGAGAAAAGATACTCAGAGGCTGAAGAAACGTATACCTAGAGGGGAAAAGACTGAGATTATTAGAAAAATACAAGGAGGCAGCTATAAGGTATGGAGGCCATTCTGTTAGGAAATTTCAATGAAAGTCATAACTAAAAAGAGGTCTTTCTTTTTGCTAATACTTCATTCAATTAACAAGTGTTTTTTTTGTTGTTGTTGTTGTACCCTGCATATGCCCAACACTGTTAAGTAATGGGTAGGATATACAGAGAGTAAAAGTTGTGATTCTTTCCCCCAAAGTGCATGAAACCCAGCTGCTGTGTTAAGATATCATACCTGAGACAATAAAAGAGAAAAGCAACTCATAATAAAATACATGTAGTAAGCCGAGCAAAAATAGGCAATAACAGAGAAAGCTAATATAAAACAGGGCCTTCTCCCTGGGCAATGAAACAAAGAGGATAATCACAATAATAGATAATATTTATGGAGCATTTACTGTACAATAGGGTCCATTCTAAGTCCTTACATGTATCAACTCATTAATCCTCATAATAATTGTAAAATTAAGAAAGTAAGGCACAGAAAGGTTAGGTAGCTTGCCCAATGTCACATAGCTACTGAGTGACAGAGACAGAAACCAAACCCAGGAAGTCTGACAAAGAGATCCATGTGGTGAGTAGACAAGAAACTTAAAATTTATTAGACTATAAATTACTACAGGTTGTCCTTGTGTTCTCAGAGTCAGGCACCTACTAATTAGTCAATGGTTACTTGTTGAAACAAAAGGAGCTGAACTGAATGAACTGGGAAAAGAGAGGAAAAGAAGCATCAAGGTCACCACAGTCGGTGGAACAGCAGAGGCAGAAATGGGCATGCCTCTGCCTCTGTCCCCAGGGCGAGCCCTAGGTCACATTCAGGGAAGAAGTCCAGGGCATGACACAGCTTTGTGAGGCTGCAGAGAGGACTGCAGAGCAGCAGCAAGCTGGTGCACAGACCAGGGCTCTGCAAGTCTCCCCAGAGAAGACGGCATTCATGTATCACAATGATGCTATGAGCAACAGGCATCCTCTGATTTCGTGACTCGTCTTTGCTCTGCAAATACAATAAGCTACTGTAATGGCTAAAAATGTATTTTGGATTTGCAGTTCAAATGGCTAAGTAATGTGGCCTCCAGTGTTTCTCAGGAATGCTTGCCATGTTTAGACAAACCAAGAGAATAACCGGGTAACACCCTGAGATTTGGCGCTCTGAGAAACACCGACAGCCGGCGCTCTGGGCGCTTCTGCATGACCACTTCTCATAGTTCAGAATGTTCGCACACCACATCATGAAATGGCTGAGAAAGATTCCTCCATCCGCCTTTTCAAGGGCATTCAACTCTTCCACTTCCTCACATGACCCTGTCTTTGGCTGCTTTGATTTTGACTGTTTTTTCCTCCTCACCCTCCCACCCACTTCACAGAGCCCATCTTACTTTCCATCTTGTGTATACCCCAGTGAGGGAAGCCAACATTTTTTCCAACCATCAGAGTGGAACTGGCCATCAGGATAAACTTTTTCCATCTAGTAAATGTTCATCTGCTATTTTAATGTCTTAGTCATATCATATGGCTGCCACAGCCAATGCCCTCAGGGCAGTAGGCCATATTGATACAATTAGCCTACATACTCTTCCGTTCTTGGAAGTGCCTTTCCTTTATTACCCTTGAATATCCACAGTTCTTAATTTCCGAAGACAGGGCATGTAATCTAACTCCCAAATCCCACAGTGAAGAGACAATCCGGCCCCCACCCACTCACACATTCTCAGCAAATCCCACAGACTCTGCTTCTTTACAGTTACACTGAGACTGAACTTTTCAATTATACACTTGGTTGAAGCCAACAACATTTGTTTCTACCATATCATGTTTTTAGTAATTAGAAAGTAATTCTCTGAGGCAGAGAATACATCAGGCTTGCCAAGAATGAGCTCTGCTGATGACTTCTGAGTACTATGAATGATTTTGCTGTGACCTCCATCACAAAAAAATCACTTCACTGACTACAGAGGCAGGCCATTTTTTTTAACTTGGTCAGCCATTTGGCCTAGCAATCTCCTAAAAGAATTTCCCTTTGAAAACCAGAATTTTTCATATGATTTATAGTCAGATCTAAATTAGCTAGAAATAACTAAGACTTTTCTGACCATTTTCTAAATTTCAAGTGTTGGAATCAGTGAAGTAGAGTGAGTTCATTATTGCTTATCAGATGGTATGAAGGTCGTAAAAGAGAATCAAATGACTCTTCAGTTTGACAAACAATGGTTTTCCCAGCCCCCCAAATGATCATTTGTCCATTCCAGATATTATATTAGAGTAAGAATATGATTATTGTCAATGTATACAGGTAACTAGTGTTAGTTTCACATAGAGTTATGAAATCAAGCAAAGCTGGCCTTTAGTGTGCCTCCCGTTCTTTATTTTTCAATGGCTTTCTGATATCCCTTCAACTTTCCTTTTGAGATTATATCTTAAGGTTTTCTATTAGGAAAAGTGCTTTCAGAAAATATAGGAAAACGTTAAGTACTCATATTCCATTAGTGATCTTAGAAAAGTAGATTTAACCTAATGGAATTTCTGAAGGTGTATGGATGGAATTCTAGGCACTAGCCATCAGGGGGAGCAGTTGTGGTTTCTGTGGTTTCCTATGGGTGGGCCTTCCTAGTATCTGTGAAATCAGAACTCACAGTTTCCTAGTGTCCTAATTTGCCAAAATTTAGAGCTGGAGCACTAGTTACCTGAAGAAGGACAAGGCTGCAACTACTGTTCTTTAATGCTGATGTGGAGTATCTCATTGTCACTAGTAGTTAAAAATGGTCCCTGATAATGACTTCTCTTAAGTTCTGGCAAGTTTCAGGCCTATGATACCTAAATGTTGGGCAACACTCACTAGATAGATATTACTTATAGAAGTCTGAGGTCAATAGTGAATAAGGGGTGAAGACTAAGTTATTCCAAAGATGTATGTAATATTTGAGAAATTCTGAATTTATGGCAGACATTGCCTTGAAATGTAATAATCTAATTATGTATCGATAGAAGCTTTCATCATAAGGAATTCAAATATATTGCAGATATTATTAAATTAGCTTCTATAGGATCATAGTATCTAAGATTTATTGAGTACTTCCTATGTGCCAGAAACTATAAACACTTTACATTGTCAACTAATTTAATCCTTATGGAAATCCTAAGAAGTAGGTATTATTATTATCGTTAAATAATAGAGAACTGAAACACAGAGGAATTAAGTAATTTGCCTAAAATCACAGGCAAGAATTTGAACTCCACAAGTCAGAATCCAGAGCATGAGATCTTAGTAGCTCCAAGGATCATATTAATTGCTTTAAAAAGTATCAAGTTAGGAATTTACTGAAAAATGTAAGTGGTCAAGCTGAAATGGAAGAGTAGTTTTTTTTTTTTTTTTTAATTTTTTTTATTGTTATGTTAATCCCCATACATTACATCATTAGTTTTAGATATAGTGTTCCATGATTCATTGTTTGTGCATAACCCTGGGGCTTTTCTTCAGGCCTAGTGAATCAGCAACTTCTGGGTTAGAGCCCAGGGAATTTTGTTATTAAAATATCCCCGTTATTCTGATAAACAATTAGTGTGGGAAACAACTAAGAGTGACTCCTGGAAGAGCAAAATAATAAATTAAAAATTTAAGGCCAAGAGGTTTATTTCACACAGAAATATTTCTAGATATTCTAGAAAACAAGTAGACCAGTGAAGAGTGCACTTCACTCATAAAAAGTCACATGCCCCACCTAGGTGAGCAGACAGAGAATACAGATGATGTGGGTCCCCACTTCAGTCCAGTAAGTGCCACCTGCCCTCTCCCTCAACTGCAGACCACAGCTCCATGTGGGGAAAACTGTACAGCCATGGAATGTCACCAGAGAACCCCTTTACCCACATTCTTGTCCTGATGAGTCATTCAGTAAATACAGTAAATAACCTTTGTGTCGAATCTCAGCCCCTGAAATCACAGAGCAGACCCATTCACTTCAAGGGGAAAAAATCCTTCCTTCCCTCCTTCTGTGGTGGAAGTAACTCTGTCGTCAGCTCCAGGAGTCTCTCCGTGCCAAGTGAGAGCGTTATGGGGTTTCCCGTAAAGAGAGGTTCACTTGTTTGGATCAAGTTAGACTGATGTGAATTTTGAAAAGGCTGAACGATTTTGTAAGGCTATCTGTTTAACATTGCTGCACTATGTTATCCTGACAAAGAGCTGTGCAAAGGCTTAAAATAAAATCAACCAGTTCCGGGGCGCCTGGGTGGCTCAGTCATTAAGCATCTGCCTTCAGCTCAGGTCATGATCCCAGGGTCCTGGGATCGAGCCCCGCATTGGGCTCCCTGCTCCACAGGAAGCCTGCTTCTCCCTCTCCCACTCCTCCTGCTTGTGTTCCCTCTCTCACTGTGTCTCTCTCTGTCAAATAAATAAATAAAATCTAAAAACAAACAAATAAATAAATAAATAAATAAAATAAAATAAAATAAACCAGTTTCACTCTTCCACATTGGGAGAAGAAAAAGGTCCATGAACACACTAGTCCTTAAGATGTTATCTCTTCCAGAAAAATGACAAAACCATCATAATATGTGCTTTATTGTTGGGCTGAACTGGATTTAATCCCAGCACTGCTGATTACTATACTTATGACCTTCCTAAGTCTCAATTCACTCTTTAGTAAAGTACGTATAATCAAACCTATTTTAGAGAATTATGTCAAAATTAAAAGATATTTGTGTAAACTACTTAGCACAGTCCTAGCACATAGTAAAGGCTCACTATGTCTTGCATTTATCTTGTCACCTTGAGGGTTTATTCTTTATTCTTGAAAATGAAAACAATGGACTATTTTGAAGAAAATTGCCATGTGAACCATTTTAATTGCTGACTTTTTGATTTTATATAGATGAATTCCCCATTTATTTCTTCAACTAAACCTTCTCCCTAAAACCCAAGCTGATTTATCCATCTGTCTAACTCAACAGCTTACACTCAACTTAGTATATCCTAAATTCTTGATATCCTATTCTTTTGCTGTTTTTCAAACTTGCATTTCCCCCAGTCTTTCCATCCCATGAGTGGTTCCACTATTTATCCTAGGAAGTCAGTGAAAAACCTGAGTCATCCTTAACTTCTCCTTCTCTGATACTCAGTGTATAATTCATCAAGCCATTATTATCTCTTACCTGGTATAGCTGATGCTGTTCTGCACTGCCCAGATAGCTCCCTTTAGAATCAAAGTATGCATTCCACATTACTTCCAGGGAAGTGCTGTGCAGGGAGCATCAGTCATCCCATCATTGGCCACCCCAATACTGGCACAATGTGTATATTAATGGAATAGCCAGGGTCACAAGAATGGAGGCTATGTGTGGGCCCAACAGTATAGAATTCCATTCATCAAGGCTGGTTTGCCTACTATTGCCACTGAATTCTTAGTCTGCCAGCAATAAAGACCAAATCTGAGCCCCTAAGATGGCACCATCCCTAGATGAGACAAATCAATCACATGCTAACGGCATTGGTTCCCTCCCATCTAGAAAGGGGTATGATTCACTTGAGTAGAATTAACTCATAATCTGGTTACATGTTTCTTTCCTGCCTGCATGGCCTCAGCCAATACCACAGTCAAAGGCTTAGAGAGAGTCTGATCTATCAACCTGGCATCCAGTATCACATAGTATCAGACCAGGGAATCCACTATACAGCATCAGAGTTCTAGCAGTGACACAATGACCATAAAATGTGCTTTATTGTTGGGCTGAAGTTAATTAAACCCCAGAATTGCTAATTACTACATTTGTGACCATGGGATCCACCAGACCTATAACATGTCACAGAACCCAGAAACTTGAGAGGACTATGGACAGTCCTTGTAAAGGTGCAACTCTGGTGCCAGCTTGCAGATGAAGAAGAAGTATGTACCTTAAATCAACAGTCATTATATGGTATCATATAACAAAAAAGGAGAATATGTGGATTTGGGGACTACATGATAGTAGTTAAGTGTAGTTCTGCTTCCCTTCACTCCCAGTGACCCAATGAGAAATTTGTGTTTTCCATCAATTCAACCATAGGTTTTGTAGGTCTGGAGGTCACGTTTCCCACAGAAGGAACATTTCTACCAGGGAAATGGTTTTATTAAACCTTAAGGTATGGCCACTATTCAGTCATTTTTGGCTCCTTGGTCAACAGACCAGTAGGCAAGGAAAGAAATCAGTACCCTAGTAGAGGTAACTGAACCTGACTGTCAGAAAGAAGTAGGCTGTTTCACCACAGTGGAGTCAGGGGAGAATACACTTGACACCTACATGATCCACAGGGCGCCTCTTGGTTCTACTCTGCCCCATTTTGACAGTAAACAGCCAAGGACAGCAGAAGGGCATGATGACTAGGGCTCACACCCCTAGTAATGAGGTCTGGGTCACCCCACCACATAAACCACTACTGTCAGCCAAGTGTGGAGAATGTAGAATGTGTAGTAAGGAGGGTGAATTTCAGTTGTAGCCATGAGACCAGTCTTTTCCCGAGAAAAAGAAACAGATCAGAATCCTGGAGAAATCGTTGTTGGATGGGCTAAAGAAATAGGAAGCAAGTGGATATGGATGACACAGGGGTAGACTGGTATTGATACCCAGAGGCCCCTTTATATTGGTAGCATGCATTCCCCTCCTTGCTGGAAGTGTGGCTTGCTGATGGCTCATGACTTAGTCCCTTTTCAGAAATCAACTTTCATTAAAGGGAGCTGTCTCACTCAAGGTTATTCCCCTTGCCCAGGGGCAGCCAACATCTAATGATTGTTTGATGAGGGATACAAAACCCCAAACCCCCTTTGCCTCAATTCCAGACATTTCTGAAGGTCCAACCCTGTTGCTGGTGGGATTGGTTGAGGCCTTTGCTGCAAGGGAGTCACAGTTCAAGTTCTCCTCTGACCAGTCCTGCCTCCTTACCCCCTTACACATGCTGTTTCTGAACACACTTCCCTATAAATCACCTGCACTCAATCTATCTCTGAAAGTCTATTTCCTGTCTTATATGAAGCTTATTGCAAAAACCTCCTATGTGGTTTCCTTCTTCTACTCTTGCTTCCTAAAGTCTTTCCTCAATTCAGAAGCCAAAATGATCCTCAAATATAAGTCAGATAATGTGTTCCCTCTGCCTGGAGTGCTCTTCCTCCAGTATACATATTCTATCCAACCTTCTGTCATGTGGATCTTTGGTCAATGTCACCTTATCAGAGGGGACTTCTATGTCTACCCTAACAAAACTGTACTCCATCCTTATCTGCTCTATTTTTCTCCATAGCCCTTACCTCTATTCTATTAGCACCATTCTATTATTGATTGGTTGCTGATTGATATTTTTTTTTTGTCTTTCTTTCCCATTATACTGTAACACCCACGCAAACAAGCATTTTTCCTTTTCTATCCAGTACCTAGAACAGTATCTGCTTATGTTAGGAAACACTCAGCATCAATGGATAAACCAATGGATGAATAAATAGTATACTATGAGTCCACATATCCAAGCACATAGGTGTTCCAAACAAAAGAATAAGACAATCTAAAACAATGTTGACAATAACCCTGTGTGGCAGGCAATCTCAGTCCAAACTTGGGCCATTCATAGGAGTGGGACATTGTGGACTCAGATCTTTTGATAGTCTTCAGAAGCTCATGAAGAGTCCAAATGATTCAGTTAAAACACAAAAGTCTTTTAATGTGTCTGGTGCTTTATTTCTGCAGAGCTTTGTGAAAGGAGGGATTGAATTTTGATGTTTATTATTGCTTGTTTTTTTATTGTTTTGTTGTTGTTGTTCTATTACAATGCCTAACATATGCCTATACCTGTTAGTTAATAAACAGGACATGAGCCATTTTGTCTAAAATCTCTAGCTTCCACATTAATGAAGTTAAAGCATTGAGAGAGCTCAGACAAGCATTGTATTACTCAGGGTTCAATGCAAAATAACTGGAAACAGTTCCAGATATTTAAACAGAAGAGATTTCATACAGAGTAACAGGTACCTACAAAATCCTTGCAAGGACTAGAAGACAGAGGTCACTTTGCTCCCAGGTAACATCCTCATAACAATGCTGAGTTCTAGAAAAAGCTGCTGCTGCTTCCACTATTGCTCCTGCCATAGCTACCTGACTCTCACAGATCAGTCAGCTGATCCTGGAATGTGGAGTCCAGCTTCCAAAAATGCTCTTCCTCCCCTGACTTTGCTTGCTAGCAGGAGGCTGACAGCCCTTGGGCTCTCCCTGTACTGAGTGAGCACATTTCACTGGTAGAATTATATCATATCCAGAACTTAGCTGTGCATTAGTCTGCAAAATATCACTTTTAGCCTTCCAAATATAAGTAGATCAAAGAAAGAATAGGACTGGCTGTGCAACAGACATCATCCAGCAGATGTGCCAATGGTGGAAACTCCAAAAGGGGAAGTTCCCCTGTTCTGCAAGTATCTAGTTCAGTACCGGGATGGCTTTATTTTGGAAGAGAGAAGAAAATTCTATCAACAGCAATAACTTTCATGTAATAAGTGCTTACTTTGTGCTTGGCACCATACAAAGCACTTAACATTCATCATCTCATCTACCCATCTCAGGAACTCTATAAAGCTAGTATTAATATTATTTCCATTTTATAGATGAGAAATCAAAGTTACCCATCTCAGGAACTCTATAAAGCTAGTACTATTATTTCCATTTTATAGATGAGAAAATCACAAATCCATTTATAGATGAGAAAATCAAAGTTTCAGAGGTGTGCCAAGGACATACAAATCATAAAAAGCAACAGCAAAGGTGGGATATAAACTCAGTGTCAAAGTTCTTAACCACTAGGCAGTATCACTCCCAACACCAAGTTACACCACCTATTCCATCAACACAAAAACACTTCACCATCTGTAGTCTCTTCTCCTTCCTTCCTTCCCTCCCCCTCTTTCCCTCCCCTTGCATTAGCTCTCCTGCTTTCTCACTTTCTCACTCTCACCTTTGCTCTAGCTTTCAACAAGTGACCACTTCCTATGGATGCATGTATCTATACCTCTACTTATTCACTATCATCATGGGGCTCAGTAGTAAAATCCATACTTATGAAGTTTCAGTACTCTAAAGAGATTACATCATTTCCAAAGATAAGCTGCATAAGGAAGGTCTGAAAATCCTTTGAGAAAAGGCACAATTCTTCAGATGATAGAAGTGAGATGCTGGGGGAAATACCAATATCCCTAGTAGGAAAACTTAAAAAACATTTCAAAATTCTCTTAGTCATGCATCAGGGAGTCTTGAGAAAGACCAGTCACTGTGGCTATTTTTAATATTTACTAAGAAAATTTAAACACTCCTATATTTGTTTTGTGGTTTCCTAGGTTATCTTTTCCAGAGGTCATTCTGGATTGTAATTAAGGGAGGATGAACTAGAGGGGAACACAGATGAAGCAGAATGACAAGCACATTCTCTTTCTGCTGAGAAATCCCTGGGTCATATTAAAAAGCAAAATGGTAGGACTTGGCATTGTTGTAGTGAATGTGTACTAAGCATAGACTCTTCTGTGCTATCTAATTTCATCCTCACACAAATCCTGTACGTAGTATTGACTTTGTTTAATTAGACCAAACCAAGGTTTAATAACTTGTCCATATTCACACTGACAGAAGGTGGCAGAGCCAGGATCTGAACCCAGATCTCTGGGTTCTTCTTATTGAATCACCTCTACCCCCACATTCTAGACTTTCCTTTGTTGCAACTTCTATTTTCTGTTCTTATTCAACTTTCAACTTAAAACTAGTCACAAGCAAAGAAATGAAACCATCTTATACCATACACAAAAATTAACTGAAAATGAATTAAAGACTTGAAAAAAAGACCTAAAACCATAAAATTCCTAGAAGAAAAACATAAGCAGTAAGCTCCTTGACAGTGGTCTTAATGACTGATGTTTTTGTGGATCAGACTCCAAAGGCCAGGGAAACAAAAGCAAAAATAAACAAATGGGACCACATTAACTAAGAAATTTCTTCACAGAAAAGGAAACTATCATTAAAATGAAAAGGCAGTCTACTAAATGAAATAAGATATTTGCAAATCACACATCCAATAAGTGGTTAATTTCCAAATTATATAAAGAACTCATAAAACTCAACAACCAAAAACAACCTGATGACAAAATGGGCATAGGATCTGAAGAGATATTTCTCCAAAGAAGACATACAGATGGTCATCAGGCACATGAAAATATATTCAACATCATCAATTATTAGAGAAATTGCAAATCGAAACCACAATGAGGTATCACCTCGTACCTGTTAGAATGTCCATTATCAAAAAGACAAGAAATAACAAGTGTTAGAGAAGATACAGAGAAAAGTGAACCCTCGTATACTGTTGGTGGAATTGTAAATTGGTGCAGCCACTATAGAAAACAGTAGGGAGGTTCCTCAAAAACTTAAGAATAGAACTAACATAAGATCCAGCTATTTCACTAGTATCTCACTAAATCTAAAGAATACTAAAACACTAATTTGAAAAGATGTATACACCTGCATGTTCACTACAGCATTATTTACAATAGCTAAGATATGGAATATGGAAACAATCTCAAGTGTCCATTCACAGATGGGTGGATTAAATGTGATACACACAAACACACTGCAATACCATCCAGCCATAAAAAAAAGAACGAAATCTTGCCATTTGCAACAACATGGATGGAATTTGGTAAGTGAAATAAGCCAAAGGAGAAAGACAAATACTGTTTTCACTCATATAGGGAATCTAAAAAAAATCCAAAACAAATGAACAAACAAAACAAAACTCATAGATACAGAGAACAGATTGGTGGTTACCAGAGGAGAAGGGGATTGAGAGATAGGTAAAAGGGTGAAGGGGATCAACTGTAGAATGACAGATGGTAACCAGACTTTTGGGAGTAATCACTTTGTAGTATATGCAGATGTCAAAGTATGTTGTACACCAAAACTTATATAATAAAAATATTCCATATGTTTTCTAGGCAGAAATCCAGTCCATGACAGCTTGGTCATAATTAATTTGAGCATGTGTATTGTGTCTTATTGCAATAAATATGTCTATTGTAATAAATATATGAACTCCAAAGGGCTTACAAAAAATCCTAATATAGCTCATGAAGCAATGTGTACATTTATGTAACCGTGTATCTGTGTCTATGTGTGTGTTTAATATAATATTACTGCCATATAGGTATAGAAATGGTTATTTCAGTAGTGGTGTTTGTCAGAATAAATGAATTTCTTTTTAAAAGGAAAAAGAGCCTTGAACCAATTATTTTTATATATCAGTCTGAAACATATTAGGAATAAAACAGATCAACCACTGTGGCTGGATCAACACTGGAAATTCCCCCCCTCCCCAAAGGAGGAACACCTTTATAAGTGAATAAACACAGCAAGAGTTTTACAAAACCTCAAGGTATGACAATCACCCAGTCACATCAGGTACCTTGGCCAAGAGACCAGCAGGCAGGGAAAGGAATCACCGCCCTACTACGCATAAATGAACCTGGTAGGACTGCTCTACCACAGTGGAGTCAGGGAAGAATACATTTGGCTTCTAAATGATCCAGAGGATATCTCTTGGTTTTCTTCTGCCCCATTTCAACAGTGCATAAACAAAGACAGCAGAAAGGCATGATGAGCAGGATCTTAACATTAATGTCGCCTAAAAAAAATTTAGAGAATTGTGGGTAATTAGCAGCAGTTAGAACAAAGACTGACACAAGAAAGTGCCACGGTTGGAGATGGGTAACATAGGACAATCCACAGTAGCAACTTAGGAGTGTTTCCTTCTGATTATGGCCACCTTTAAGGGGTCTCTGGCTATCAGCATATGAACCTTGCTCAGATTCCCCTAATTTTGGTCATAAAGATGAGAAGAGGCTGTTAACTCATAATTTTTTCTGGACATTGCTGGAGTTTGTATATCTCTTGTGGTCTGCTTCAAAAGCCAGAACCAATGAGAACTAACGTGTTGGTCTGTGCTCTCACATCACCTGAACTCCCCCACCTGAACATGGTTCACACTTTTTCACATTTTAAATTCAGCAACCTATTGTAGGAACTTGAGAAGCAGCTTGAGGATTTTACTTACTTGTAAGCAAGTAGTCTTTTCTTGACTGTTAAGGTGACAACCAAGGGGCAATATTCCACAAAATACCTTTTCTATTTTGCCTCTCAATAACATAGCTTGCATTAAAAACAAAAAAACAAATGAATGAGTGAATGAGTAAGTGATGACTTCCTCTCTCATACCTGGCTAAGAATTCCATTTCTCAAGTGGTAGGAGGGAACTCATTGTTTTCAAAGAGTCAGGATTAAGCATTTTAATATGTTGATTTATTCAATAATTGATTCATTCCTTCATATTCAATAAATGTCTGCTATTTGTCAAGTATTGTGCTACAGGTTAGAGATCAAATATAAATATGGCATACTTGTACCCTTGAGAAATTGAAAATTAAGTAAAAGAATCACAAAGCATAATATTTATAGACTAAGTGCTACTGCAGAATAATACACATTTTTATTTCTAAATACGACAGGGTATTAAAATTAAGGAAGACAAAACAGAGAAGCTGGTATTTGAGCTGGGCTCTACATATATAATGACTAGGTGAATACTAGGTAAAAATGAGGAGGAAGGCCATTCCAAGAGAAGTCCAGCATGAAAGTTGTGGCTAGGAAGCGTATGGTTAGAGCAGAGGGGCGCGGGTAAGTGGCTGAGTGAACACCAGTTTCATTTATAGTTTATATTCTGTAGGCAATGGGGTTCCACAGGAGCCTGATGTGACAATATATGTGTTCTCACCTTCTGTGTATCTAACCTCTAATGGTCTCTCCCTACCAGACTAGCTACATTAAGCCTTTATTATGTATGTTCTTCCTAACAACAAAATTTACTATGTATGTTCTTAATTGCGGCCAGGGCCCAAAGTTGCCAACTTTTTCTCTCTCCTTTCCTGATGAATAATTCCTGTCTCTAATTCAACCATCACTCTCTGTTAATAACGCAAATCTTATCACTTCTCTGCATCTAACAGTCATTCTGAGTCTCTTTTCCCCACAACCTACAGGTCATCTCCACTGGAATGTGTGATGGCTTTGTGACTGGCTAACTTGGCTAGGATGAACTGTGTTCCCCACACTCCTTTCTAGTATGTTTCTGATTAGGGGAAGCTACGAGGAGAGCTGGCTGGCGGGCAAGAGGGAGAGAGCAGCTGTTTTGTTGCGTACACACATATCTTCTCCCAGTTATTCCATCTAACTACTCAAACTGTAGTCTAGATACTGCAGTGAAGGGATTTTACAGATGTAATTAAATTCCCAAATCAGTTGATTTGAGCTTATCAAAAGGAAGACTATCCTGGGGACATGGGTTGGGAGGGAGGCTCACTTAATTAGGTGGAAGCTTTCTTTTTTTAAACAAGTTTTTAATTTTAACACCAGGATAGTTAACATACAGTGTTATATTAGTTTCAGGTGTACGATATAGTGATTCAACAATTCTGTACACTACTCAGTGCTCATCATGATAGTGTACTCCAATCCCCATCACCTATTGCACCCATCCTCCCTCCCACAACCATGAGTTTGTTCTCTATAGGTAAGAGTCTGTTGCTTGGTTTCCCTCTCTCTGTTCTTTCTCCCTATGTTCATTTGTTTTGTTTCTTAAATTTCATATGTGAATGAAATCATATGGTATTTCTTTCTCTGACTTATTTTGTATAGCATATTTTCTAGATCCATCCATGTTGTTGGAAATGGAAAGATTTCATTCTTTCTTATGGCTGAATAATATACCACCTCTTCATTATCCATTCATCTATTGATGGATACTTGTGCTGCTTCCTTCCATAATTTGGCTATTGCAAATAATGCTGCAATAAACATAGGGGTGCATGTATCCCTCTGAATTAGTGGTTTTGTATTTTTTTGGTAAATACCCAGTAGTGTGACTACTGGATTGCAGGGCAGTTCTAGTTTTAACTTTTTGAGGAAACTCCATACTGCTTTTCACAATGACTGCACCAGTTTGCAATCCCACCAACAGTGCACAAGGGTTACTTTTTCACCACATCCTCACCAACATTTGCTGTTTCTTGTGTGGTGAAAGCACTTTAAAGAGGGAATAGGCCTTCCCAGGAGTTCAGCAACACCAAGCATGCCGGCATGCTTTCCCTTCCTCCGGACTTCCCCTTCCTCTGGACTTCAAGCTTCAGCTGGAGCTCATGGGATTTCTGCCTGCTTGTGATCTCCTCCTGAATGCCTGCTCAGTGAACTTTAGGCTTCCTTAGCCAGTCTTCACAACTGTGTAAGTCAATTCCATACAGTAAGTAATATATATTTATAATTATATACGTATAAAATTATGAGATTCATATGTCTATATATTTATATGTATACATGTATGTACATATGCACATACAAATATATGAATGATGATATATACGGATGTGAGAGATATATCTCTCTCTCCTACTGGTTCTACTTTTCTGGTGGAATGGTTGAATCCTGACTGGTACAGAATGTTCCACACTCACTTTCAATTATCCAGAATTCATTAGCCTTTGCCTTCTTCATCTAACTCATGGGCACAATTTCCTAGAATTTGAGAAACAAGGCCAGTTTTGTCACTTCTATCTTCTCAATTATAGCAGTAGCATCCCCTAAGTCCAAATACTTTTCCTTTGAAGACTCTCTCTTCTGTTCTAAACCAGGCTCTCCTTGTCTCATGCTGAAATGGTTTTCCTACTTACCAAGATTCTTCCCTGTCTGCATCCACACTCGCTTTCAATATTGTCTGTCTAAAGGCCTCCTTATATTTTACCACTTACTGATCTTTTTTTCAAATGGGCATACCATTGCTTACAGGTTAAAACCTAAGGGTTTTTTTTTTTTTTAAGATGACATTTAAGGCTCTCAAAAAAAATGATCTCATAAGTAACAGAGTAAAAACGATAGTCATAACAGAATAAGCACTTCTATGCAAGGCAATCTAAGAAGTGATTTTTGCAAGTTATCTCATTTAGCACTCACCATAATCCCATTAAATGGTTATAGTTATTAGCCTTGTTTTACAGGTGCAGCACTGAGGCAGAGAGAGGATAATTCACTTCCCAATTCATATATCAACTAAGTGGGGCATCAGGGATTTGAATCCCTGATCTGACTCTGGAGCCCACCACTCAATTCCCCACATGAATTCTGCATTCTAAACCAGCCTGGAGTCTCACTGAACTTGAATCTATGGTGTTCATTTCCTTACCTGTTCATCTAATTTCCCTGTAAGGGCCACATCTCCTCCCTGCTCCTCCTTCACCTATCCAACTCGTGGGTCTGATTTGGTCCACCTTCTCTAAATAACATTCACCCACTGTTACGAGCCATGCACATTTCATGGTTTTCTCAATGCCTACCTCATTGATTTGGGTGAATACCTCTTTTCTCCATGTAGACTATAAAGGGCCATGTTTACATTTCTTTTACACAGCTAAGAAGCTCTCCACAAAATGACATTTTATTAGTACAGCTGTGAAGGAAGAAACAAACACACACAAACACTGTTATCCCTGGAATATTAAAACCCTATTTGTCAAATATGTATCAGATAATTTGGATCTATTCATCCAGTTTTTAGTGTGACTGTTGAAAGTTTCTTCATGACAAGGCAAAAGCAAATTTCCCTCATTTAATTAAAAGGCCTAAGCATGTATGTTCTGACTAATTTGATGGTCTTGTGAAAGAGCTGGAAGTAAAAATTCAAAATTTCCACAAGTGTGTCTGATTAGTGGGAGCCTTGCTGAATAATTTCACAGTTCTTTGCCCTTAGAAAGTCATTCCAATCCAAATGGGGCTCTGCCAGCTTTTACATTTGTCTATGATCTATGCCAGTGTTTTACATGTCTCTGCTTGTGTGCATTCGGTCTGGTTTTATTTTGATGAGAAGCATTTGATGGGAAGCATTGAGTAGAAAGAAAAAGGAACATTGTCCCTGCCAGAGAAACCTGAGATGGATGGATTCTAACACGGTTGTGTATCCCTAGTACTTGGCATATAACTGCCAATGTTAGTTGATTGAATATTTTTGTTCTCCTGGTTTAAAAGATTCTTTGTATATTCCCCTATTATAATATTTACTGAAATAACATTAGTTATTTTTATCTCTTTTTTTAAGATTTTACTTATTTATTTGAGAGAGAGAGAATGAGAGAGATAGAGAACATGAGAGGGGGGAGGGTGGGAGGGAGAAGCAGACTCCCCGCCGAGTAGGAAGCCCAATGCAGGACTCGATCCCGGGACTCTAGGATCATGACCTGAGCCATCTCTCTCTTTAAAGGACCAGGTGGTCTTAGTAACCTTTTTAGTATCTAGCACTATCCCCAAAATGGTTGTTGGGTGAGTTAAAGGAGGGAAAAAAAAAAGTGTTTAATTTCATTTCCTAGGAAAGCATAATAATCACTGGTTTATAAGCTCGGGATGTGGTTGTTTTTTTTTCCTCACTCTTTTATAACACCTCAGTTACAAATATTCCCCTGAACCATTCAGTGAGGAATGGTCCTTTAATTTGAGCAATATAGCGGAGACCCTTGTGGCAATGTAACTGTTCTGTATCTTGACTGTGGTGCTGTATTCACAAACCTACATGTGATAGAATTACATAGGACTTAATACATACACAAATGAATGTAAGTAAAACTAGGGAAATCTGAACATCGGAGTAAGAGCAGTGGGTTGTGTCAATGTCAATATCCTGGTTGATATTTAACGACAGTTTGTAGAGGTAACATTTGTCAGACATTACTATTGGGGGAAAATAGGTGAAGGGAACATGGGAATTCTCTGTAGTATTTCTTACTAATGCATGTGAGCCTACAAGTATCTCAAAATAAAAGCCTTTTAAAAATTACCAAATTCTTTACCAGGGGTTTCATAACGCCTTGGGCTTAGTGCAATAGCTACTAGCAGGATTAGTCAGTGATACCGTTAACTCTCCAGGATATGTTTTGAATACACAATTTGAAAAGAATGCCCCAAACCCAAAGTGGTACAGAGGAAAGGCTATGACGAAATGACCCCTGGTTCGAGTGTTGCTCTCAGAGCTCCCTTCCACTTTCTCTCTTCCACATGTGCGGGAGTCGCACTGCTGTGAACCTTGAGGAAAGCGGGAGAGCAGGACGTTCAAATCTGATTCTGCATTCCTTCTCCGTAAGGCGGTAGAGATGTTACTAAGGTTTCCCTTTGCCTTCTATCAACCAATAAGAAATAGGCTTCCACATCAGATATTCAAATTCCAGGAGAATGCCTGAAATCTGGAGTGGTGCTGATTCCAATTACTGAATAATAGCAATAATAACAGGAGCATCCGTTGTTCGTGCTGTCAATACTGTTACTGCACTGAGGGCTTTCCACGCCATCTGGAACTGGGCAGTTTGTGGAGCCAGAATCTGGCCAAAGCACTTGTTATTCAAAGAAACCACTTTTCTGTGAACTGTCTCCATTAGCATCAGAAAGCTCCACTACATTGGAAATGGCGAGGGGAAGGCCCAGGAGGACAGTCAGGCGGGTGAGACAGCTGCCCTGCTCCGCCGGTGGTGATATTGGCAAGCTCTGGGAATGCCAGTTCATCTCCTGTGAGTCCCCAAGTACAAACAGGATCAGAAAACAGTCCCTTCAGAGACAGTATCAGGAGGCTTCACAGAGAAGGCAGACCACCACAGAGCAATGGCCCTTTTCTACTGAGAAGGGCAGCCCGTGCTTATGTGCCTATTCTCTCTGGCCTCACTGATCCTTATCAAAACAAAGCTCTTTTCCTCTGAATTTGAGCTGAATTGAAGATGAACTGGATCCCACTTACAGTATCTGTGGGTACTCCAGAAGGACACTCTCTTTCCTTTCCAATGGAGGTCCATATAAGGCCATGGCATCCAGCCTCAAAGAGCTGTGGTCAAGGGCAGAAGCAGAGCTTCCTGGACTGGACACTGGCCATCACTAATCATGAATCAAGCCTTCATCTCCTAAGGGCACTGGCCTTTTCTATATATAGATTGCTTACCCGGAGCTATACTTATCCGCTGGGGATGGGGAGTTGCATAGAGAGCACTGAGTTCTCTTTCTGTATTGACACCTAATTATTACATTTTGGAACAAGCAATTTATTTTTCATGACATAATTCTACAAAATTGATCATGCATATATATTCATGTGTGGAAAGGAAAAACAGAATTAAAACATGTGGGTATATATATTTAATTCTATTTTTCCATTCCCTACTACATTCCTGACTATTACTCCCTTCTTTCACATTAACTCAATGACACATCCGATTGGCTTCTTTTTATGTCTCTCTTCCTGCTCCTGTATCACTCACACATGTGTTTGGTTCCCAGGCATCTTCTGGCTTATGGATTTCTTCATCCAAATTTCTTATTTGAAAATCTCTTAACACTTCTTCTTAGTAGTATTTCCTTGTATACGTTCTCTCCCTCGACATCTGTCTCTGTCTCTGTCTCTCTCTCACACACACATACATATTCACATGACCCCCCAGATCCCAGTTCACTCTTGGTTCCCTGGGCTGGCATTTAGTCTTCAGTAAGTGTGGCTGCTGATTTTCTTGCTACCTATAGCCACAGGCATAAAACAAAAGTGGACTGAGGCTAGACGGAACTAAACTGTGGTGGGACTGATAGGACACTGGGAAGAAGGAAGCCTGAGCGCCGTCAAATGGGGGCTAAGGATGTGCTGACATAGCAGGAGGGGGTGAACAAGTATGTCCTACATTAGCAGCCTGAGCTAGTCATCAAGCTACTGAAAGCTTGATGTGTACGTATGTGTGTGTATGTGTATGTGTGTGTTTGCGGGGAGTAGAGGTGTTGCAGTTGGGAGGGTGTTGGAAGGACACTGAAGGAAAGTTAAAAAGAAACATTAATGAATTGAGTACTTGTTATGGGTTAGGCACTGTGCTCTGCATTTTCAGATGCTTCTTGTTGACTTTTTATAAACGTCTGAAGGAATTGACTGTTACTGTGCAGATGAGGAAACTGAGGTCCAGAAAGGCTAATAATTTACTAGATTCGTACATTGTAAGTAAAGATTTACGCTCACTTCTTCTTGGAGCAGCCATTTGAATGTATTTGTTTTCATTTGATATATTCTTGTTCCCATTCATATTTGTTTTGTGCTGGGGGAGATGGGAGAAGAGAAATGCTATGTCTTGGTAATGGCAGGTAGTATTTGAGAACCATGAAAGCCTCTTCAGTTGAAGAACAGAAGCTATATGCAAACTCAGGGGCAGAGCTGATATCCTACTATATAAGCAAAGATTGCTCTTTTTTGCTCCTGCCTTCCAGAAACATACCTCCTGAAGAGCAAAGCACTATTAACAAAACAAACATACAAAAAAACCTTCAGATGAGGTTTTTGTCCATGCTTAGTCAAGACTTCTAGAGCTGACAATGACCTGGAGGTTGGAGCTGAGATGTGCAGAGTGACACCAAAATTGGAATATGGAAGAAAGGGTGGTTTAGTGACTCCCTATGCTCCTGTGGCAAAGGCAATTCAAACGTTGCATTAAAGCTATCACTCATAGGATTCCAACTCAATTAATGGAAAAGCTACCCAACAATTGTAATTTCTCCAGATGATGTCAAGGAACTAACTCAAATTGTTTTAGACTCAACCTACCAAAGAAATCCACTGTTCTGCCATCAATTTACCCTTGAGATAAATTTCTGAGCCTAAGTTTCAAGATATCAATACATGAGAGGACTACACATGGCCTGCACATCCTCAACTTGAAGTTAGATGTAGTGGGTGGACAGAACTTTGGGTTGTCTCCTTGGGGAATGAATGAGTGTGCTATATGTATGTATATACGTGTGTGTGTGTGTGTATATATATATATGTATATATTTGTATCCACCAAAACAGTCCTCTCCTCTCAGGATCCATAAATAGATTATGACTGGATTCTAATGCAACTGTGGCTTTCAAGCACTTTCCTTTCCAAGCTTGATAAAGATGAGCACTACGATCTTGGAAGTCATCTGTTAAGGAGAGAAGCCACAAGATGGAAAAAGCCATGGTCGCTAAATCACCGCCTGGAGAAGAAAGAGCCTCCTATCAATAGAAAACTTTTGGATTTTATGTGACTGAGAAATAAACTTCTATCATGTTTGAGCCATTTCTTTATAGTGGCTACATTTATATGTTTTAGGTCAGACAGATACATATTGAGATTAAGCACTTGAGTTTAAAGAAAGTACTAGAAAGTAGAAATGTTCAGAAGGGATACCGTCTGTGACACACCTAACTGATTTTACAGAATTCTATTATCAGCCAGGTCCTGCCTCATCCAGGATCTATCATAGGAAACTGTTCCTTCAAGCTTTGGGGCATTCCTCACTGATCTTGATATTTTTGTACTCTATGGATACTGCTTTGCCTTGAACACACAGAATGGAAAACGTGATCAAAATTCCTCTAGGACACACAGCCTGCTCTCCTTAGGAAATCACAGCTCTTGGAAGCTGCAACCGGTTCTTTTGGCAGCTTTGTGTTCAACTGTGTTCTGAAGCCACATGTATTGGAGAGATACCGTCCCCAGTAAACCTCAGATTAAAAAAACAAATGCGAATTTGTTCTGCATTTTTGTAAGATGCTTCTGTCTTCCAATATTTCCTTAAAGCTGATGCCTCCTAGGAAGGAAATCTGAAAATAATCTACACTTCTACCTAGACTAGAGCTGTCTAACAGAAATAGAAAGTGAGCCACATATATAATTTGAAATTGTACAGTAACATTTAAAAAGTAAACAGGTAAAATTAATTTTAATAATATACTCAACCCAATGTATCCAAAATATTATCACTTCTACATGTAATCAAAATAAAATTGAGATATTTTACCTTTTTTTTCAAATTAAGTCTTTGAAACCTAGTGTGTTATCTTACCCTTACAGCACATCTCAATTCAGAATAGCCAATTTAGTAGACATATGTGGCTGGTGGCTGACATACTAGATGACACAGGCTTAGACTTCTGCTCTTTCCTTGGGTCCACAGTATGGGTACCACTGCACAGGGTTTGAATTTTTTCTTTAGTGGAATCTCCTGCTCTGAAAGGAATCATCATTAATCATAATACATGCTATGAGCTAAAAAGAAATACAATTTCTTCTAGGGATTTAAATTTTTCTCTAGAGATTCTTATGCTCTGAGGTATGGGAGTAAAACAACAAAGATCATTTAGTCCATCTTAACCATTATACTAACAAACCATTTCTTCCTTCAAATTTCCATTTGAATGCACACATTATCTTTCTTGCCTCCTTTCTTCCTTCTTCCTTCTCTTTCTTTCTTTTTTTCTTTCTTCCTTCCTTCCTTCCTTTCTTTTTCTTTTTCTTCTTTCCTCTCTCTCTTTCTTTCTTCCCTCCCTCCCCCTCTTCCTTCCTTCTTTCCTTCCCTCCCTCCTTTCTTTTTTCTTTCTTTTGCTTTTTCCAGGCATGTTTGATATAACTTCTGCAAGGAAGTTGGAAGACTAGCAAAGTACGATTAGACAATGTTTGCTATCAGATATCCTAGCTATGCCCACCTAACTGCAGTCTGGCTTTGGGCAACTTCTCTGAATGTCTGTTTTCTCAATTCTAAACTGGAAATAGTGATATTATTTTGCAAGGATTTTGTGAGGAATGACATGAGAGAGTACTCATGATGGGCCTACTACAGTGCCTGGCACAGATCATAAAGGACCTTATAAGCCATGCTAAGTAGGTTCAGTTTTATCTTATAGGCAACAGGGAGACAGTGAAGACTGAAAATGAGAAGTGATTTGATCAGATTTTCCATTTCTAAGGCAATTACTCGGAAGAAAACTGAAAATGTTTTTTTTCTTATAGCCAAGTTTTGTCCCAGAAAGAAATGTTTGCTTCCAAATCTTTCAAATCTTTTCTTTGTGTAAAAAAGAATCTTGGCTAAGCTTCAGACTAAATTCCTCCATATACCCAGAGGTTTCTTTGAATGAATAGATTTAACATCCCATTAGGCACTTCTACTTCTTGCATTTAGGAATATGAACTTTTCTTAGGACAATGTACACAATAATATTATAGGCATGAGTTAAAATATAACTTTATTATTCTTCTTGGTGTTGCTTTATCTCTGATGGGTTTCAATATATCCTTCTAGACCCCTTTAATGGAGAAATGATGACCCTAGACAAGATGGTTCTAATGACCTTGTCCGTTCAGTCCATGGTCTCTCCAAGAAGCAATGGGGATTACATTAAAGATAACTTTAAAAAATTGGAATTGATAAATGAAATATAACAATTAAATGGATTTATTTTCAGAATGATCATGCCAGGAAAACTCTAGTTGAAACTTTCATTTGTTCTTTAGCAAAAATCATAGCAAATAAATATGTCTCCTCATTTGGGAGAGCTTATTCTTTTTAAGATCTTAACATTGGAGTTTACCCGCTCCACTGCCAAATGTTATAGAGAATGGGAGGAATCTGACTCTGGATATATCCTATTCTGTTTGTCTGCAGCAACAAGGACCACCCCATGCCTAAAACCGAGGACATACACAATCTACTCATAGGTATAGGGTGTATGCAGATCCAGAAGGAATAGAAAATGTGATAATGTCAATATCTGACTATAGACTAGCTGGAGAGATAGCCCTCATGTAGTAATTTACAGACTACTTAGGCACCTGCTACATAATGACAAATATGAATAAACTTCTGTGCTTAAACCAATAGTTAAACTTAATCGGATCTTAGAAAACATCCAAATCTGAAATGTCTGCCCATAGAAAACCAATGAGCCCCAGTTAAAGACGTACAGTATTTACAACTTCTGTGCTTAAACCAATAGTTAAACTTAATCGGATCTTAGAAAACATCCAAATCTGAAATGTCTGCCCATAGAAAACCAATGAGCCCCAGTTAAAGATGTATGAGGGCCAAGACAAATCATCAAGATTTTAACCGTACAAATCAACATTAGGCAAGTAGAAGAAATTTAAAAGTATAAAGTACTATTTAAACTTGAGGGGTTACTATTAAATAACTCATTTAATGACAGCACCTTGCAATGAATGCTTTTCTCTGGGAGATTTGAATCATTTGACCTTTTTCATAGTAAACTTTAGCAGAATCTGAGAGTTGGCCAGGCCTGAGAAACCAGAGCCCATCATAAAACTCCACTACATGTCTTATAGCAGTAAAAGTTTTTCCTCCATTCTTCTCAAAGTCAGGTTAAAATATGAAAGGATATCATGCTTTTATACACACACACACACACACATATACATACATACATACATATATATACACACATATACATACATATCTATATATATATATCCTATCCATGTGTGCATATGTGTGTACATATATATATATCTACATATATATGTATATTTAAAGCTTCAGAATCCAAAGTCCTTCAGAAAATGAAAGAACTCACTCTGCTGCAGTTTATCCTTACAAAGTAATTTGTGCTTATTCCAAGAACAGAAATAATCATGTATTAAAAGAAATAGTTTACTGAAAATAACGATTTCACTTGCCAACATCGTGCACAAGGATGTTTTCTTATGGCCAGTGGAGGTTTATGAAATGTCTTAATGTGCTTTTGAAAATAAGCTTTCTGACAGAGTCTTCACACTGTCTTGACTCCTAAGACTTTTTCCCCATGTGAGCAAAATGCATATTCATGCAAATCAATTCCAGGCCCATTTGCCTAAATCCTGAAAGAAATAATTCTGGAACTAAAATAGGTTGTGTTTATTCAAAATGGAAATTAGTAACAAAAGCTTTGTATAATGCCTATTGCTAATAATTAACCTATTAAAAATCCTAAACTTCTATGTATAAGATGCTTAACACTAAAGAATTCACCACAAAATATACACATTTTCCAGGCCATCCTACCTGAAGGATAAAAATGAGAAAACAATAGTCACAAACTAGTATTTCCTTGGCTCTGACCTCTAACATTTTGGGAGAACTTGAAACACCTCTCAAATTCCCCAGACATTAATAGAACTCCTTAAAGGGTAACTACCAGGTGATTTGGGCAATGAGCATCTGGGCTACACATGGTGTCTGTTCTCCTCCTCTCCAGATCTAAGCCACAGAGCTAGGGTCTCTCATCTCCACCTGCCCAAAGCCAGCACAGAGACTGCTAGTGCTCAGTGGTCTGGAAGGCACCCCCAGATTCTGGCACTTAATATTACTAAAACCTGGAACCCTCAATAGACATAAGAGACTTCAGTAAACAACTCCTTGGTTTTAGCTGCTTTGTTTTTTGCTTATTTTTTTATTCAAAATCATCCTAAGTTTCAAGCCTAGAGGAGCTGAAAATCTGTAGTACAGTTACAGTGTTTAGAATTATTGCTGCTCTTGATATGAATTCAGTATATCCTACTTCCCCTTTTTCTTAGGATGAGTTCTTTCCAAAGGGGCTTCTTGGTCACTTACGCAAACAAACAGTTGAGGAACTTGCACCATTGGTCTCTAGACAGGCCTGATTTTAAGGAGAGCAGTTTTGGCTCCAGCGTGGACCTCATTAACAATAAAATCCAACCTTTCTTCAAAGGCCATACAAACAGTCTAGATGTGATAGGCACATCAACTGACTATTATTCCAATATACTGTGCTAACTGACACAGTGGAGGAATATCTTAAGAGTCATTTAACTACATTTGGAGATTCCCAATGCATTTCCCAGAAGACAAGATGCACAATTAGAGGCTTAAAGTATGAACATGTTATACTTCCATTTCATTGTTAGGGATGCCAAAATTTCCCTCCCAATCAATAAATTAGAGAAATAAGTGAAATGACAGTCCCAGAACCCCAGGGCTCCAGTTTCTGGAAATGAGTTGTGATTGCCATAGAATGACCTGGGAAAGACTAACAAAGTTACTTCAGGACAAACTCCTAGCAGGTGCTGTGGAGACAGTTACCTTAAGCCTTTAGCTGAACCTTTCAGTCTTATCTTGAAGTTTAGGAGTCCTCTCTGGACTATTGTTACACTGGGTTGAGAGATTCTGATGAGATGTGTGGAGTTTGGTTAGCGGCATCTCCATGGACAAGGGGCGAGGGGATGCAACAGGAATGCCAATATTTTCTCGCCCTGTCTTATTTCTGAATAGATTTCAGGCCACATATTTTCTAGAAGATTCAGCAGCCAAATTTTGCCTCTACTCCTATTATTTCCCCAAGACTTGATTCAGCAGTTGATTTAAACACTTAACAATGAACCTATAGCCCAAGTGGTTTTATATGGGAAACTTGGGAATCCTTCATAGTTTGCTAAACTATAAAAGAAATATATAGTTTAAAGGAGACAAATGCTTGTATTTTGATGGAGCTGTCTTTTATTTCAAAGGTAGGCTGGTTAAAAATATAGCATACTCTAACCCACTGAATCATAGCTAACTTGTTAACATAAAACTATGAACTATTAAATGGACTATTATGGCAATTATAAAGTGAATCTTCTACAACATTTTGTTTTCTGGGAGGATTAGATCGAGTTTTAGTTCCAACCATATAGGACTGAGGAGGAAGGTCTGAAGTGTGGAGTACAGGCTCAGAATAGGCACTAACATATGGCACCATCTCCAAATCTTAATGTGAAACCCTTGTGGAGGAGACTCTTCAGAAGCAAAACTAAGGAACGAAGCATCTCTGAGCCCTCTATATATCTCCAAACTAAACTTTAGCCAGTTTCCATTAGGATTCTGGTTCTTGTTTTTTACCTTCTTAAAATCACACACACACACACACGTGCACTATCACTCACACAGAGCCCGTCAGAGCAGTGAGAAATATCTGGTCTCTAAAAGGCATTCTGTTAGAAACAGGAAGAGGGAACCCAGCTTAGGAAACAACATACAGAGAAGTCGCTGTGTTAACAAATTCAGTCTACTGGGCGTGTTTCCATTGCCCAGGAGGACGTCCAGAAAAGGAGACCGATTCCACAAGATGGAAGGTTCACCGGTGTTTTGTTTTGGTTTTTCTCAAGATCATTACTCTCAATGTTGCAAGAGCATGGTTTGAAGTAAGCTGCCCATCCGTTACTCACCTCCTGTCAGCTGTCACCCAGCTCACGGAATGGAAAGAACACTAGGACACTGGGTCTAAATTGGCCAAGGGGTAGGAAACATGGAATGGTCATAAATGGAAAGTATTCAGGCTCAAAACATGTTTGTAGGGGTAACTATACAGGAATCTGCGTGAGGTCGCCTAGAAATGTTTACATAAAAAACAACAAAAGTGGAGCAAAAAAGAGCCAAAACGTCCAAGCTCATGAATATCCTCAGATTTGAAGAGGGATTTCGGCAATTAAATGTTTAGCAAGTGTCTAAGAGCCAGGAGTGGGAAGTTCTGTAGTCCCAACCAAGAGACAGATATAAAGCACTTCCAATCTAAAGACGGAAAAAGTTAAAATTAAAAATGGTGATGGGGTTGTTTTAAACAAAGGACTTTGAAGTTATTTCTAAAAGAATCAAGTCAAAACAAAGCATAACAACAGCAAAGGATTCCTTTAAACCAGGTAAGTTCCTGTGGCTTTATTGTTGTTTCCTTTATTTTACCCCTGGTATCAAACAGACAGGTCTTCTGTTTCCTTAATTATTTTCCCAAATCAGAAAGAAACGAATATAGATATTAGAGAAATATATGAGAGGTGGCATGTGCTTAGGAGCTGTTTTTAGAAACAGGGCAAAGGAACAGAAAACTCCCTCCTAATAATTTACTCTAACGAAACATCATCTTAATATTTGTCATTTTAGTTATTTTAATACACTGATGTCTTTTTTTAAGTTCTGGCTTGGAATAATTACTATAATGGGTAACATCGGAATGTTTACCATAATTGTCAAAACAAACTGAAGGGGTAGGTACTATTTTAGTCCTATTTCACAAGGAGGGAACTGAAGTTAAGCAACTTTCTTGGGATCACACAGTTAAGAAGCAGCTGGGGCTTGAACCCTGGTCTATCTCTTACCAAAGCACATGCAATTAACAATGGGTCTAAAAGTTCAGTCAAAGCCAATGCTTCCTAGTCTCATTTGAACCCTCCTTGACTCTCCATACCCATAATATATATATTTAACCTTTTGGAAACACAATGAAAAGAAGTTTTTGTTGAAATTGCAAATATCTCTAGGAGATAACATTTTAAACCTTCAGGGCGTTGGCCGCTAGAAGTGATGCTCATTAATGAGTGATAGGCAGGATACTATGGCAGCCAAGCAAATGCCATTCTCTTGCCTAATACACTGTGCGTCTCTTTGACAACATCTGTAACCTTTATTTCAGGGCCTGACATAATGTCAGGGATTATGTCAGGCCCTAGTAGGTGTATAATACACATTTTTTATTGAGTAGATATTTTTTAACTGAAATGAACATCTTCCATGAAATATTGGCTCAAGAGTCACCTGACCTCCATGAAGCCATTTACACTAGCCCTATTAGTCACGTGTGTCTCAAATAATTCTAGGCTTTTTTCCATTTGGCCCTTTGTCAGCTCTAACTTATCTCATGAAGTCTAAGGATTACGTGAGATTTGCATAATTAAAAATATTCTGGAAGATAGAAATTTCTATGGTAATATTAAGCATTATTATTATTGTATGTATTGACACATCCCTGGTAGTCATGCTTAGGAGTCTCTGTGTGTATTTAACATTTAACATTTGGCCATACTTTGGGCCAAACAAATAACATTTGATTTAATCTCATGGCAATCTTCACAGGCAGCTATAACTTTGCCCAGCTTTTACCAATGAGGACTCTAAGGAGTAGAGAAGTCATGTATATTGATCCTATAATCATTTTGAGGAACCGACTCACTAGGACTTATCTCTGACACTGAAGCTCATTCTGAACCACCTTTTCTTTAAGTCTCTATATATTAGTTTCCTATTTCTGCTACAACAAATTACCCGAAACTTCGTGGCTTAAAACAGCACAAATGTATTATCTTATAGTTCTGGAAGTCAGAAGTTGGAAATGACTCTTACAGAACTAAAATCAAGGCATTGGCATACATATTGTTCCTTCTGGAGGCTCTAGGGGAGAATCTGTTTCTTCCCTCTTCCATTTCCTGGAGGTCACTCACATTCTTTGGCTCATGGCCACAGCACTCAGCCTTCTGCTTTAGCTGTCACAGCTCCTTCTCTGTCTCTGGCCCTCCTGCCTCCCCTCTTATAGTGACCTGTGTGGTTTCTTTGAGGCTGTCTAAAAAATCCAGGATAATCTTCCCATCACAAGACTCCTAACTTAATCTCATCCACAAAGTTCCTTTTGTTATGCAAGATAACCTATTTACAGATTTGGGGGATTAGGATGTGGACATCTTTGGGGGACCATTATTCTGTCTATCACACACTAAAACATGCTTCATATGTTGTCAGGAGGAGCAGTAGGGTCACTTTGGCTTACAGATGTGGCTTTGTGTTTCTTTTTGTTTCCTTAACTACTATAAAGTAAGCTCTTTGAGAAAAGAGCCTGTGTCATGTCAGCTGGCTATATCTCCATGACAGAACCAGCTGTATGTGTGTGCTTCCACCCACAGGATGTGAATTCAGGTGATCACTCTCTTGCCTCTGTCCCCTCAATGCCTAACCCTACTACTCCACAGGAAAAGAAACTCTCCAACCATTACTGGGGGATAGCCTTTAACTCCACCATCAGAGATAAAGCTACAAAAGGTAAATAATCTTGGAGACATAATACTGACCTTAAAATTACACAAACTAGCAAAAATATCAAATTGTCACCAGTTCTGATGGTGGAAGAAAAGGGCCCCGGGTAACTGAAGTGGCCAAGGGAAGGAGTAGGGAACAGTAAAGATAAAGGACACTGAGACAGGAGCACCTAAAGAGAATTTTCTGCCTTTACAACTTTGCCAAGGTCCAGGCCCATTGTCAGTAAAACTAGTAATTATTAGTGTTATTCTAGTAATTATTAGTATTTTTCAATGATATTTCCAGTTCTCTTTCTTTCTGGCACATGGTAGGATCAGAGTTCCCAAATGCTTGAAGTTAGATGTGGCTAAGTAACTTATTATGGCCAATGAAACCTACTGGCACCGGGACAGGCGGAGGTACAAAACGAGCGGAATTGTCATGTGTCCCATCCAGGTGAAAGCCTTGAAGAGCCAATGCATGAATTTCCACAATGCTGGCCACAGTAACTAATAATGCTCTGTTTTGTGAAGGCTCCATTAGCCTATATAACAATGTTTATTTCTCACCCACACCTGCAGCCATGATTACATGTTTTCTTGTTTTGTAAGTCCATAATATTTACTCAGTTCCCACCAAAAAAAAAGGACATACTTACACTCTATGTAGGCAATTCAAAGAGATCAGAGACAACTCCTAATTTATGTGTCAAAAAAATATATGTGAGGAAGACTAAGGCCACTTGATAGAATATATACAATTTAAAATGAGTGCTTCTCTGTTATCCTTTTTATTATTTATAGCCTCCACACATACTATAAAAGAGAAAGCTCTATTCTCCTGTGCCATGTACACAGAAAGTGGAGAACAGCATGGGATTAGCAGTTTCCTTGCAAACAGACAGGGCTGCCACTGGGCAACGCCTACTACCTCCTCCCTTTGCTCCTCTTGGCACTAGGATGGGCAGAGATACACAAACTCTGTAATTGTTTTGTGCATGGCAACCTTTTTATAAGGAATCAACTTGAAGCTTAGCAACGTATTTTTTATTGGAATGTGACCTTATTAAATCTTTCTAATCACCATGCCTACAAAATTAAGACATTATAAGCATGTTTCCTAAATGGAAATTGAAGTATATAAAAGCTTATTAATAAATGTTTAATTATTAAGTCCCTAAAATTAGAAGAAAAAAAAAAGAGAAGCAATGACAATGTAAACTCTTCTTTTTATGACTTAGAGGGGTAAGGCCGGCTCAGCATAGCTCGCCTGTTAGGAAGAACAGTCATGTTAGACAGAATTTGTGGCTCTCACCTATGGTTTCTAGCGGAGAAAGTCTAGATGTAGTCTCTGGAGTGAGGAGTTGGAACTTGGTCTTTGAGCTTCTGACCAGCCCTACTGCTACCAAACAAGGAGTAAGCAAGATTTTCTCCTATGGATTGCCCTTGGGACCAGTATTTCTGTTCATCCTGCTTAGTAAGTCTCCTCTATAAGGAGTTTTCAGAGCTTCAGGCACTCTGTGAGCTGTTTCTCATCCAAGAACCCCTTTCCTAGAGGGGCCCACAGGCCCTGTACACGGTACAGCCACACCACACAGCATTGTCAAGCTTACAGTGGTGCTCCTCATTAGTTTTACCTCAGGCCATTACAACTTTCTTATCACCACTCATCCTTCAGGAGAAATGTCCTCTCCCTGATTTTTTGGACTATTCTCTTCTTGACAAGGTCAACTTCCACACACACCATCCACGCTCTTCCTTTCTTGATCCAAGTCACTCTCCTTACTTTACATTTCTCTGGCTCTTTCTTGAGGTTGTTTTATGTCCCACTGCTTCATTCTGTCATGTGCCCCGATATTCACACACAAAGTAAATGTTCACATTGACAAAGCGACAGCATTTCTACGAGTAACTCCAGTCATAAGAAAGAAATCATACAGACATGTCACATTCTTTTCTTGAGATGCACTCATGATCCTTGGAAATGTTTTATGTATTATACCCTCCTTTGTTCCCAAAAGGATTCAGAGCAGCATCTTTAAAAATAAAACCCATGCCTTCTTTGGAGTCCAGGAGAGTCTGTGTTGCTGGTATTTGTGAAAAGAAGTGGTAATCCTTACATTAGTAAGGCACCCTCCCATTTTTATATTAAGAAAGCAAAGAATATTTAACTTGAAAATGTTCCTGAAACTTTGTGTAAGTAAACTTGTCCCAGAAAAATGATCTGTATCTCAATTTACACTAGGTTTTTGAGAATTCTCACGTGCAAACCCTTTCTAAGTGAGACCAAAAAAAGGAATATTCTGGAGAGACTCCAATAGGAAGGAGAGATAGGGTAACTGCTCCAGAAGAGCTTCTTGTCTAGGGTTGTCTGGGGTCCTGGATCATCAAGACTGTCTGAACTCTGGTTGTTTTCTCTGCTCCTATAGCTTGGAGAGATTTGTTGAGATGTCCACTGTTCCACATTGGATACAATCATGTCCCATAACTGGACTATTCATATTCAGTGAGGCCACGAACCCAGGCATATGACTTCAACTGTTTCATAAATAGAAAGCAATGAATAGTGCTGGGGGTTAAAGATCACTGTGATGAGTTTTGCTTGCTCCTTTGGGAGACATAAGCCAACGTGTTCAACAAAACCACAACTGACTGACTTTCTCTTGGGTTTAGAACGTGGATATCTCATTTCTACAGCTCACTCAATCATCCCTTAAATTGAATATAATGTTTGATTTTGCAAGGTCATTTTGCCACCACGAATTCTTCCTAAACTCTTTAAGTAGAGACAATATAATCAGGGAAAGTGATCAGCCCACTCCTTCAAGGAAAACAGTTTTCAGAGCAGAACTAGCAAGACCCTTGTCAGCACTATTAGGAGTTAGTGAGTTTTTACTATTGCCTCTTTTCTCTTTCCCACATTTGATCACTGGCTAGAAGTAAAATAAGTCCTTCTCAGGGTGGGGCAAGAGGACTTGGTTAAAGACTTGTTTCCTTACAACTTGTCTTTCATTTACTTTCTATAGTTCTGCAGCCAGCTCAGAGGACTCCAGGGCCCTTGAGACTGAAGCACAAGATCTTGACATACTACAAATAAAGTCAAATGCAGTGAGTAATCTCAGCTCAGCACAGCTGAGAGGGCACAGGTCAGGCCTGGAAGTCATTAGATGAAAAACTCAGACCAAAAATTAAGATGAGAATATTGGCAGCTGGTATAAACACCAAAAACCCAGCAATTTGTTCCTTTAGTCTTCCATGCCTTTCTAGACCATTAGCTCTCGCTCTGCATTCAACACTGCAAGGGGATCCTCCTCTATGCACAAATCATATAGGATCTTGGGTACCTGCTAGAGTATATAGTATGTCATTCAACCTAACCCACCTTCTCCTTAGGGCATGAGCAGATTCCTCACAAACTCTAGTGATACCCTCGTCTAGATGAAGTGAGTCATAGTCCAAGGACTCAGACCCACTGACACACCTCAAAAAATCTAGGAAAGGGCTGGATACTTACAATGTATCAATACAATACAATATCAAACAATAGAACCATTTAACATCTCTGTGTGCACATAACCATCCAGAGGATATTTCAGTGAGAAAAGATAAGGGAGGTTGCTTAAGCGGTCTCAAAAGTCAGTGAAGGTTGAGCAAGGATAAAGGGAGGTTGCCCTATTAGGACATGGAGGGAAAAAGGGAAATTCCCTAAATAAGAAAAAAATTGGAACAAGGCCACTCAAGTAGGGAGACAGCCCTAAAAAGACTGGCCAATGTGAGCTGACACTGGAGTACAGACTAAAAGAAAATGCCAAACTCTCTTTCCCAGAGGTCAGCTGGTGCCTGAGGCCTAGCATTGGGGTTATTAGGCCATGGCTGGAGCCTCCCTGGCTCAGCTTCTGTCCCCATGGGTGCTCTTGCTACTCAAGAAGCAAGAGTTGCTAAATCCAACTGAAAAAGGTAAGTTATGTAATCTTTCTCTCTGGGGATTTTATGATCAGGGGAGATGTGTAGAGAGACCTCAGGAGGCCCACCTTCAACTTAGACATTGGTTTAGTATTCCCTCTCTCATAATTTCATAAATTATCTCCTAGATAGAATTCACCTGCCTTTAAGTGACAAAAGAAGAGAGATGGCCTGAAAAATACTGAGAGAGGCTGTAGTTAAGCAAGAGCTAAAGGTTTCAGCCTAAACCACCCTTTTCAAATGAAGACCTTAGTGCAGCCAGAAGAGAATGATTCCATTCTAACAAATCTAAAGATATTTACCATAATTGGCAAAACAAATGTTTCTTCTCAGCGAAATTACTTTATTCCTCTCTCAATGTTTATAACAGTAAGATCTTCAAAAGGCTAACCTATAAAATATTATCCCAGAGCTGAACACCAAAAGTCATCAAAATCAAATGGAAATACATGTCCCTGGATTATTATAGCAAACAAAGATAAAACTAGCTTTTGTTGATGCTATCTGGTACTGAAAAGTCACCCAGCTAATACACAGCATCAGTGGGATGCTGACTACAAGCCTGCAGGAACTGACTGTGTGGGTCTCTTCCCAAGTCTGCATTCAATGATCTGACTTGGCAGTGTAAAATTGGCCATATTCAGAGTCTTTACACCAAGGAAAATGGCAAAATCCACAAATCATGATTTTTCCACCCTCCACCCCCCGCCGCCAGCCAGTTGTTAAACATTTACCGACATGCCATGGCACAGACTTCTACTTCAATCATAACTAAGTCTAATTTTTAAAAACCAATTGCATGTATCTGTTGTATGTCATTACGCCAATCCATAGGTTCATCAAGGAGATAGGTCCTAGCAACAATACTTCAATTCACAGATGAGCATGGAGATAAGCACGACTCTCTCATGGATGACCTCAGGGGTATCTCTCAGTTTACTGAGAACAGTTAGCCTGGGCTCCCCCGTCAGCAAGAGGGAGGATATGCAAGACTTAACTTTTCATAGACTGGAGGGTCCTGAGACCTCTGGATGGCAGGCAGCCGGCACTTTAGAACTCCTCTTTGAACAGCTGGTACCTAAGCTCAGTCTGCCAGCAGCTTGAGCCCACAGTCCCTGCAAGGCTGCTCTCAAGCTCACCATATAAAAGAGAGCAACAACAGAACAAGCCCAGATCCTCAGTTTGTCCAGCTCTGCTCCAGCCCAAGCATCTCTTTTCTGCAGGAAGCCAAGGGACCAGGGACCCAGGCGTGCACTGGCCCTTCTGCCAGCCTGTGTCAAATACTGGTGGTCACCCAGAGTATGTGCATAACAATGGGGAAACAGAGACACGAGGGCCCTACAACATGATCTTTCCCCCACTGAGTCTGCACAGTCACTGTGAATAGCACCTACCTGCCTACTTACAAAGAAACCTATTCACAAAGAAACCACCTACAGACAGAGCCTCCTTTTAAATTGTTTTTCACCCCTTTTACTCCCCAACCTGGCAGTGCTTACCAAATTGTTAAGCAAAGTATTTCTCTAATGAGAGAGTAAGGGAACATTCCTATATGATAGTCTTCAATAAGCAAAAAGAAACAAATTTAGTATAGGGCCCTTTGTTGGTTTTTGTTTTTGTTTTTTTTTATTTATTTATTTATTTTTTTTTAAGATTTTATTTATTTATTTGAGAGAGAGAATGAGAGACAGAGAGCATGAGAGGGAGGAGGGTCAGAGGGAGAAGCAGACTCCCTGCCGAGCAGGGAGCCCGATGCGGGACTCGATCCCGGGACTCCAGGATCATGACCTGAGCCGAAGGCAGTCGCTTAACCAACTGAGCCACCCAGGCGCCCATGTTTTTGTTTTTTTTTAAAGGATATTGCCTGCACCAATAGGCAGAGAGCAAACAAATCTTCTGTCCATGCAAAATAAGCATAACGAAGAATCTCTTTGTAAGGGAAGACCAAAATAATCCAAGCATTTGGTGTTACCAACAGATAGCTTTCAATTTCCTGCAAATAGTGCAACCCTGCCACACACACACCACAAAGTCACGTGCAAAATTAAGAGATAAAAAAAAAAAAAACTGATGCAGATCTGAATTATCATGTCACTTTTTATGCATATAAAAGCTTATAATCTAAAAGGGAAATAAAGGGAAAAATACAGAAACAAAATTTTTAAGCACCTGGAAGTTAGCCATGAAATGTGACTGACATTAGAAAAAGAGTGTTCAAGCTCTTGATGCAAAAGCCTGGCTGTAACCAGATGTGAATCAAAAACTCTCCATGGAGATGAGCAGGCAGATGCCCAGTGGTATTTTCATGTCTACATTTAGAGGGTGAGAATTTCAGTGGTTCATTGATTCCAACTCTTTGGGGCTAAACTAAGAATTTTATCTAACGTGAAACTCTTGTACCATCTCTAAACAATGCAGCCTGACTTTTTGTTGGGCTGACCTCAAAGGACTCCTTCATTTCTCCATAGCAGACGATTCCCTGGTCTTTACCACATTGTGAAGCTTCCTTCAATATGCTCATACAGTGAGAAATATAACCCTAAACCAACCTAAAAGCTAGCTTGCTGTGTCCAGTGTTTCAACACGGACCATCTCTTGTCCTGCTGATTTTATGTCGTAGTAACTAATGCTACTTTCTTCATTGACAAGTATTCAAGTAGGAGTGAGATTATTGCTATTTGACAACCTTTTAAATTTATTATTTGTGGGAAAGTAAATGCAACCTGGAACATTAGCATTGACACTTAAGACCAAATAAAACCAGGTTATAGGCAAGAAAAATGTTCCCAGGAATCCTAAAACAAAATCTCAAAACTCCAGCTGGTCATACCTGGCTCTTGAATGTCCTCTGATTTAAGATATATCATCGAGATAATGCTGGTGATAAAAGGAACATGGGAATTGTTATTTTAATGCTAACAGGTTAAAGCCACAAGATCTTTCACATGAAATGAAGCCACCCTCTGTTTTCTCTTCTACTGTCCATTTGCAAGCCATGACTTCCATATGTGAAAGACTTCAGAAATGTTTAAGAGTTTGCAAAGGGGTATGTTAAGATGGGCATTCTCATGTAATGCTCATGAAAGCATAAATTGGTACAACTTTTTTGGGAGGCAATTTGTTAATATGAAACAAAAGCTTTAAAAATGCTCATTTCTTTGTCCCAGTATTCTACTAGAAATTTTTCCTAAAAAAATTAATTCTGATAACAAACAAAACAAACATCTTAAATGCCTAAGTATAAGGGAATGATTAAATAAATAAAAACATATCAACAGTATAGTGTTATTTTTAAAATGGTAGAGTTTTTTTTCAGAATCCTTAAAGTTTGGAGATATAGTTATATAACATGTCAGTGAAAAAAAAGACAGATACAAAGTTGCAAATACATTATATCCTCAATGTATAAATATGCACACAAATAAACATAAACAGATGTAGTATATAGAACACTGGGAAGAAAGATGCCTGAGTATTTCAAGTGGTTATTTTAGGATGGAAGAGAGGAATAATGATAAAACTCATTCATTTTTATTTATACTTCCTTATACTTTGCAGTGGTTTACATTGAGCATAGATAACTTAATTTTTTCCAGATACACATTTATAATTGCAAAAGTGATAGAGAAATATTCTGCAACTGTAATTGTATAAACTTCAAGAATTATTGAAATGTATGAATTAAAAGATGAAAGCCCTTTCCCTACTAATTCCCCAATGTCATATAGTTGAAATAATACAGTATGTAGCCTTTTTCAGATTGGCTTCTTTCACTTACTAATATGCATTTAAGATTCTTCGATGTCTTTCGTGGCTTGATAGAATGTATCACGTACAGCTGAGAAGAAAGTATATTTGGCTGTTATTAGGTAAAGTATGTGTGCGTGTCTGTCAGATCCAGTTGGTCTACAGTATTGTTCAAGTCTTCGATTTCCTCATTGATCATCTGTCTGTTGTTCTTTTATTTTATTTATGAGAGAGAGAGAGAGAGCATGGGGGGAGGAGCAGAGGGAGAGGGAGAGAGAGTCTTAAGCAGACTCCACACTGAGTGAGGAGCCTGACGCAGAGCTCAATCTGATGACCCTGAGATCACAACCTGAGCCGAAACCTAGAGTTGGACGCTTAACCAACTCCACCACCCAGGCATCCCTCATCTGTCTGTTGTTCTGTCCATTATTAAAAGTGGAGTATTGAAGTATCTCATTATTATTTTGTTGCTATTTTATCCCTTCAATTCGGTCAGCGTTTGCCTCGTATATTAGGCGCTCTGGGGTTTACTGTATAAACATTTATAATTGATCTTATATTTTACTTTAAATACTTAATTTTTTAAAATAAACTTTATTGGTAAATAATAACATTCATCAATTTTAAGTGTTTAAGAATATATAAATTCATGAATTTATAAGAAAATGTATTAATTTTAAATGTATAATTTGATGAGTTTTCTCTCAATCTCTGGTTTAACCTTTTATTTACTTAATGGTATCTTTTATTTATTTATTTATTTTAATTTTGAAGTGGTTTTTTTTTTTTTTTTTTTTTTTAAGATTTTATTTATTTGACAGAGAGAGACACAGCGAGAGAGGGAACACAAGCAGGGGGAGTGGGAGAGGGAGAAGCAGGCTTCCCGCCGAGCAGGAAGCCCGATGCGGGGCTCGATCCCAGGACCCTGGGATCACGACCCGAGCCGAAGACAGACACTTAATGACTGAGCCACCCAGGCGCCCCTTGAAGTGGTGTTTTTATTGAGTATTGAAATAATACCACTCTAACAATTTTATTTTTTTAAATTTAAATTCAATTAGCCAAAATATAGTACATCATAAGTTTTTGTTGCAGTGGTCACTGATTCATTAGTTGCGTATAACACCCAGTGCTCATCATATCACGTGCCCTCCATTTTAATGCCCATCACCCAGTTACTCCATCCCCCCACACACCTCCCTTTCCACAACCCTCAGTTTGTTTCCAGGGGTCAAGAGTTTCTCACAATTTGTCTCCCTCTCTGATTTCTTCCCAGTTTTCCCTTCCTTCCCCTATGATCCTCTGCACTATTCCTTATATTCCCCATGAGTGAAACCATATAACTGTCTT
Organism: Phoca vitulina; assembly: GCF_004348235.1. Lineage (NCBI taxonomy): Eukaryota > Metazoa > Chordata > Mammalia > Carnivora > Phocidae > Phoca > Phoca vitulina. Next base: position 7,950,594 of record NW_022589723.1, read on the forward strand.
TCTCTACTTGACTTAATTCACTTAGCATAATACCCTCCAATTCCACCTATGTGGATGTAAATAGTGGGTATTCAACCTTTCTGATGGCTGAGTAATATTCCATTGTATATATGTACCACATCTTCTTTATCCCTTCATCTGTTGAAGGACATCTCAGCTCCTTCCACAGTTTGGCTATTGTGGACACTGTGCTGTGAACATTGGGGTGCATGTGCCCCTTCTTTTCACTACATCTGTATCTTTGAGGTAAATACCTAATAGTGCAATCACTGGGTCATAGGGTAGCTCTATTTTTAACTTCTTGAGGAACCTCCATACTGTTTTCCAGAGTGGCTGTACCAGCTTGCATTCCCACCAACAATGTAAGAGGGTTCCCCTTTCTCTACATCCTCGCCAATATTTGTTGTTCCCTGTCTTGTTAATTTTTGCCATTCTAACTGGTGTAAAGTGGTATCTCATTGTGGTTTTGATTTGTATTTCCCTGATGGCGAGTGATGTGGAGCATTTTTTCATGTGTCTGTTGGCCATGTGTATGTCTTCTTTGGAGAAATGTCTGTTCATGTCTTCTGCCCATTTCTTGACTGGATTATTTGCTTTTGGGGTGTTGAGTTTGAAAAGTTCTTTATAGATCTTGGATATTAATGGTATCTTTTAAAGAGTAAAAGTTTTTGCTTTTGATGAAGTGCAGTTCATGCATTTTTCTTTATAACCTCTATTTCTTGTGTCCTAAGAACTCTTTTCTTTTTCAAGATTTATTTATTTATTTGAGAGAGAGAGAGAACACATGAGCAGGGGGAGGGGCAGAAGGGGAGGGAGAAAATCTCAAGAAAACTCCCCACTGAACGCAGAGCCTGATGTGAGGCTCAACACAGGGCTCAATCTCATGACCCTGAGATCTTGACTCTAATATCATGACCTCAGCTGGAATCAAGAGTCGGATGCTTAACTGACTGAGCCACCCCCTAAGAACTCTTTTCGTAACATAAGTTCACAAAGATTTTTCTCCAGTTTTATTCTAGAAGTTTTGTGATTTTAAGTTTTAAATTTATTTTTTTTTAAGATTTTATTTGAGAGAGAGAATGAGCAGTGGGGAAGGACAGAGGGAGAGGGAGAGGGAGTGGGAGAGAGAGAGAGAGAGAAGCAGACTCCCACTGGGCAGGGAGCTGATGTGGGGTTCAATCCCAGGACCTGGAGATCATGACCCGAGCCAAAAGCAGACGCTTAACGATTTGAGCCACCTTGGCACTCCTAAGTTTTAAATTTAGATCAATGATCCATTTTAACTTAATTTTTTAGTGTGGTATGAGGTAAGGGTTACAGCTGGTACTTTTACATATGTCTATCTGATGTTTTCAGTACCATTTATTAAAGGACTATTCTTTATCCACTGGATTGTCCTGGCACCTCTGTTAAATATCAGTTGGTCATATATACTTGGGCTTATTTCTAGACCGCTTATTCTGTTCCACTGATCTACGTGTTCATCCTGATGCCAATCAAATACAGCCTTGGTGAACTTTATAGTGATTATATCAGTTAGAAAAGTCCTCCTACTCTTTCCTTCTCTTGGAAAATTGTTTAGGATATACTAGGTTCTGTGTGTTTCCAAAAAATTTTAGGATCGGAACATCAGTATCTACATGAAAAATATGTTGGAATTTTGATTGAGATTGTATTGTCTCTACAGGTCAATTTGTGGAGGTTAACATCTTAACGATGTTGAGTCTTCTAATTTATGATCAATGGTACCTCTCTCCATTTATTTAGAGTTTAATTTCTCTTAGCAATGTTTTGTGCTTTTTAGTGTATCAACCCAGCAGCAACTTAAAACAAAATCTTAGTTTAAGGCAATGGTTCTCAAATGTTAGCATACACCAAAGTCAAGTGACTGGGTTGTTAAAAACAGATTCCTGAGCCCCAACCCGAGTGTCTGATTCATTTGGTCTGACGAGGGGTGCAAATATGGCATGTCTGACAACTTTTTAGGTGATGTGGTACAGTAGCTTCAGGGGCAATATTTCAAGAACCACTAGCTTAAGGGTTTGTTTGTTTGTCTTTGGTTTTGGTTTTTGGCCACACACATAGGACAAATTAGAGCTTCCAATCCATCTGAGGAGTTTTTGTAGTTATGGAATCTTTAGGAAAACTTATTTTTTTTCCCTCAGTTTACTGTTTCCAATGGGTGAGTGGTGAATTTTTACCAATTCACTTCTACATTAATGTCACACCATTTGAGGTACCATGTTAATGGGAGGTTGTCTTCTATAAGACCTCCACATTATGGCAGTTCCAGGCTTGTTCTCTTTTCTCCTGCATCTTGAGAGACTGAAAACTGAAGTTGTTTTACAGATTCACTGGAGGCAAAACCAGCTTCAATGACCCACCTATCTTTCTGGATTCCCATTTTCACTTAGTTTTCACTGTCTAGGAATTTCATACTTTGTTGTTAGTTCATTGACTAATTTTTATTTAAAAATCTATGTTTTATTCAGCATATTTAGTTGTTTCTAATGAAAGGATCAGACAAGGTATCTAGTCAGTCGTACTGTTAGAGACAGACATCTTTAATTCTTAAATTTCATGGCAATATAGTTTTCAACTTTTTAATATAGGCTTTTTTCTTTTCTGGTAAGTTTTATTTCCCTTTCATCTGCTTTTTCTTATTTCTTTCTCACTCCCACACCCTTTAAAAATTCTAAATTCTGTGATTTCCTTTTGATTGTTAGTCATATATGAATGAGGTGAATTCTGACTGGACCATTTATTTCATGTTTATGTAGACATGTGGCCATGGTTCTGTTTCCAGGAAAAAAAAAAAGATTTCTTTTTATGGCACATGGCATGTGAATGACTGAATATTTTTAGCCTCTAATTCTGAGTAAACTGAGAGCTATCCTGCAGGACTACTCAGAGTGTAGCAAATCCTTCTTCTCTACTGCCTCATTTATAAACTGCTCTGACAAGTGTGCCTTCTCTGTATAATTCCTTGTTTTGTCACACTGCCTTGTATTTTTTAGGTTTTCCATGAAAGAAAATCCAGGGAAGTCCCTGTTACCATCTTGTGTACTTCAGTCCCACTGTGGCAAACGAACGCCTGTTGTTTTTCTCTTCATGCTGTGCCACAGGAAGGAGAACTGGGCTCTACCCGTTTCTTCTGCAAAGTCTGCAGTGCAGGCAGGCTCCGCATCTCCCTATGTCTTTATTGCCCATTACAGTTTTTAGGCAGCTTTTCATCCTATTTGTGGTTCTGAGTTTTAAAAGTGTGTTATTTTAATCAGATAGATTCAGCATGTCTGGTTTTTATTCCCCTGTTGCTTTGGGGTGATTTCTGGGAGATGGGGAAATGTCCGGTGCTGTCCTGTGATTTTAAAACCAGATCTGAGTAGCTTTTCAAAAATTCTGTAGCCACTTGTATTTCTTCTTTTGTAAATTTTATGTTCACTACCTTGCACCTTTTTTTTTTTTCCTTTTAGGTATGTTCCTATTTGCCAAAATGTCCCATTTGTCAAGAAAAAGAAAAAAGAAAAAAAGAAAATTAAGAAAATTTCTCTAAGAAGAGTACAGTAACCAAGATGTAAGTAGCCAAGTCAGAGCCAGTGGGAAGATGCAGCCTTTAGTTCAACAGAATGGTCTTTGAAATGTTCCCATTGAGTCCCTGGTCCACAAAGTCTTCTTTGGTGAGAGTTCACTAGGCTTATTCTTGGGCCTAGTTCATCATCGTGTTATTTTAGGTTCCATTTAAGAAAGATAATGAGAGAATGAGGGATGAGAAGGGTAAGCTTCCCTGAGTGACCATGAAAATTCTTCTATAACATCTGTTTTCTTCTCTTTTCTTTGCTATCTCCCTACCATCAACACAACTGGCAAGGGCTACTTGCTTTGTCACAGCATTTGAAGAAAAGGATTAAATAAAACTCACTTTAATTTGGAATGATTTGAAGCTTAGATACACTCAGGGCTAGAGTTTACCTCTTTCTTGCCTTGCTATTCAGCATCTAGAACTGGCAAAGTGAGACAAACCAAAACAAAAATCTGCCCCTGATCCACATGGGCAAGGGTATCAATGAGCTGATGTGCATGTGAAATGATGTCTCTTTTCTCTTTCCACTTCTATAACTTCCTCACTGGGGCCAAAATTAAATAAATCTAATCACTGACTGCAAATAGGAAGTTAGACGTATTAAAACTTGCCTTGTAGCTCTACATATGTGCATTCTGCAAGCAGACATGGAGTTGGATGCCCCTTCCTCTTGATAAGTATAAATTGGGGAGAAGGCATTTATTTAATATTAATATAAATAATTTACATGAATATATAAATAACTTTAATATTAATATTTTATTTATTTATATTTATTTTATATTATATATTTTTTCTATTTATATATTTATTTATTATTTTATTTATATTTATATTATTTATATAATATTTATTATGTATTTATTTAATATAAACACTTTATTTAAAAATTTAAATTTTAAATTGTGGACTATCCCAAACTATTGACTGTAAGAGGACAGGACCAACTACAAGACTGGTATTATTTGGGTGCCTGGGTGGCTCAGTTAGTTAAGCAACTGCCTTCAGCTCAGGTCATGATCCTGGAGTCCCAGGATCGAGTCCCGCATGGGGCTCCCTGCTCAGCAGGGAGTCTGCTTCTCCCTCTGACCCTCCCCCCTCTTATGCTCGCTCTCATTCTCTCTCTCAAATAAATAAATAAAATCTTTAAAAAAGAAAAGACTGGTATTTTTCACTACTGAATGCCATCAACTACTGAAGTATTTATGCTCAAACAGAAAAGCACAATGTTGTAATTTTATAATTTCAAGATCTTGAAAACAGATGGGAGACAGTATTTTCAATCATCTCCAGAGAGTGGGAAGGGACTGAGGAAAAGAAGAATAGGACAGACTGAGAATTCTCAAAAACTCTTAACAAGTCATAGATGGATTAATCACATTACGTCCCTACAAAAATGTTTGTTCTGCATACAAGTGCCTTGTTTACATGCGATTAACACACATTAAAAGACATTCTATAACCTAAATTACTGTGAATCTGCTTGCCTGACAAATATGGCCAGACACTAATTGATTCTGAAGTCGCTAGATTTTCTTACCATTTCAAAATCAGTTTGGCAAAAATTAGGAAAATGTAATGAAAAGCAGAGGAAGATACTTCCAAAACTACATAAAAATGCACTTGGAAGTTAGCTTGGGTGATTCAAGATAAAAGGCCTCAGAAAAATTAGCCTTTGTATTATGGAAAACACTTGGAAAACATTTTTGAAATTTTGGTGACACCCCGTTCTTCATGAAGAAAATTAATCATAGGAGTGATGGAGTGGAAAACACAAGGGAATTTTCAATGAAATGTTTTCTTTCTTATTCACTGACGCAATATTTGAAATGGGAGCACAGGGCATATTTCTAAGCAAAGTAGTTGTCAGCAAGCATGACTCTCTTCAGCAAATCACCTGTGGTCTTATGAACAAATAATTTTGGACATCAAATTAAAAGACAAGAACTCAGTATCTGTTCTCAATTGAATGGTGGTCTTTGTGACAGATTAAAAAATTTTTCAGTCTTTTTCACCTTCTTTCATCTCCATTCAAAGCAGCCTAATGAGAATGAAATACTGCTTAGGAACTGTTAGGACATTGCCAGAGTTCACGGATCACTAATTATCTCTGTCACCTCAGTGAGAAGATCTGTGTCCACTTAACAAACGGTAGAACTGGTCTTGGTCACTGAAGTAAATCAGCAAAGAATGAATTCTGTTGTTCTCTAGACAGGGCACAATGTGCTCTTCTTTTTTTCCAACAAACACACTTATTTCCAGGAAAGAGGTAAAGAGCCTTTGTTGGAGTCACACAGAGTCCAGATCAGAGGCTGGGACCAGAGCCCACAGCACCTCCCTGCCAACCTAGAGGCTACCTCTTGGCTATATTACTTGACTTGTTCTTAAGCTCTCTGCTCTTTAACTTGGTACCCTGGAAAAACTCTTCTGATTATCACAGCTGGAAAAAGCAACCCACTGCTGTATGATAGGATTTTGGTCAAGTAGAGCTAAAGGCTGAACATGACACTGACTTCTATCCAAAGATAATGATTGTTGGTGGTGTCCCATGCAGTCCCACTCTCAGGCCCAGGAATTTTACATGAGCTTCCACTTGGTCTGCAGGGCTAATGGGATAGTTAACCTCTATGGAACAGAGCTCAAGAACTAGACATCCTGGTTCACGGGCAGTCCGCAGGGAGAAAAGTCATGCAGCAATAGTGAAACAATCTTTGGACACAGAAGCTTGTGATTAAGCGCACTTAGGCAAATATTATTTACAAATTGAGCAACATTCCTACTGGTCATGCTATTGATGACTAATATACCCAAATCCATGTGGGAGCTTCAAAATCATTCATCAAAGTAACAGAAAGGGATTTATTATTCCTTCTCATTAGTTTTTCCTATGACCCCTTCTCTGATGTTCACCAATACATGGCAAATCATTTCAATTTGTAGAAAGTTAGGCATAAAGAGATAGGTAAGTGAATATCCAAACTGACTATTTCAGCTATGAAAGTGAGCTAGAACTAAGGTGTGTAATTCCAAAACAAAAACTGTCTTTAGTCTCTCAGCCCAACTTTTTCCTTTGTGCCAGTAAAATGCATCCTTCAGAAAACAGAAGAAAAAAAAAGTATTTACCAACCCCTAAGATTTACATCCTTCTTCTTTTACACAGTCATCTCTCCCTTTCTCTTGCACTTGTTCACCTTCTTTCCTCCATTTTCCCCTCTTCCACATCCACTCTCTTATTCATTTATTGCCCGTTCCTTGAAAAAATAGTTACTGAGTCCCAAATGATAATCTAGGAGTTTGGTGTTCATCAGCGATCAAAGTAAACAGAAATCCTTGCCTTGATGAAGTCTGCACTCTCCCTTTACCTGAATGTTAATTCTCAGTGCTGGGATAGTTCTGGGACTTCTAGAAGCCTCTGTTCTGTTGCTTTAGTTCACAAATTCTGTCCCTCCTCCACAGCACCTGTCTTTTCTCTGAGTGGAGGTAAGGGGCATGCCTGGGGCAAAAGGTGACCTACACACAAGCACTGCAGAACATGGGGATAGTGGTAACAAATTCTTGATCCTGTGAAAGGACAGCACAACCAAACCCAACCCAAGTGCAATAATACAGCCCTTTCTATTCTTCTAGATTAAGCCAGAGGTTATTGGTATGATTTAATTTGGCATTAGCAGAAGAGGATAGGATCCAAAGCCACACAAAACTGGGGATGTGTTTTAGTTCTATGGCCCTGGGGTAGGGCAAATAACCCCGTAGGTCTCAGTTTCCTCTACTCTTAAGTGAAGTTAACATCATTTGTCTTGTGGGTTCTATCATTATTTTATTCATTCATTCATTCAATGAGTATTTGTTAAGCACCAACTGTAAACTAGGCCTTGTTGTAAATACTGGGGATATAACAATGAAGAGACAAAATTCTTGCCCTCATGGAGCTTACATAAAGAGAATATTGTCTATTACCATCGAAGTCTTGGATGTGTTGCCTTTCTGTAACAACAATGAAGCAAGGAGTTATTGTGAAATATTCTTAAAGTAGCATTAGAAATTAGCATGCACCCAGCACGTATGTCTTCAATATGGTCTACTTGGACTTGCTACACAGATGAGCTCAGCCAGGCCAAGACAGCAGAGAAAACAGCTTCAGTTAGCGATGTTTTTCATAAACTACAGTAAAATTATCTCGTACTTCCTGGAAAAGATGTCACATGAGTGTAAATAAGAGCAGAGAAGCTATCAGCTAGTTATACTTCCTGCTGGGTGTTCAGTGAGGCATAAGATTCGATAAAGGAACAAGCCTGGGGAAGACTTTTGGGGCTGGGTGTCAGCTGTACCACCTAAGTAGCAAGAGGCTATCCAGGGCCCAGAGCCTCTGACTCCACCGCGACGGATGCCATCGTACTGTGCCATGGCCCCTTCAGCGCCCGGGACATAGACGGTGCCTGGTATACAGTAAATGCTCAGTATATACTGACTGTTGAGTAGGTTTAAGTTTTTAATTTTAGATGATGATAGCTAATACTTAGCACTTAGTATGTATCAAACATTCTTCTAAGACCTTCACACATATTCATTTATCTAATCCTCAAAATAATAATACCCTGAGAGGCACAGAGGGGATACAAATTTGTTCCAGTTTTAGTGACAGAAGCAGAATTTGAACCCAGGTGCTCTGGCCCTCGATCTGTGCTGTTAACCACCTTGATCCTACTGAATCTCTGGGTTGGTGTAATTTTTTTTAATTAATTTAAAATTTTATATTTCATTTAAAATATTTTATTATTAAATTTTTATTCTTTTATGCCTGTAATATATATCACATTTATATAATTCAGAATCCAAAAGGTACAAAGAAGCATAAAACTAGATATCTCCCTCCTCATTCTTGTCCTTTAACCAATGAGTTCTTTTTCCTAGAGGCAGCCCATAGGTGGCTTGAGCTCTAATTCTGGTTCTGCACTCTCTAGATATGTAACTTTGGGCAGAACACTTGACCCTTCTATGCCTCAGTTTTCTTATCTGAAAAAAGGGAATAATGACAGCTCCTTCATAGAGTTTTTATGGATTAAAAGTTAATATATGTAAAAACGCTTAGAAGAGTAACTGGCACAAAGTAGATGCCAATAACTATTTGCTGTTATTAGTCTTATGTATCCTTCCAGATACTTCATTCATATACAAGATATATACATATATACATACACACATATACGTATTCCCTCCCTCTCCCTCCCCCTCCCCTTTTTAGGTGGGGTGGAGGGGCAGAGGGAGAGGGAAAGAAAGAATCTTAAGCAGGCTCCATGCACCCCACAACCCTGAGGTCTTGACCTGAGCCATGAGCTGGATGCTTAACCAACAGAGCCACCCGGGCGCCCCACCTCCCCCTTCTTTTTACAACTAATATTCTGCACCTTGCTTTTCTCACATTATAATCTTAAAATGTGAATTAAAAATAAGTTCATGAAAACATTTTCTTACAGAGTAACCCATTCTCAGCCTTTCTGATGTGTATCTGTTTAAAGAAAGTTAACGGGTTTCCTACTACTGTTCTTCTATCAGTTCTCATTATTGACAGAAATTGAGGAAGCACAGCTATTCTAGGGGCATTAGGATTGCCAGGCATTAACAGTCAGTTAATGAAAAGCGAGCGATGGTATAGATTCTGAACTTTGGAAACTGGTTCTGATCTCTGATCCCGTGGGTCTGGCGGCACCAAGAATTTCTGCATCACGGGGGTTGGATGGCAGTGATCCGGCCGGAAGCTGGGGCCAGATGGGTCTTAAAGTTGTATTTGCATAGTAAGCATGCTGTTTTCACCTGGATTTAATGTTTATTTAGGGTAAGGGTGTTTGCTGAAAATTACGGGAGAGAAGCACCAAACCCTGTCTTCTCCCTTTTCTGTCAAGGTACTCTTTGGCCCTAGCCATGCCAGATGGCACCGTTGCCCTTGGTTCTACCATTTGGAAAAACAAAACAAAATTTAAACAAAAACAAAATAGAGAAAGCTAAGACTGATTTGCCTGCAAGGCCTCCTGCCTGCAGGAGATGAGCTATAGCTTCGGCCCCATTGGGAGAGCATTACAACCCCAGGGAGTCAGTTACTGAGAAGACAGAGAGGGCTTAGTTTTAATTGTGACTGAATTTTTATGGGAAGGGTAATTGACTCTTAAATGGGCCAGAGAAGCGCTTCAGGGAATGGAAAGGTCTAGACACTGGCTGTTGACCAAATCCCCTCTAATTTGCTCTCTGTGGTAAGAGGAATCAGGAGGAGGGGCCTACACATGATTGTAGAGGCATCCCGTCCCGGGGAACAAAAAGTCTGCAGCTGCCAGCAGAGAGCACCACAGACGCTGAAATGGTGAGGCCTGCACCTCCCACCTCCCGCAGGAACGGAAGTGAGGGCGGTGGTGAAGGAGAGTAGAAACCTACAATCACAGTTGTCTGTGGACTCTCTCAGACCCTGTCTTGGGTCTTAGAAACAGAAGGAAAGTTGCAGGGACAGCTCAGCACTGCCTTTAGTCTCTGGACTAAAAGTGACCCTTACAAACTCCCTAGAGGTCTAGGCCAGGAACAATCTGTCTCTCCAGCCAGTCTGAATGGCTTTTAGATCCCAAGTTATCCAAGACTGTCAGGGAAACCCTGAAGCTACACGCTGTCTGGTGATGAGGCTTCGGAGATGCTGCGCTACACCATGTCCCACACTGGTAAGCTAGAGGCCACAGAGTAACCCCAGGCCCCTGGTTCCCGGCCCTCGATCTTCAGGCGCTTCTGAATCAGACTTCATCCCAAACTCAGCCCTCCTCACATCTTCCCAAATCAGCACTGAAAGCCTCCTTGCGCAGCAGGAAGTCCCCCGGGAGGGGAAGAGCAAGGCTGGGACAGTATCACCTTCAGGGAGTGCTGCTTCGCTGGCTTTGGGGACACAGAGGCTGTTTCCCATGGAATGCGGACACTGTGTGGTTTCCTAACTGTTTCAGCTGCTCTGAACAAATGAGTTCCCTGCTCTCAGGGAATCGAAACTACACAGTTTCACTCTGTCCTGTTGTGTTGTCAGCTGGCTTTCAGTATTCCCCTGTCCCCACAAAAACCTCAACACAGATCCCTTGCATGGATGTTGTACAATAGGAGCTTTCATTCCTGTTTTGGCACCTGCGACCCTGGGTTAACAAGTGCCGTGAAGCAGAGAAAGCATTTACCAGAGAGTGTGGTGCTGGGTCCACCACACACCTAGAGCAGAGGCAAGTAGGAGTAATACGCATGCTTGCAGAAAAGGGAGGGGGGCGGATCTTGGGGACAACATTCCTGCTGCTACCCCGAGTGCTCTGAATGCCGACTGCATGTGCCAGGCACTAAACGCAACACCCCATCTTTGCCCTTAACATGTCTGGAGCTTCCGGGGGAAAGAGACCACAGAACCAAATGTACCAGTCAAGGTTTCTGCTTACAAGCCACAAAATCTATCTTTAATAAGAAGGCTAGCTCTGGAGCCAGGCTCTAAGGTCTCCATTCTGTCTTTCTCAGTTACTAGTTGTAGGGCCTGTGTGGCAATCCTTAACCACTCTGTGCTTTAGACTCTCATTTGTCAATGAGGTCTCTGGTAGTACAGGACTTATGAGGATTACAATATTGAATATATGCGGACTGATCAGAGCAGTGCCTGACTCATAGTAAACATTCAGGAGAGGTTAGCTATCCTCTTCAATTTATGTGCAATTAAAAGGCCATGGAAGCAGATTTAGAAGATGAGTAGTCATCAGGAGAGCACAATTCATAACAAAGTTGACGCTGTAAGAGCAGCCTGATTAGAACACTACCCCCGGCACTACTGCCCCCCACCAGATGGCCACTTCCACGGCCACTACTGAACATTACTGTCATGAAATCAACTATAAACTCATTTTTTTCCACTGCACTGAATTCAAAGTCCTATATGGAAGCAAATAATTGCCACGGCCCAATTTACTTGAGACCTCTGTGTCAGGGCTGGGCAGAAGTTGCAGGGTCTACCTCTGTTTTCTGCACTGGGCAGTTGTGTTCCATCTCCTATAAAGGCTCACACCATGGTGGATTCAACATCAACCGGAAGGAAGGAAGGGAAGAAAGGAGGGAGGAAAGAAAGGAGGGAGGGAGGAAGGAAGGAAGGGCAAGAAAAAGACAAATGTCCTTACAAAATGAGAGTCCTGTAGCAAAGGTATGAAGCTAGGGCCACAGCAGTCACTACCTCGTCCTGGAGGAGTCTGGAGCTCCCTCCTAAGCCTGGTCCTCCTTCAGGGCCCTCCGAGTTTAGTGGATGGCCTCTTCATGCATTCAGCTGCATAAGCTAGAATCCCAGGCATCTTCCTTGACACCTTCCCATACTTCTAGTCCATCACCGTGTCCATTCCGTTTCACTGCCTAAACATCACTGAAATCCACCCACTTTCCTTCATCTTCCTAATCCAAGCCACCAATATTGTGCTGTTAGATTATTACATTAACCTCATTTCTGATCTCCCTATATTGACTCTAACCTCTCTTTAGTCTATTCCCCTGTAACAGCCACAGTGGTCTTTTCAAGATACAAATCTGAGACTCCATCAGCCCTCCAGTTTTTAAGTTTCATAAATCTCTTAGGTTAAAGATGAAACTCATTAACATGCACACAGTGTCCTGCTTGCTTTGGGTTCTACCTCCTATCTCAATTCAAGTGTGCTATGCTCTCCCTCCCGACCTCACTCCACTCAACCCAGTGCTCTTCTTCTAATCTCTAGTATCCATATTCCCTCTCTTGCCAAAGGCCCTTACCCATGTAGGGCACTTTCCTTCCCTCTTCTTTTTTTATCCCCATCATTATTCAGTGCTTACATCAAGTGTTACATCCTCATGGGAGCCTCCACTGACCCTCCTGACCAGGACAAAGTCTCTCACTAAAACTCTCACAGCATCCTGAATCTCTTCCAGAGGGACATTCACCACAATTGCCAACTTTCATTTGTGTGATTATTTACATGATGCATGAAAATAGGAACATGTATGATTTAGTTCACCACTACCTAGCACCTCCCATTTGTTGAATGAATAGATGGATAAAAAATGGCTCCTCATTGAAGGTACATAACCCTGATCTTGAGGGATGAATAAGAATTTGTTGAATAGAGGAAAGGAGGAATAAAAACACTCCAGAAGAGGAAATAGGATAGTCAAAAGTCCCAAGACAAGGGGCACCTGGGTGGTTCAGTGGGTTAAACATCTGCCTTCAGCACAGGTCATGAACCGAGGGTCATGGGATGGAGCCCACTTCTCCCTCTCCCTCTCTCTCTTCCCCTGTTCCACCCCCGCTCATGCCTGCTCATGCTCTCTTACTCTCTTTCTCTCTTAAATAAATAAATAAATAAATCTTAAAAAAAAAAAAAAGTCCCAAGACAGAGCACCTGGGTGGCTCAGTCAGTTGAGCATCAGACTATTGGCTTCAGCTCAGGTCATGATCTCAGGGTCATGAGATTGAGCCCCATGTCAGCCTCCAAGCTCAGTGAGGAGTCTCATTGAGATTCTCTCTCCCTCTCCCTCTGCTCAACCCCCCCTCGAATAAATAAATCTTTAAAATTACCCCCCTTGAATATAAATAAATAAACCTTTAAAAAAAACAAAGTCCCAAGGCATGTAAGGGAAAAGTGTGTTTAGAGAAAGTTTAGCATGGCTGGTATAAAAAACAAGTGATGGGAGATGGGGGGAGATGGGTGATGGAAGAAAAGATGGAAGAAAAGCAGCAAATAAGGCTGGTGAGGGTTGGTGCCTGATTGCAAACATCCTTGAACACATGCTAAGGGATTTAGACCTGCTTTTCTCTGTGAATGTGGAGGATCTGTATGTCTAAGCAGAGAAAAGTCATAATCAGAAATGCAGAATGAGGGTTGAAGCAAGAACATACCTTCTGTCTTTAAAAATTTTAGTATCATATTAACAACTATTTGTACTTCCAGAGCAAAATTTTACTCGTTCATTATAGAATCAAAGAAGTTAAAATTACAAAAACACCTTGAATAATGTTTCAAATAAGTACAGTCTTAACTATCAGATATTTTTCCTATTTCCAATGATTGTCCCCCAGATGATTATTAATCACATTCCAGTGAACAGATGTCATATGACCAGTGGGGAAAAAAAACTGGCTACACAGAAAATTGGTTACCTGATCACTCAATAGGGGGACTCTAATTTCAGCTCAGTGTAAGTTACTCCTACTACATTGATTATAATAGCTATGGTAGGATTTAGTTTTATCTAGTTCTTAAAATAAAACTGTGCTTCTCAAATTCTTTGGTCTTAGGGCCCCTTGACACACTTAAAAATTACTGAGGACTTCAAAGTACTTTTGTTTATGTGGGTTTTATCTGTAAATATTTACCATACTAGAAACTACAACTTAAAAAAATTTTTTTAAGATTTTATGTATTTATTTATCTTAGAGATAGAGAGAAAGAGTGTGAGCAGGGGGAGGGGCAGAGGGAAAGAGAGAATCTCAAGTAGTCTCTGTGCTGAGCTCTGAGTCCAATGCAGGGCTTGATCTCATGAACCTGAGATCATACCTGAGCCAAAATCAAGAGTCAGATGCTTTACCAACTGAGCCACCCAGGTAACCCAACAACTTAAAAATTTTTAAACAACCTTTTTTCTAAAAACAAACAAACAAACAAAAAAAAAAAAACCATAATAGAAGACAGCTGGATTCTCTTAGTTTAATCTGACTTTAAGCTATATAACATTTAATCTGCATTTAATCTGTTCTAATATGTTGTTTTGGTTGAAACAAATGAATGAAATCCTGCCTCAGATATATAGTTAGAAGAGGAAAGAGTGTTTTAATGCCTTCTTCAGATAATCATGACAGTATCACAACCTGACAAGCAAAAGTTTCTTTTTTTAATATTTTATTTATTTATTTGATAGAGAGAGAGCACAAGCAGAGGGAGATGGAGAAGCGAGGCCAATGCAGGGCTTGATTCCAGGACCCTGGGATCATGACCTGAGCCAAAGGCAGTCGCTTAACCAACTGAGACACCCAGGTGCCCCAACAAGAAATAGTTTCTTAAAGATTAGCTGCAATATGGAGTATGAAACCATATCAATGAATCTTCCATGTGCTGTTACATTAAAATTCTGTCACCTCTTGGCACTTTGAATGGAGCTTTTCCCCCTGCATGTTTAACATCACTCATTGGTCATATGGAAAGTATCAGTTCACTGAGCTGTGCAGGTCTTCCAAATTTTTACACATCTAACATAATCTGTATATATTATACATAAACATATTATATACATATCATATAATGATATAATGACACCATATCAAAAAATCTCACTCATTATATCACCACTAACCTTATCAGAAAATATTTTTTAATACTGGGAAGCTGTCAAGCTCTTCGTAACAGATACAAGATTTCAAAAATCTACTTCTACTAGAAAGCTTAAATTCTATTATTAAGAACAAATTCCACCGTTGTGTTCTTTGAAGTGACAGGCTCACTTTGTTAATTTTGAGAAAATGTCTCCCAAATACCCAAGTCTGAATAACTATAACTTGTCATTTTTCAATGAAAAGATTGTTCTATTAAAAGCATATCTAGTTCAGTTTGAACTCAAAGAAGTGCACACTTTCTTTTTTAGACAACCACCATACTTCAATTTGCAGCAGAAGCGCATTATCCATTACTTCCCATTTTGTCACATAGCATAGAAAACACACAAACCAAAGTACTCAACGGTCAAGACTGAATAAGATTAATCATTTCTTCCTACTTCATTAAGACAACTTTATGTGAAAGCAGAATCATTTTTTTACTGCAAGTACGTGGTGGTGAAGAATACAATAGCTGCTAGTGTGTTTTGGTGCTCTGCCTTGATTTTTGCTTAGGCACCAGCAGTTTTACCCATCACTGCTTTTGTACATTCAGTGAAAATGTCAACAGAGACCAAAAGGCAAATAATATGTTAAGTATTATTATGAAAAGCGTTTTGGCTTCGTGAACCATGCAGAAGAATCTTGGGACATCCAGGGATCTGTGAACAACACTCTGAAAACCACTAATATAGAAATTTAGCACCCTAATGGTTTGCTTTACAGTAAATAATGGGGCTCAGCC
Source organism: Phoca vitulina (assembly GCF_004348235.1). Classification (NCBI taxonomy): domain Eukaryota; kingdom Metazoa; phylum Chordata; class Mammalia; order Carnivora; family Phocidae; genus Phoca; species Phoca vitulina. The sequence goes on from NW_022589723.1 coordinate 7,966,290, forward strand.
TACAGCCTAATCCAATTCATGGTTTTACCGTGTTCAAAAATGTCTACCTTTGCATGTGTTTTCACTACTTCAAGAGCAATATGGTATGAGTAAATGATGACAAGTCAAATGAAAATTAAAAAAAAAAAAAGCTTGGTGGCGCCTGGGTGGCTCAGTCGTTGAACGTCTGCCTTCGGCTCAGGTCATGATCCCAGGGTCCTGGGATCGAGCCCCACATCGGGCTCCCTGCTCCGCGGGAAGCCTGCTTCTCCCTCTCCCACTTGCCCTGCTTGTGTTCTCTCTCTCTGTCAAATAAATAAACAAAATCTTTAAAAAAAAAAAAAAAAAAGCTTTCTGGTGACTCATCAGTTTTGGTCATTGCAAAGGCTACCCATTGCTTGTAGGGCAAAGAGTCATTTACCCCAAGTCTATCTATGGTTGCTGTCACCAAATGATCCATTTAGTGACTCTCTCAGCAACCAAGGCCAGTCAATGACAGTGGGTAAGCAATTTTGGAAAGTTTTGTTAAATGTCATTTCCCTAAATAGCTTTTCAGATAAACAGAGCTGAAAAGAAAAGTAAGGGGGTGATGTAGGCCTTCCCTTCATTAATTGAAGAAGTAATACTTCAAACAACAACATCAAAATACTTTTCTTCTCTAGTGATTGACTTCATAACACGGTTATTCTGACCGAGCAGGGCCCAAGATTTCACCTAATACCTTATCAAAGTGATATGTAAATAAAGTCAGACCAAGGCTTTTCAAAGGAATTGCCCGGCCCATGCTGAAAGCTATAGGGAAAGTCAGCTGATTCATCCCAGGCATTTTGGAACTTGCCAACAAGCAGAGGCAGGAGGAGTAGAGCATGTGAAAAGCCATTTGAGAATGGTTCTGCCAACAGGGCAGGCACAAACCATGTTGACTTTTGTGGTTTCTCCAATTCATGTTGGAGCAAGGGCTTGAACCTCAGTTCCACAGAAATCCACACTGGGTGGATTTCTATGAGTTATGACCATATGTGAATATAATAAGGTCACCTGATTTGTCCATAGTTACAATGAAAGGAAAGGAAGAAATATTTTTCTATTTTAATGCCATAAGAGCATAGGAACTATGCTTCAGTCATTGATCCCTAGAGGATAACCAATGGCAAAGCATGAGTATGCAGTCCCAGTGCAGAGAGGAGCATTTCCTTTGATTGACTGATTTTTATTTAGAATCATCTTATTTGCCCACATGTTTGAGGTCACAGATGTACAGGCATGGGGGGGTTAATGTTAGGCTCTTGGGCACTTCCCTTACCTATTTCTCAGTATATTTACAACCCCTTGAACTGCTCCTTATGGTAGGTATGTCCCAGAAAGTCAAGTTATTCAATAAATCCAGCACCATCTGAGTCAGTATGACTGTCTTAAGAAATATCTAATTGTAAAACCCCAACCCTAACAAAAAAAGCCCAATTTGTTACCCTGGCATAGGCCTCTGTAATCAAGACCTCACCTACCCCTGTAACTGCATATCCCTTCATTTCTTCATAGGTATTACAGGTTTCAGAATCTTGGAAGTGCCGGCAGTATCCTGAATGCCTTCTTGAACACCCACCCCCAACCTTCTTCTTGGCACTTGCTGTTCTGGAATGCCCTCTCTGCTTTTCTGGTAGAATTCCTCATGTTTTTAGACTTGGCCAGATCTGGGCACCAACCTTCAACTCCCATAGTATTCTGTGCCAGCCCTTCACACTACCTTGTCACTTTGCTCATCTGTCTCTTCCATTACTCCGGGTTCCTTGAGAGCAGAGATTTTGTCATTAATGTCCATGAATCTAGCAAAAAAAAAAAAAAAAAAAAAAAAAAACGAACACATGGTAATATCCCAATGGATGCTGGCCAAATACTTGTAAATATAAATATCGGATTGTAATCATCCCTTTTACAATCATCTTAAACAATCAATTTGAGTTTCTCACTATAAATGAGTTCTTTCCTAAAATATAACTTTATCCATAATCCCAAATCACCATCTCCTTTTATAGTTGATTCTTGAACAACACAGGTTTGAACTGTGTGGGTCCACTTATATGGAGATTTTTTTAATAAATACAGTACAGTATATAAGTGTATTTTCTCTTCCTTACAATTTTCTTAATAACATTTTCTTTTCTCTAGCTTACTTTATCATAAGAAAATGGTACATAATACATATACCGTACAAAATATGGGTTAATGGACTGTTTATGTTACTGATAAGGGTTCCAGTAAATAGTAGGTTATCAGTAGTTAAAGATTTTAGGAAGTCTAAAGTTATACAGCAATTTTTGACTGTGCATGGGGTTGGCGCCCCTAACCTCCACACTGTTCAAGAGTCAACCGTACTTTCTCTTTTGGAACAGTCTCTCTTCATTTCCAAAATTAAAGGATCTTTCTTTATCTCCTCCCACCTCACTTACATATATCACTGGTCATTATCTGCCTTCTCAAGATATAAATAATTGAGGTTACCTCATTTATGGGTGTGCAGAGCTAAGTCTCTACAAATAGCTGAAGATTTAAAATATTTTTTTCTTAATGATCTTAAAACCATAATCAAGGCAAGTTGTGGTTTGGGGTCAGAGGAGGGCAGGCAGGAGAAGGAGAATGGGAGTGGGCTTGCCTTCCAGGCAGTCTGATGAGTCTTGGAAAGATTAGGTTGCCACCAGAATCCAAGCTCTGACTTTGGGCATGTCTCTGGCAGCCTCTCTTCTCTGACTTTCCCCCCTAGCTTCTTCAGGTGGGCCTTGTTTGGGTCCAAAGAAGCACAGAGTAAACATTAATTTGAGGCAGCTCATCCTAATGATGGTAGCCGTTATGACTTCGATTTTCCTTTTAAGCCTTGAAAGACATGAATGTTACAGATAGAATAGATTTGAGACTTTTTTGAGGAGGAGACTGAGCCCTGGGGAGGTGAAGTAAATAGTTTGACTACAAGTTCTCCTTAGAAGGAGAGGAAAGGAGTAAACCAAAAAAAAACAAGAGAAAAGACCTGTACAGCAATGAGCAACCCATACACCTTTAGCTGTGTGCATTTACAGCACTGTAAGCTGCCTTACACTGTTTCTTTTTAAACCTACCCAAATGTTAATATTATAATATGTAAGGAGCAATGCCTGAGTTCTCATTCAAGTTCTCAGATTCTTGAGTTAGTAATCTAAATTATAAGAATATTCATTTTTTACAGAATTGAATAAAGTTTTTATTTTAAATGTAAAAACACATGGCTCATAAATATTTTATTTTTCCTGAACTAACCTACATGTCATCATGTTTACCTTCACTGGGCTGGAAAACTGGGGAAACTTTATAGAAATATTTGACTAGAGGTACAAGAATATCTTTTCTATCTGTACTGGATGCTCCAATACAACAGTTCTACCTAAATCTTAAATTCTTTAGGTTGTAGACATCTTATCTAGACACCAAACTTGTATTTATTTTAACCATTTTTACCAAGGACACCACTTCTTCCTTCGTTTTTCTATTCTTTATGTCAGTGGACATGAGCATAATATCCAAAAATAGCTTTCCAGACAAACACATTAGAAAAAATGTAAAAGAGGATGAGCATATTTTATACCTGTAGTCCTTATGCTGACGCCCTTCAGGCCTGCTTCCTGATTTCTGCCAGGACTTGGCTCCCTATGCCAGAGAAAAGTAAATTTTCAGAACAGTGACCACAGCCCTGGCTAAATAGTGTTTCACTACAGTGGTGGAATATGTGCAAACCAAATGTTTTCTTCAACTCTCCAGTACTTCACATAATCCAATGTGAAGGAAGGAGGTCAAGAAGCATCAGCTCCAGGCTGATCATCTGTTGATGTTTCTCAGTAATGACAAAGAATAAATTCACCCTCTCCCTGTGAGATAGGAGTCTAAGACTTTGTCCCAAGAGTGGGTGTTCTCATACAAGAGGACTTGCTGGAGAGGCTCTTGACTCCTATGATAGTGTAAAGCCTTCCAGACTAATTCTGAGGGAAACAGATGCCCTCAGTAAAGGAGAAGAGAAGCCTCAGGAGCAGGAAGGAGCAGCTTAGAGCAGTTGTGTGGATAATTCACACAGAAAAAGCTCCAAACACTCATTTCATTAGAACAGACTGTAAGGTTTAACATCACTTAGGTCAGGAAAATGTCAGTATTTCAAATCTGGACATAATAGTATTAGCATCAAATCAAGCCAAAAAGGTCAAGCAAGTCAGGAGTAAATAGGTGAATTGTGTCTGAAACAGAATTTTTGAAGAAATCAGGTTGACTCAGTACAGAGATTTTAAATATTTAACCCCAATCTTGTTATAAATGTAAAACAGCTGCTTTTCTTTTTTCCTTAAAAAATTTATTTTTATCAAGCAAAACAATTCTAAGAATGCATTTTCTAGCAATTGAAATGATTAACATCAACATTCTATTTATAATATATAACCACACAGAAAAAAATAGCATAACGGCAGGATAATTTACTTAATTCACAAATTCTTTGTTATTTCCCATAGAGTGAGCCTCACATCTGGAAAAGCTCATACAATTAAATAGTTTGTCCAAAAAAGACTATCAGAAGAAATTCCAAATTGATGTGTTTTTTTTTTTTGCATTGTTGGTTGTATCTAATGGAAAGCTTTTGAACAAAATAATATATTAATAAAGGAGGAAAAAAAAACACATTCCATGTTATAGCTTCATAGGACCTGAAAGGACTGAAGTCTGTTGGAGATTGTTTCCTGCCCTAAATTTAGGATTGCACCAAAACAATTCTAGAGAGTTCACCGCCTAACTATTTAGGAATGGAACTCTAGGTTGCCAACAGTCATGTGTCCTGGTGATTCTTTGCGGCCATGAAGGCTTCCTTTGTTCATAACTTGAATCCGTCCCATTGTCATTTAAGCCCATTATTTTCTCCCTGAGCACAAAGCCACTAGACAACGTCACAGAGCGCGCAGCCTCCTGCTGCTCTCCTAATCCCTACAAATGCACAGTGGTCACCACCAAGGGAACTCATCTTTCTGCTCTATAGATGAATGAAGATGAAGATGCTCCGTAGATGCTCTGTAAATGAAGTGGCAATAGCTTAGAAGTGAGAGAAGTTAAAGGAAAGAAGGAGGAAACTGCTTTTTCTCATCAGGAAAGAACATTGCATGGCAATGCCACTTCACAAAATTAGCTAACACGTCACAGTAGTTAATTGCATGGCTTTGGAGGAACGATTGTTTTAGGCATCTTACTCCCAGTCTTAGGAGAGAACAGTATTATGATTTGGCAGAGGAGGAGACAGACTGTATTCACTTTGCAGTAGTGACGGGAATGACACCAGGCAGAGGCTTATCATTTTTGCCTTTATGATTTTTCCTGACCTCCCTATCTATGTATGGCCCTACCTTCACCCCACTGTTGTTAACTAACATAGCACTGGGTTTATTTTATGCTTAACATTTATCATGATCTGTAATTAATTTTTTTAAATTGGTTTTTTGCCTCATCTTCACCCTAGAATATTATTCCAGGAAGCAAGAACATTATATGTTTATCATCTTTATATCTGTATCACAGGTTGTACCTATTCTTAAAAAATATGAAGAGAATGAAAGAATGAATGTATAAACAAATACCAGTCTTTAGGACCCATTTCTCCTCTACTCTGTGGCTTTGGAAACTTCATCCTCTCCCCACCCATCCCTCTGCAGCAGGAGTCCTGGGAATCATACTAGCCTTCACTGCCTTTCATCCACAGAGAACTGCGGACAGAGCTCGTCCTCCAGGTCCCCATGGGGTGTGTCTACCCAGCCAACACCAGCGTTCACTTGCTTGCAGTTTCTTGTGTTTCATTTTGAGCATATCCACAGTCTCAGGTTTCTGTTTGCAAGGCCAGACCACAAAAATTAAGTTAATTGAGGCATTATGGCAAAAGGATTTTTCTTCAAGGATGAGTTTATAAATTTCTCCAGTCTCGTGGATGTTGGCCCATCCTTTAAGCCCAATCCTTTCCTCTCCCTCTGTACAAAAATGAAGGAAAAATGGGCTGCTATGGAAGAGAGAAACAGAGGACTGTGTGGGCATGTGATTATTTCTTAAGGTGGAAGATGAACTAAAAACCACATAATGGCTTCCTCTTTAAGTAAATGATATAAATGAGAAGCTGAAGCTGAAACCAGTAAGTCCATCTTTCAGAAAAGCAAGCTGTAACTTGGCGTTAGCAAATACAGTCTGCCATAGCTTGTGGAATATTAAAAAGGCACATGGTGAAAGTAAACAAAGGAACATTTGGATCTCAATGTGATCTATTGGTTAGGAATTGTTAGTGTCGTTTTCAGGCACTGACTTAGGTGATGCTTCTATATTTTCCTATCTTTATTTGCAAGTTGCAGTGCATGTGCTATAGTGGAGAGAACAGGGAACATGGCAAACAGAGAGGACTTGAAAAATCTCTGGTAAAAGAATACAAAGTCAAGTAACAGGAGTGTTGTCCCAGTGCCACTTACATGTGACCTTGGGAAAATGATTTAATCTTTGAAAATCTCAAAATCCTAATTTGTAAGATGCTCTTCTCTGCCCAACTTAGAGGTTTGTGGGCAAAATCCAAATGACATAATGCATATAAAAAGACTTTACAAATTATAAAGGAGAATTTAAATGTGAGGTATATTATCTTTATCATTATTATTTTGTAAGGAAATATATTATGAACTCATCGAGTTCCTATTCAATAAATACCCACCTAAGTATAGGACAGAAACTAGGTATGGTACTAGTTTTGTCTTTTCCCCAATTTTTGGTATTCCATAATTTTAGAAGAGTAATGCATTTTATTTATTTATTTGAAATGATCATGGCTCATTTTATTTTGCCTATTAATGGAGTGTGTTGGCTAGTAGTAATGCCAAAGGTAAGCTGACAGCAATCTCAATAAATCTAAAGGGAATAATGCATTTTAACTGTAAAAATATAAACGAAACAAATGAATAAAAAATATTTAAGTCCTTTACCTATTCCCCATTCCAAGCACACTCTCAGGAACAAATTCAATCTGCAGTTTGATATGCAATATTACTGAGCTCACACAGTATGTACACCATATAAATTGTATATATTACTTTTTCAAAAATCTAATCACATTACGCATATTGCTCTGCACATCAGTAAACCATGTCTCATAGAATCCTTCCCTATCTGAATACATATAGATCTGCCTCATTGTTTTTAATGGCTTCATAATATTTCATAACACCATTTCTCTCAATGAGCACAGCTGATGACTCTAGCAATAAAGTTGATTAAATCATTTTAGTGAGATTAAGGGTATGGGGGAGAAATACTATTTTTCTAGCAGGAGTACTACCGGCATGACTAGCATCCTATAGACTCAGAGGAGATTCTATAACTTCTTGGTGGCTAGCCGCAGGGAGAACAGCTCTTCTTCCTCGTGTCTCACTGGACCCTCTTTTGTTCAGATACTGTAAGAATGCTTACAAAATATGATTTAGCAAAGTTTCCTGGATAAAGTATTAGGTGGAACAATCAGTCCTGGTTCCACCTGATGGTTTGATGTGAGAAAAAAGTCAGAGTTTCCCAGTATCATACTTTTTCCTCTTTTTCATAATGGTGTCCACAGATGCTCTTAACCCCCTCACAGGACTACTGTGAGGCTCAAGGAGACCACGCAGTTGAAAGCCATTGGGGCACATACAGAGAGATGCTATGAGAATCCTGGAGATTATCTTCATAGTTAGCAATGTCTGTGGAGCCCATTTGTCTCCATGCTCTCTGTAAGAGTCTGCATGTGAACACCTCAGTAGACCTATAGGGAGGTATTATTATCTCCAGTTTAGAAGGACATCGAAGCCTAGAGAAATTAAGAAACTTGCCTAAGACCCTACTCTGCTTCTGTGGCAGTGGAGGGCTTCAAACTCAGATCTGCCCAGCTCCAAACCCTGTGTCCGGCTGTCAGAACCAAGGTGTCGTCCAGCTGGTGACAGTTTCAGGTGAAGTTCCAGGAATTCTACCCTCAGGGCTGGTGACGGTGCTTCCTGTCTAGGGCCTGCACTGAGCCCAGAGTGTTTTCCTCAGTCTGACAGGGTTCAAGGTCTTCCAGGAGGAATAAGTGGGTATTTACAAGTTTTTGTCATGTTGTGGCCATTCTTCATCCACACTGGAGGTCCTGGCAATGGACCTGAGGGGTCATATAGGTTTTGTGGAGCTTTAGTTCTTTAACTGGATTTTGCCAAGTACAGTAAAGGAAGTACTGTCCTATTCTCAAAGTGTCTCCTTCTGGGGTTTCAGAAGCCTGGTCAAAGTCATGAAGGAACATCTGAACCCACAATGGTGACATTAGAGGCAGTGTTCTGGATTAATCAAAACAGATACTTCTTTAACTCCTCTCCAAATAATTCCTGGTACTGAAGGCATGTTCCAGGTTTAAAGAAGCAGAGGGATTCCCAAAAAGCAATCTGGCAGTTTAAGTAGACCCCCACAGACTGGTTAACAAGGGCACGAAGGGGTCTCCACCACTAGGCACACTGTTCGTCTATGAACTGAATCAAATTGTTTTGTACAGTTCTAAGGAAGGTGGGGAAGGGTGGAAAGGATGCATACTGACAACAGCCCAAGGGGGTTCTAGCACAAAAAAATCCACAAAGGGCCAACAATGACACTGCATCATTCCTGGTTTTGCAGACAAGCACAGCACACAGAGGACTCACAGGGTAAGTACAAGCCCAAAGCTGCCAAACCATCATTTGACCTTTGACACCCGAGCATGGGGCTTTCAAATGCCTTCAGGTTAAGGATGCTCCATGCCTGCCTGTGACTGTCAGAGCCTGTCATGGTGGCTGGATAGGCCTCCAAACCTCCAAGGCAGCATGAGAGGGGGACTGTCCTTAAACTGCCACACATGTCTGACTCCTGCAAGCCGGCACGCACCCACAGCCACTGGGGGCCTGGCCGCCAGGAGCTCCTTGTACTGCTCTGCCCCTGCTGCAGCTTTCCCACCTACTCAAACACATCCATGGCTATGGAAATACCTTGCAGGCAACCCCGCACTGTATATCATCTAAATTTGTGCATGCTGTCTCAAGAATATGCATTCTCAGGGGCGCCCGGGAGGCTGTCATTTAAGTGTCTGCCTTTCAGCTCAGGTCATGATCCCAGGACCCTGGGATGGAGCCCCGCATCGGGCTTCCTGCTCAACAGGAGGCCTGCTTCTCCCTCTCCCACTCCCCCTGCATGTGTTCCCTCTCTCGCTATCTCTCTCTCTGTCAAATAAATAAGTAAAATCTTTCAAAAAAAAAAAAATGCATTCTCAGGAGCTAAATGAGCACAAGACAAGTGTTATCATGTGTATCATCTGTTCATGCAATCATTTGTTCATTCATTAGCATATATCTGTCATGTGCTCACCACGAATGCAGAAGGCACTCAATAAAAATTAGTAAACAAAGATGTTTGATTTGATTTAAAAATATATTTAGGAGACTTTGGTTAATGTTTTCATGTTTGACTTTTACCCACTCCAACCACCATTCCCACAAGAATATTCACCAGTTGGTGAGCTGGAAAATGCTCTCAATCTCCCAGGTTTTCCATTTTGAAACTATAAAGAGGGTCGTGCCTCACAGCATTGTTGTGAGGCTTCAATAATTCCATCTTTGGAAAGTTTATAAATTGCAACACAATATGCAAAGTCGTTTGTTAATGCTACTAACAACCATATGTCTAGTACTGTATTGTCCCCACTTTGTCCAATATTATATTTACAAAAATAAAGATTTTTCCAAAGAGAGTTATACAAATCTCTGCACTACTGGCTGTGTCTTTCGTCAGATTTGTTTTTCAAGATATCAAAACAGATAAAGGGAATATTGCTTCCACAACGGATTCTGCTTATAGTCTGTTCATCAGGAAAAAAGATCTGTCAAGACCAGCATAAGATGACATGTAGCTAGCTTTTCCTTACCTTCTCTTAGATTCCATCTCTGTGAACAAGAATCATTCATGGTCCAAGCTGTATATGCTCAATTTAGAATGCTGATTCCTGATGCTTTTCCTTGCACTTCGCCATAAAACTTGGGCCTCTGGAATATTCTCCTGACACATCAGTAAATAATTCTGAGTGGGATAAATCAGTATTTCGATCCCCTCTTAATGGTCTGTAACTACCTTTTTCATGGAGTGTCTACTTGTACTTATGGAACACAGGATAAAAAAACTTCCTTGACAAAAATGGAAGCATTTTATTGTCTCAATAAAGAGTTGCTTTTACAGATCATTTTATTATCTATTTTATTTATTTTCAGAAAGAATAGTTTGGGCCAACTTCTAAAACCAAAATTATTTTTCCCAGGTGCTTCCTAAATTTAAATGCTGTATATCCAACAATATTATATAAGAGGTAAGTGTTTGGCAAGTTGGACAATTTTGCAGGATGTCACTTAAATTTATAATTGTCTAGAATAACTCCACAGACAATGACATGTTTTTTTATTGTTTGCTGATAACATGGATTTTGCATCTGATTCTCTCTTTTTGCTTTGGATCCTACTTAAGATTTCAGTGTTGTTTTTTTTTTGTTTTTTTTTTTTGTTTTTTTTTTAAATTTTTTATTGTTATGTTAATCACCGTACATCATTAGTTTTTGATGTAGTGTTCCATGATTCATTGTTTGTGTATAACACCCAGTGCTCCATGCAGAACGTGCCCTCTTTAATACCCATCACCAGGCTAACCCATCCTCCCACCCCCTCCCCTCTAGGACCCTCAGTTTGTTCTTCAGAGTCCATCGTCTCTCATGGTTCGTCTTCCCCTCCTGCTATCTTCTTCTTTTTTTTCTTAACATATATTGCATTATTTGTTTCAGAGGTACAGATCTGTGATTCAACAGTCTTACACACTTCACAGCACTCACCGTAGCACATACCCTCCCCAATGTCTATCACCCAGCCACCCCATCCTTCCCACCACCCCCACCCCCACTCCAGCAACCCTCACTTTGTTTCCTGAGATTAAGAATTCCTCATATCAGTGAGGTCATATGACACATGTCTTTCTCTGATTGACTTATTTCGCTCAGCATAACACCCTCCAGTTCCATCCACATCGTTGCAAATGGCAAGATCTCATTCCTTTTGATGGCTGCATAATATTCCATTGTATATATATACCACATCTTCTTTATCCATTCATCTGTCAATGGACATCTTGGCTCTTTCCACAGTTTGGCTATTGTGGACATTGCTGCTATAAACATCAGGGTGCACGTACCCCTTTGGATCCCTACATTTGTATCTTTGGGGTAAATGTCCAGTAGTGCAATTGCTGGATCATATGGTAGCTCTATTTTCAACTTTTTGAAGAACCTCCATACTGTTTTCCAGAGTGGCTGCACCAGCTTGCATTCCCACCAACACTGTAGGAGGGGAAGCACCAAATTCTTTTTTTTTTTTTTTTTTAATTTTTTTTATTGTTATGTTAATCCCCATACATTACATCATTAGTTTTAGATATAGTGTTCCATGATTCATTGTTTGTGCATAACACCCAGTGCTCCATGCAGAACGTGCCTCTGAAACAAATAATGCAATATATGTTAAGAAAGAAAAAAAGAAGAAGAAGAATGTAGCAGGAGGGGAAGAATGAAGGGGGGGAAATCGGAGGGGGAGAAGAACCATGAGAGACGATGGACTCTGAAAAACAAACTGAGGGTTCTAGAGGGGAGGGGGTTGGGAGGATGGGTTAGCCTGGTGATGGGTATTGAGGAGGGCACGTTCTGCAAGATTTCAGTGTTGTTTAGCAACCTTATGGTCCTCTCTGCCTGATAAGTTCACTCCCCACACTTCTTCATCCGCTTTCTGCTCCTGAAGACAGATGGCCCTGTGTAGATAACGTGAACTGCTCTCAATCCCCTTGGTTTCCAATTCTCTCCAGTTAATGGGAAGGGCCAGCAGGATATGGTAGGGAGGAAGGAGAGTGAACTCAAGATATTTATTTCCCCAGACCTGTCCCCGTGAGGTCACCTCAGTTTGGCTGTGTCTCTTAACAGAGGTCTCTGGTCCTCCCAAGGACCTCTTGAGACAGCCTGCTCTACAGATTCTCTTCTCTGGGTTGTAGGAACCTCCTCCTTCTCTCAAACCTTCAAGCTTAGGAGTAAAATGTCCTTGAAGTTTCACCTGCAATCCCACCTGTTTAAACTCTCCTTAAATTATCTACTTTGAATTGGTCATCTATTTTCCATTCAGACTTTGACTGATACAGACCCACTAGTTCACACTTTTGCTATCTTTTACTCTGGCTCCCTTTCTTCTTGTAAATTTTCTTATTCCATTCCTTTTTCTTTTTAAAACCACCTTAAATATAAAATGTGTGTGTGGGGTGTGTGTGTGTGTATGTGTGTGTGTGTGTGTATAATGTGTATATAAAGTAAAAGAACTTTAAATATATTTCATACTATTATATAAAATATATAAATATACTTAGCCTTTAATACAACCTTAAACCTCACAATTTTGTTTCTACTTCACCTTTGTATAAACAAAATAGACAAAACAAGATTTTATTTATTATTTTGCAACCTTTTAAGGGATGTCAAATCTTTTTAAAAATGAGGTAGAGATGTCATCAAGTTAAAGGAAAGAAAAATGGGAAGTAAGAAACAGAGTCCTTCACTGTGAGTACTGTCAAGGTCATTATCCTCACTACCATTGACAAAAACACTGAATGCTCTTTTTATGTAATATAGGCTCTGAACTAAGTTATTTACATTCACCATTTCATGGAAGCCTCAAAACAATCCCATGAAACAGACATGAATCATCTCTCCATTTTACAGATGAAGAAGGTGAGGGGCGGGGAGGGTGGTGCGTTAAGTAATTTGCCCAAAGGCAGGAATTCAACTGACTTAAGTCAGACTTTGTATTCAGATAGTAATAATCATGACTTCTCCACATTTTATATTTTGAAATGTAGCACTTTTGAAAACTAATCAGTAAAGCAGATAAAGATATTTTGGAGCAAACTGTCAAGCAAATATCAATACTACAGTTTTAGATAATTCTCACTAATCTTGATCATTTTCTTTTTCAAATTCCCTGAATCTTGGCTTGGAATCAGAACCTCTTCTTGGCCATTTGTGCTTACTCCTTTGACCAGCCTTCCATCCGAGTACCTTTCTAAGGGTCCTATCTCTAAGCTTTCTGCTCTATTCCTTTTTGGCTCCGTTATTAGAGATCTATTTCCTCTCTTAGGTGATTCAACCTTTTCAAATAACAGCCTTCGGTTAGTCTAAGACAGAACTTTTCTATTTCCTGCAACCACAAACAACTAAAGGTACAAAGAAATTTGTTTTGAGAACACAGAGCTGACCAATCAGAAGCCAAAACTTTTCAACTTTACTTCCTTTCCCCTTCTCATCAGATTTCTCTCTTATATTAGTTTGAAATAAAGATCTTGAGTTAATAGGAGTCCATCGCAGCTGACCTCCTTGAGAAATACCCTGACAAGGACTTGAGCTCAAAAGTACCTCAAATACAAAATTTGCAGCATAATTCAGAAAATGCCACTCACAGTAAAGGACAGTTGACCATAGTTCTAATGAGGTTTTTTAAACACCAATTTAAATGCCTTTCATTATAACCTTATTAGGATGACAGATGTAACCCTGAAATTTTGATAGCTAACCATACAATTCACCAGCAATATTCAAGAAGACTTTCCAAACATCTGCTTCTATTTATCTCTTTATTTTTCTCAGATTCTCTCTGCACTCATTGGCTGACCTTGACATCACAGCCAAACCCTAAATCAAAGCATTTTATCAATGTCCATTTTTTTCCCAAAGAAGGTCCTGAGTTTTTATTATCCAAGCAATAACATTCCATTTCCAGGACTTCTTATCTTTTCTTTAGCCACATCATAAATAACGGGAATTTTGTGTTGACAAGAAAAGTTCTGTTTTACATTTTGGGAAGAAACAGAGTCAACAAGTTGGATAAAGCCTTTGGTTACTCTCTATAACATGTTGGTACATCTCCTTTCTGCACTATATGGCAGGTAGAAGACTGGGCATACCACATTTGAGTTGTAAATTAATCAAAATTTGATCTTAAATAATACCAAGGGAACTGTCAAGTTTGAAAAGCAGTCAGAAGTCCTTGAAAATAATGATAATCTAATTATATGTATGGGAGGGCATAAAATTCAGGGGTCTCAGAAGGTTAACCACAGAGGGATCACATGGTCCTAAGTAAAAAGTATCAAATTTGTCTTCCAACTGTTGCCCCCAAAGAAGTTCAATGATTTATCCAAGGTCACATAGATGGATTTCTGCCTAAGTTAACCTTCTTCCTGTTTTCCTAGGCACTGTGTCTAAAAACTGAGTGTCTGACTCACCTCTTTCTAAGCCCTAAAGGGACAAAGTTATGTAATTCTCCACAGGTATTTTGGCAGCTTCTTGGGACATCTGACTCAGGGCTCACCTCCATTCTTCTCTGAGGAGTGAATACACTTGCTCTATCAGGCATATCACATGACCAGAGCAAATGGTCACTCCCAGAGCAAGATGATAGCCTTGGGGGACTGAAAGAACAACAGTCTGTGATCCATTTTCAAATTACATTTACTGAGCACCTACTATGCTTCAGGCACTATGCAAGATCTTCCTATAGGGGCCATCTTCCTGAGGTCAGGAGATTTACATATCTGATCTAACTCTACCACTAATTAGAGACCTTGGACCAAACTTTTGAGTCTGTTTTCTCTACATAACTGGAGAAAAGTTACTTGCCATTCTTATCTTCTGGAATTGTTGTATGGGTTAAATTAATTAATGTCAAAACCCTTTTTTGAAATGTTACTGAAATATAATGCACATACAGAAAATCACATAAGTGTATAATTTGATACATTTTCACAAACTAAACACATCAGTGGAACCAGTCCAAGAAACCGAGTATTATCCCAGAAGCCCCCTATAGTGCTCCCTGATGGCCATCAACCTACCAAAGGGTAACCACCATTCTGACTTTTAACAGCCTAAAAATTCATTTTGTTTTTGTATCGTATGTAAATGAATTCATATGCGCTATGCTTTTTATGTAGTTTTTTTGTTCAGCATAAGCAAACATAAGCTCAAACACAAGTTTGTGAATTTTATCCATGTTGTGTTCTTTTGTAGATTCTTCATTCTCATTGCCAAAGGATTCCATTATATGAATAGTCAACATTTTATTTATCATTTTCATTGTTGATGGGCATTTGAGTAGTTTCCAATTTTGGTCTACTACCAATTATAAACATTCTAGTATATGTCTTTTTAGTGAACATATGTACTCATTTCTGTTGAAGAGTAGAATTGCTGGCTCATAGGGTATATGTATATTCAGCTTTAAGAGATACTGCCAAATGGCTTTCTTTGCAAAATGGCAGTTTCAATTTACACTCCCAACAGTAGTGCCTGAGAAATACCAACATTTGGTATTTTCAGAATTTTTTTCATTTTATTTTATTTTTTTAAAGATTTTATTTATTTATTTGACAGACAGAGAGAGAGAGCACAAGCAGGGGGAGTGGCAGGCAGAGAGAGAAGCAGGCTCCCCACTGAGCAGGGAGCCCGACGCGGGGCTCGATCCCAGGACCCTGGAATCATGACCTGAGCCGAAGGCAGATGCTTAACCGACTGAGCCACCCAGGTGCCCCAGAATTTTTCATTTTAATTAAATAAATTATTCTTCACGTAACCTGAGTATCATCACTTTGAATGACTAAATCTTTTTCATCTCAGAGCTCATATTACCACACATTAAGATTTCATATTTCCATATTATACATCTGAGGAAATTTTTACTATTTAACTTTGGGATATGGAGCATCTGGATCTGTGAAAGTTAACTAAAGTTAGAGCCACTGGAATAGAATGTCAATATTTAGACCATTACATAGCAATTAGGGCATCCTAAGTTTGGCTGAATCTATATTAAAACGGATATTTCTCAACTTGTATTATGTCCTAGCAGGTATTAAGAAAGAGTAATGTAACTAAATAATTATTCAGTCTGGCATCACAAGAAATAGAGCTTTGGTTTAAAGAGCTTCTTTAGAAGGTAAACTTCTAGCTTGAAGGAGTCTTATAGATCCCCCAGCCTATGCTCTTATCCTAGAGGCGATAACACTGAGGCCCAGAAAGAGAAGAGACTTTCCTGAGATGCTGGAGGTACCTGGTACCACAGCCAAGACCAAAACCTAAATCCCCAGAGCCTTTCTTGACCTCATTCCCTTCTTCCCTGCTTCAAATTGACCAAGGTTTCTCAAACAGCTGAGAAACAACTCATACAATTGTATGCTGCCACACAACATATGGCCACAGAGAAAACTGACTATGGACAGAGCAGTAGAGGAAAAGGCTGAGGTGAAAACAGTGAGGAGAGAGTGCTGACAGCAGATGAGGGCTCAGAGAAGCCCTGGGGAAGAGAGACCATACAATATCCGATGTGGTCACACCGTCAGGCTGCCCAGAATGACACAGGAAGAGCACATGAAAACAGTCTCTGTCAGTCATCTATCCCTAGCACAGCAGCTTTCTGAAAACTTCCCCACAAGGTTCAGTCTCCTTCCCACCACAAGGTTTTACCCTCTGCCCACACTCCTCCCACAACATTCCCTTGCGCCACTTCTCCCTTCACCCAACTATTTCCTACACATCCTTTAGATCCCTGAGGCTTCTAACTTCAGAGCATATACTGAATACCATATTATTCCTCCCCCCGTGTCTGGCACTTGGTAGGTACATCAGTAGTGATTGATGAATGAATGATGATGCTACTCAGCACAGTTTATACAGTAACAGAGATAGAAATCCTTGCCTTGGTCAACTCATTTTCACTTCTGTTCTTGGCGGCGGGGTGGTGGTGGGGTGAACGGGAGAGGAGGCTGTTGTTGCTATTGTTTAAGTCATTTAAAAACTCTCTCCAAGTATTGATCCTAATATTCAACCAGAGTTGATAACCATCAGGCTTGAGTAATTGTTATTAATTCTGGTTGCACATGAGAATCTTTATTTTTTAAAGAAATTAACAATGACTTTATAGAACTAAAATGCAATGTTGTATTTTTTAATTTTTAAATAATTTGACTTACATAATAGATGTACATAAAAGTTGCAAAGAGAGATACATTTCTAATGTAAGAATAAGTGAGAAGGGATCACTTATTTATAACTATCTCAGAGCCTAGTATGATTTTGCTTCTCTACTCTTTTCTGCAAACCACTGCCTACCATCATCACCCCCCCAAAAAAATTGGGGGTAGAGAGGACAAAACAAAAACAACTTCCATTACAGTATGGTAGAATGACCAGGGAAAAAAGGAGACAGTATCAAGCTAAAGGGGAAAGTATAAAAACAAGGGGATTAGATGACATCAATGCAGTGGTTTTGCTCAGGAGATAAGGAATGTTGGAACATGAATGGCAAATTCCTGTCCTGAGGGACAGTTTCAATTCTGTAATTGTCAAGCATGAAAATATAATAGGGCTTAATCTTACCAAATATAGACCCACCCATAGCCAAGTAAAGGTAATGTACTTTTGTACAATGGTTGGTTTGCCTTTCCCTGCCCACTGTTTTCCATTATCACATTGTGAAAATTCTTCCTGAGAAACAGAAAAGAATAAAGTACAAGGGGAGTTAATAAATTAGATTCTTCTGACATAGCTTAAATAGTTCCTTCACCATCAGGACCTTTAGATCATATTCAGTGAACATCCTACTGGCTTGAAGGAGTTCGTACATTTTGATATAAGTATCAGGTGGCAAATGATATGCCAGAAAATTCTGGCAATTTTTGCTGCTCTGTAAAGTTGAGGTTAAGCATTCAAACTAATTACTTCCTTTTTAGCAGAAAGGGAAGAAGAGCAAAGGGTTAAGAGCGCTGGCATCCTGGCCACTTAGTTCTGTGAACCTGGGCAAGTTATTTCACCTCCTTGTGGCTCAGTGTCCTCATATACAAACCAGGAGTAACAACAGTACCTACTTCACAGAGGTGTTAATAGAATTTAATGAGTTAATACATGTCAAAAGCTTTAAACTGTTCCTGGCATGTAATAAGGGTTCAAAATGTGTAAGCTATGATAGTCATCAGCTGCTTGGCTTACAGATGGTTCTGCTACACAGCACACACTTGTTTTGAAAATGTAAATTTGGAGCTGTTGTAAATGGAATTGATTCCTTAATTTCTCTTTCTTCAGTTACACTGTTAGTGTATAGAAGTGCAACTGCTTTCTGTGCATTGATTTTGTATCCTGCCATGTGGCTGAATTGCTGTATGAGTTCAATACCATTTACAACAGCTCCAAAAACTATAAGATATATAGGAATAAAGCTAACCAAAGAGGAAAAGGATCTGTATTCTAGAAACTACAGAACACTTATGAAAGAAATTGAGGAAGACACAAAGAGATAGAAAAGCATTCCATGCTCATGGATTGGAAGAATAAACATTGTTAAAATGTCTGTGCTGCCCAGAGCAATTTACACATTCAATGCAATCCCTATCAAAATACCACCGACATTTTTCACAGAGCTGGAACAAACAATCCTAAAATTTGTATGGAACCAGAAAAGACCCCAAATTGCCAGGGGAATGTTGAAAAAGAAAACCAAAGCTGGGGGAATCACGTTGCCTGACTTCAAGCTATATTACAAAGCTGTGATCATCAAGACAGTATGGTATTGGCACAAAAACAGACACATAGATCAATAGAACAGAATAGAGCCCCCTGAAATGGACATTCAACTCTATGGTCAACCAATCTTCAACAAGGCAGGAAAGTACATCCAACGGAAAAAAGACAGTCTCTTCAATAAATGGTGCTGGGAAAACTAGACAACCACATGCAGAAGAATGAAACTAGACCAGTCTCTTACATCATACACAAAGATAAACTCAAAATGGATGGAAGACCTAAATGTGAGACAGGAATCCATCAAAATCCTAGAGAAGAACATTGGCCACAGCAACTTCTTTCAAGACACGTCTCTGAAGGCAGTGGAAACAAAAACAAAAATAAACTTTTGGGAATTCAGCAAGATAAAAAGCTTCCACACAGCAAAGGAAACAGTCAACAAAATAAAGAGGCAACCCAGGGAATGGGAGAAGATATTTGCAAATGACGTTACAGATAAAGGGCTGATAACCAAGATCTATAAAGAACTTATCAAACTCAACACCTAAAAAACGAATAATCCAGTCAATAAATGGGCAGAAGACATGAACAGACACTTCTCCAAAGAAGACATACAAATAGCCAACAGACACATGAAAAAATGTTCAACATCACTAGCCATCAGGGAAATACAAATCAAAACCACAATGAGATACCACCTTACACCAGTTAGAATGGCAAAAATTGACAAGGCAAGAAACAACAAATGTTGGCGAGGTTGTGGAGAAAGGGAAACCTTCTTACAACTGTTGGTGGGAATGCAAGCTGGTACAGCCACTCTGGAAAACAGTATGGAGGTTCCTCAAGAAGTTAAAAATAGAGCTACCTTACAACCCAGCTATTGTACTATTAGGTATTTACTCCAAAGATACAGATGTAGTAAAAAGAAGGGGCACATGCACCCCAATGTTCATAGCAGCAATGTCCACAATAGCCAAACTGTGGAAGGAGCCGAGATGTCCTTCAAAAGATGAATGGATAAAGAAGATGTGGTACATACATACAATGGAATATTACTCAGCCATCAGAAAGGATGAATACCTACCATTTATATCGACATGGACGGAACTGGAGGGGATTATGCTAAGTGAAATAAGCCAAGCAGAGAAGGACAATTATCATATGGTTTCACTCATATGTGGAACATAAGGAATAGTGTGGAGGACCACAGGGGAAGGGAGAGAAAACTGAATGGGAAGAAATCAGAGAGGAAGACAAACCATGAGAGACTCTGAACTCCGGGAACCAAACTGAGGGTTACAGAAAGGAGTGGGGTGGGGGGATGGGATAACCAGGTGATGAGTATTAAGGAGGGCACATGTGGTGATGAGCACTGGGTGTTATACGAAACTAATGAATTGTTCAACACTACAACAAAAACTTATGATGTACTATATCCTGGCTAACTGAACATCATCATCATCATCATCATCATCATCATCATCATCATAATAATAAAAAGAAAACATAAATTTGTCCCAACACAATCAATATATCAGGGAACAATCTGAGCAAATTTCAAGTTTGTTATGTGCACCCATTTGAATTGAGCTATGAAGGAATACACAAAACACACACATGTCCTCACCTAGTTTGTGCCTAGAAGAGCTACCAGCTAACTGCAGTTCACCATGTGTGTGATGAACAACATCCATCCACATACATTGTTACAACTTTTGTTCTGCTATCAGTAACCTCCCTTCTCCCACTTCCCAATAATTTGTCACCTGTAACCCTTTGGATGCTCACTTCTATGAGCCAACTTCAGTCTTTTTCATGGCAAAGTGATGTATTTATTTTAGCATATGTGTTTTTTTCACCATTTAACATGTGTAAAACTGATTTACTATTTTTACTAGATTCCCATCTTTTTTATGTGTCACTGATGGAGTTTCTGTGTTGTACCCCTAACCCCATTTTTCCTATAAGCCCTGTGGTTTTTATTGTGCAACTTTGCACAGTGCTATAAGAACACATATGTTGCGTTAGAGTAGAACTGTCATGAGCATATTTGCCATTCCACAAATCAGTGATGTAATTAGTTAACAAAAAATAAATACATTTTCTACTTACTATATTTGAGCTAAGTAGCATCACAAAGACTACTTTGTTAATACAACTAAACTCAAATAGTATTACAAAACATATATAAAGATCCTTCCTGTGAAATTTTTAGAGCAAAATCTAAGACACTGTTCCACTAATATGAATGCAGTTTCATATGTGTGGCTTTACTCCTACGCCTGACTGGATGCTTCGTTCTCACTTACTAGGAATCCTTATTCAGGTTTCAGATTTCTGCCACTGTATACCCACAAGCTTCTTCCTACAAACATACTCATTGAAGGAATCATTTCTGTGATTTTCTACATTTATTCATTCAGTAACACTGTACAGCCCTATTAGGTCCCAAGTTGAGCATGACAGGAAAAAGAGAAATTGAACACAAAGGTGAGTAAGATACTTTTTTACCCAGACAAACTCAATGCCTTCATAGTCCCAATAGTTATTCCCAAAAGGGTTCAGTTCACTCATGTCATTGAATTAAGCAAATAAATTAATTAAAAAGTAATTTGGCAAGAACACCTATTACTTTCTCTTTTTTTTGTTCCTACTAAAAGGCATTTACAGTAATAGCTACTGGTTAAATAGCTTTAAAAAAAAGAAATATAATAATTCCCCCTATCAACTCCTTTACCACCCATCGTAAGATTTCAAGTACTAACTTGTTGTTGTTGTTTTTTAAGATACCTTTGCTTTAATATTTGGAAATTACATTTTTTTTACAGAATTTTAAATAGAATGTCCTATGTTAGAACATCAACACCTGTCATATAGGAAAGAATGGTTTCTTGAACAGAGGTTACTGACCTTTCTCACATCTCTGTTCATATCTGAACAAGAAATATATTTAATTTCCAAAGAGGTGGAAGGAAGATCAGGATAGGGGAAATGAATGGAGAACACATTTCCAGTAGAGAAAGTGGGAATATCATGAGGGTGTCTCGAAGAGAGTATTCCCAAGAGCTTTTTGATATCCATCTGGTTGACATGACTAAGACCTCATCCTGTGTAAAGGCAGAGGAAGTCACTCTAAGACCACGGGACAGACTGTGTCTTCTTGTACTCTATTTGTATCACTTTAAAGTTCTGAGTCAAATTTCAGGGTTTCACACATGATTAAAGTGAGTCATTTCCACTAACTGAGTTCCTACCTGAGGCTCCTGGAATTCAAATCTTCTTTTCGTACAATCTTAGATTCAGTAGATTATAAATTCTACCTAATTACTTTAGTCTATGGCGGAAATGGGGATATTGAGCAAGAAATCACCACTTTTGAGTCTTCAAACTTTTATTAACCCAAAGTATGAACTTTAAATGTCTCCAATTTCCCAAAGTTTCAGAGCTTGTAAGGAGGTCTTCAATATTCTATACACCACATTCTGCCATACAGCATGCCAGGTGGAGAGAAGTCCAGAAACCTAAGTGACCTAAGCACGGTTTAGTTTGAGCGTTTATTGGCAAGTTCCAAGGACTGGGGTATGGTGTCAGGAAGGAGTCCTGGAAAGCAAGCTCAGTAAACAGGAAAGACAAATCTTCTGTCGGTCCTCATTTCAATGACCTGTTTGCATGTTTCAAAGGCCACTAAGCAGAATGCCAATTCACTGGAAATACTGTGTTATGTATAATGACAGAACTGGAAATTAGGACCTAAATGTTCAGTAATGAACATACTAGACCTCTCCTCTGAAAATATACATAGACTGAGGTTACTAAAATTAAAACAGGTCTTAACCACAGAAGAATTAATCCAGCCTTAAATTTCTGGATAAAATTCAGTGAAAAATATGTGCAAAACAAAATTGAGATCATTCCTGAATAACCAAGTTAAATCTTTTGAGACACTGAAAGAAAAACACTCTCTTTCTATCTTTTTGTCTCTCCCTCTCACACATTCCTCAAACCAGTATCACAAATTACTAAAAAAAAAAAAAAAGTACAAGCATTTAAATTATACAAAATAAATTTAAAATATATCTGGAGTGTAAGGAATTCTGTTGATACTAAAATAAGAACGCACAAAGTCTAAGCAAAGTTCTACCCTCACCACTCCTCCAAATGTAGTTTTTATGATCTGTGTACAGATGTTAATTGGTGGGAAGAAAGTGCCACATGGATCAGAAACCTTATTTTAAAATATTCAAGTAGAAAGAATGCTTTTCCTCTAACTAAATAGTACTGAATTCCAGCAATCAAAAAAGCAAGTAAGGGTAAAGAGAGTGCACAGCCGAGGAGGGAAGGCCAAGACACTACCACCCTGATTGTCAATTGGTCACTTCTTGATCTCTCACTTAAACGACATCAACTTGCATTGCTTTGGATTTCCTTAGAAGATAGAAATGAAATTATCCATCCAAAATTCCTGAATCCCTACAATTCATACACGCACCTACCTAATTCTCCCAATACTCCAGTTTTATAAGGAACGGTTTAGTTCTCATTTAACAAACGAGATCGTGTAAATTCCTGCCACCTGCTGCATATTATGCTCAAATGCCACACTCACTATCACTGCTAGAGATGGTGGTGGTGGGAGTGGAGAGGCAGCTCTGCCCCCGCTGAATCGAAGGATCTAATTTGGCCTTCTAGCTACATTTGAGAGCAGTCTTAGCATGAGCTCTGGGAGCTGCCCGACTATGTTTAGAGAAATAAGTATCCGCAGTACTTCTTAGGTGGTACCCAGGCAGGCACCCTCTGTTCTGAACTTGGCTTCTTTGCTCACACCATGTGACATTTAACTCCTCTGAAAGGAAAGATGTGTTATGTGAAGAATCAAAATGACCACAGGAAATAGCAGTCACCCTGCAATCAGAAATGGCCAAATCCCTGGAGGCTGAAGGTCTACTGAGGCAGGCTGCATGAGACCATCTGTGGGAACACACAGCAGGTGAAAAGCCAAAGATAAAGCCAGTGGTGACCATGATTATTGGAAATGAAGCTGAAGGACAGGACTCATTGGTCTCAACTCAAGCCTAGCTCTAGAAAATCACTCTCAGGGAAAGATAAACTTGGGACAAGATTTAGCATGAAAAGAATCCTGGGCCTTGGATGTTCTTCTCTAAATAGAGTTCAGATGAGTCTTAAAAGTACTCCTACTGACAGACAATCACAATTGTGACTACAAGGTTTCTCACAGTGACACTGGTCAACTCAGAAGAGAATGGGTCATTAAAGCTGAACAACAAGCATAGATTTCATCATTAAATATTCACCTGAGCCTTTGCTCAGTCCTCGATTTAAATGTAGAGGCTCCAACCTAAAGCACACTAAATGGCAAGGCCTTCTCCTCACTCTTCCTAACGCCAAGCTTCCTAACTCCATAGTTCTTCCCCCTCCAACATTTTCTCTCAGGACTAGAGGCCTTTGTACAGTTTTTGTCAGGCCCTAGTTCTGCTTTTCGACAGGTCCTGAGATCCTTAATTAACAGTCACCTGTACCTCATTCCTGAACCAACTGTGATCAAGACAGGGGTCCCACCAGCACATTGTACACAGGAATTTGTCTTCTGCTGTCAACTAGTAGTTCTCAATTGGAGTGATTTTTTTTCCACCCATGGATGTTTGTCAGTGCCTGAAGACATTCATGGTTATCACAACTAAGGGAGTATTACTAGCAACTAGTGGGTAGAGGTTAGGGATGCTGCTAAATAACATGCAATGCACAGGGAAATCCCCCACAACAAAAAATTATCTAGCCCCAAATGTCAACAGTGCTGAGGCTGAGAAATGCTGCTGAAGACCTAGACCCAGGAAGGGGCCATGGGAACTCATGCTCTCACTGATCTAAACTTCACCTTAGCCCCCTATTGTGTTCTCCCTATTGGTTTGATTTCTGCCTCATATACCTGCCCCATGCTCTGGTTCTTCCCAGCTGAATCCGGAATCTTGCCCTGAACATTGCCAGCTTGATTCTGGTCTGACACATCGGCTTTTGCCAGGCGCCTCACCCGGATCTGTAATTGGAGTTCTATCCATACAGACCCACAAAGTCATCACCAATCTAATTTTTTAGTATTCCTGCTGCAAGAGCCCCTACTGCTAATCCCTACCTACCAGATCATCCATAAGAACAAGAACAGTGAAGTCAGCCTTATTCACAGCTCCTTTGGATCCTGTATTCTAGGCTGTTAGGTGGCCTTCTCAGGGACCATTTCCAAAGCTTAGTCAAGTCATTCAACCTGGGTCTCATTTCTCTCCCATCCTCCCAAATCTATGTCACTGAGGTTCCAGAGTGTCTTGAGGCTGAGGTGACTTCCCCAGAATCCTTTGAGTAATATCTCATGAAACAAAACTGAGCACTGTGCTGAAGGCAACACCACACAATTCAGACACTTTAACCCAAGCTTTAGAGCCATGATGATTCAGGCCTGGACACTATTCTAGAATAGTGGTTATTTTTTAAAAGCCACCAAAACTACTGTCTCTCTTGCTCTCTCTCTCTTTAGTAATTATTTCAAATTGTAATGTGATTAGCCATCCCCCAGCCTTCCACTGAAGAACAAGCCCATGACTATTTTCCTAGAAGCGTCAGTCTCATATTCTGCCAGGGTGTTGTGCTGCCCACAGGCACCGTATACAAGCATACCCATGCCTCCCTGCCCTGGCAGAGAAAGGAATTTCCAGGGCAAGTTTGTTCTAGACTGAACCAAAAGACAAAATGAGATAGACAAAGCAGCAGATGGAGAATAGCTGACAGGGATTATTCAGTCCACAAATAAAAATAAGTACAGGTTTTCAGACACTAAGGCACACCTGGGTGGGGTGGTTGCGACAGGTGCTTCTTTGAAACAGGTGGAGATGATAGTTCATCAAACCGGGGCAGGGAGCAGCATGAGACTGCAAGAACCATGACCACTGTGCGGTCAAATCAAGGTGTCAGTAGTGGGGCCCAAAGGCTGTGGAACGTCATCCTTCCCGGTTTCAGCCCATTCTTAAATATGCATTGCTGCTTTAAAATACTAGTTCTACTGGGTTCTGAAGATACTCTGCAAGGGAGGTTCTCAAGAAGTACCGTAGGCACAAGAAATGTTCATCACAACTCACCCTTCCTAAATACGGTAAAATCAATAATTTTTACAAGGAATCTGCATCACCAGAAATCCTCCCTGAAAAAAAAAGTGAATAAACAGAGATAAAACCTAAAACACCACAACTATTTGAAAGGTTCTGTAGATCTAAATTAGTATCTTCATATTTTTTAAATATAATTTTAAATAGCACAAAGCCTCCTTTTGGGGCACCTGAGTGGCTCAGTCAGTTAAGTGGCCAAGTCTTGATTTTGGCTCAGGTCATGATCTCGGGGTCCTGGGATCGAGCCCCACATCAAGCTCTGCCCTCAGCATGGAGTCTGCTTGAGGATTCTCTCTCTCCCTCTGCTCCTCCCCTGCTCACACATGCTCTCTCTCCCTCAAATATGTAAATAAATCTTTAATAAATAAATAGCACAAAGCCTCATTTTTGTTTTTTTTTTTTTTAATTTTCCTGGATTCATGGAGAGATGGCTCCTGGCTTAACATCAGTTGAACACACATGTTGTATAGCTTTTTCAGTGATGGTGATGGATTTCCCTTAAGCTATCCAAACCATTCCACATCAACATCCTTGATTTATGTTGGCAAAAAGTGGCTTCCCAGGGTTTTGGTTCCTTTTGAGCTCTGTCCCACTGCAGAGCCCATGTGCACCAAGGAGTTATAGATACACGAATCTGAGCAACATGAATTACTCTCAGATCACCAGAGAATACAGATGGGCTAGGGAGGTGAATCAGCAAACCATGAATAAACTTTCAAGCTGTAGCTGACAATGAAAATAACACCAGAAGACTGGCAATGCACAACCGATAAAGTAGAGCTGTGTGCTTTTCCTATGAGGGCAAAATCCAGATTTACCAAAGGAAGCACATCAGCTGTAAACACACTCTTTTACCAGCTCCATTTTAACTGGTTCCAGATTCTTTGGGAATTGATGAAGCCATCACTGGCCTCACTTGCTACACACTTCTGAGCTCAGACAGTTCCACGTGAATTGGCCTTCACACTTCAGCTTCTCTCTTCACTGCACAACTAAATGAATGCAGGCCAGGAAATCAAATTCTATTTAAAAATAGGCCAGTCTCTTCTGAATATGTTCATATGAACCACGAAAAACAAAAATTAAAAGCTACTCTTAGAACTGAGTTTTATGAATGAGTTTCATTCAATTTTATCTTTGTATCCCATGAGGATTCTATGAATGCTGTGTGTACTCCAGTGTCATCTCCAATGAGATCTTCCAGGCAACTGTGAGTTACGTCCTTTTTGGTCATGTCACTTATATAACAATGCCTATATTTCTGCTTTTTTGCATGAATTCATAGTTTATTCAGATCACAATAAAAATTAATCATCACTTGACCAGTTTTTTCAAAGCTTGCTTTCACTACAATGGGTACATTTTGATTAGGTCTAACAATTGGATTTCAGAGGAACTGGAAGTCCCTTGTTCTATGCAATCTGAAATGGCCTGTGTATCATAACCATTGCACCCAACTAACCTGAATAGCATATGTAACTTATTGCCTGAGTTGAGACTTCTTTACCATGTCAATCCAAGCCAGGCTTTTATTTGCATCAACAGAGAAAGCTTTACCAGCTGTTGATACTTCTTCCCATGTGGAGGAACGCACATTCTTCCTGCACTCGTGGATTTTCTCTATACCCTCATTCGCTCTTCCCTTGACAGCACATACAAACCACACCCTCTAATGTCAACTTTGTAAGTCATAAAAATTATGTTTTCATCTATCTTTGCCTTATTCCTTTGTCTTATTTCTCAAGTGTGTTTGAATTTGGGCAGGAGAAAAGGATTTTCCCTAGCACTCCCCAACATTTGGTGCATTGGTGGAGAACACTGAGAAATAAATGGCTGGAATGTGGAGGAATAAAATAAACATGTTAAAAAATCTTGAGGGGCTTTGGCTTTTTATGTATGGGAGAGATGTTCTGACCTTAGTGGGCTGTGGAGGCTTTTATTGGCTCACAAGGTTGATCTTTGCACTTAGCTTTTTTTAAAATTCTGTGACTTGGAACAGGAGCCTTAAGCTTTAGATCACATGATATTTCAACTGTGATGGATGATTATAATTTGTCCTGCGGTTGCTTTATATGGACTGTTTTTTATATGTGGCTCTCTGTTTCTTTCTTTTATGGACTGTTGCAACCTAAAAACAAAGTTACATGGCCCTCAGCAAAGACACAAGTCTCAGGAAAAATACCAGGAAAACTGGTCCTCAACAACATGGTGGTCAAGGGTCTCCAAAAACCTGAGGCTTAGTGAAGGTCCATGGATAGGAATGAGCTCATCAACTGCACAGGGCCTAGAAATGCCTAGACTTCGTGGGCACAGGCAATCCCATGGTGAAACTTTGGCCTTAAACAGTACAAGCACTGGTATAACACACATTTGCTGGTGATTCAGGGACCTCAGTATATGCTGGTTGGCCTCAAGGTCATACACTGAGAAAGTGGCCACTCTGGCATTGAATGTAGGCTGGTTCTGTGCCAGAATTCAAGTTTTTTAAACAACCCATATTAGTTTTCTTTTGCTGCTGCAACAAGGTGTCACAAACTTAGTGACCTAAAACAACAAAAATGCATTATCTTACAGTTCTGATGGCCAGAAGTCCAAAATAGGACCTACTGGGGCTAAAATCAAGGTGTTGGCAAGGCTGCATTCCTTCTGGAGGCTCCAGAGGAAAATCCATTTCCTTACCATTTCCAACTCCTAGAGGCCACCAATATTCTGTGGTTCCTGGCTCCCTTCCTCCATCCTTAAAGACAGTAGAATAGCATCCTCAAACTTTCTCTGACACTGACCCTCTGGCCTTCTTCTTATAAGGACCCTTGTGATTATACTGGGCCCACCTAGATAACTGTATCTATGAGTTCCTTTTGCCATATAAGGTAACATCACAGTGTCCAGGGACTAGGATGTATACATCTTTGGGAGACCACTATTCTCTCTACCACACCAGGACACACTCTGCCACTCCTTCACTTAGACCCTGCACTTTGGGCCATGGTCTTTGAGGGCATACAAAGTCCCATATCCTGGGAACGTCATTTTTTCTGAAATAATTGCTTTAGGGATTGGAGTTTGGCTTCTCTTCAAAATGTGGTGGGTGTGGTCCACCAGTAAAAATACTTTTTTGAAACTTTTAGCCATTTAAATCCATGAGCAGCAGTCCAGCACTGAACAGTGTATTTTCTGCAGGAACCACAGCGGCCGCAATCAAAGAAAGCCCCAGCTACAAGCACCAGCAGAACCCCTCACTCTGCCAACAAGAAACCCCTCAACCCAGCACTTGGAGAAGAGGTCAGGAGGACATTAGTTACTTTGGACTTTCAATTCATAAGAGCAACAGAATCTGATTTCAGACTTTAATTCCTTTGGGTTTTGTCATTTTAGACTTAAACTTATAAAGGGATTAGTGTTTGGATTTTCATTTTTCTGAGGCAATTACAATGGCACGAATTACATTCAAATTTAAGGCATCTCCACATGGTTAGCATTTTGTTAATTGAGTATCTTTCTGCACTTCAATTTTATTGCAGAACTTCTGATAGGCTCTATTGGACAGCTGTAGTAGCACAGGACTTGGGAAGGGAAATAAAATAGGGAGAACATTTTTGGCCTTGAAGTCAATTTAATGAATGCATTGTTCTAGCCCATTTCAAGGCCTCCTGCGCCAAACTCTCCTCCCTGAGGAGACCCACCCAAACCAGCCCTGCTGGGTAAGCTGGTGTAAGTCCAGGCAGGACTCAGGGTCTGCGGTCCCATATGTGAAGCAGGCTGCAGCAGGTTATTGTGGCGCTGGGTGTGTGCTCCAGGACTCTAGGGGTCTCCTTCACTTCACAATCCACTCAACTGGGGCCCCCTGCAGTTGGAGCAGTCAGGAAATAAGCCACATTCTCTAATAACACGTTTGTTAGTTAAGAAGGTGATATTTTGGACTCCATCTGACCTATTCCTTCAGTTTTTCTTTCAGTTGGATCTAAATTTGGGAGGAATACAAGGGTGTTAGTCATTGAACTCCCTGAACCCCCAGCAATTCTTTTCTCTCTAGATTGCAGTATTTGTCTTCTAACTGCTCTCTCTTTCCAGTCAGTCCTTGATGTTACCTGCCGTTTTGTAGGCATTTGAGTTTGCTCTAAAGCAGGAGATCTTAACCCTTTTTGTGTCTGGAAAATCTGTGGACCCCTCTCATAATAATGTCTTTACATGCATAACATAAAACACTGAGGATTACAAAATTAATCAGACTAAAACAGTTTCAAAATATGTTGAAAAATAAATTTGAGATATAATGAATATGTATCTTTTAGTGTATTATATAACAGTATCTAGTAATCAACCAGTAAGTACTGCAATTTTTTTAAATTTTTTAAGATTTTATTTTTTTAAGTAATCTCTACACCCAACATGGGGCTTGAACTCACAACCCCGAGATCAAGAGTCACACGCAACTCTAACTCTGAGTCAAGCACCCTAGCACTGTGATTTCAATGTACTGAGCAACACAAACAATACTTTAAGATATCTCTAACCACTATAATAGAAAACAGACGTATCTGTGACATATATTGGTGACAAAATTATAGGTAACAATAATTCTGATGTTATATGTTGTTTCAAAAATGAAAGAAATGCCACATTTCAGTAACAGGTTAGTGAAAATAAATATGCAATTTCTTCCTTTTCAAATTTATGAACTCCCTCCATGGAAAGCCAAGTTATAAACCCTGGGCTTAGAGTGGCTGCTTACTGCTTATCTGCCATATAAAAATCCAAGTGCTCTACCTGCTCTTAAAGGTCCTCCACAGATCTCATTCTTGCCCTTTACACCTCATTAGTCTCATCCTGCATTGCTCCTCACTTATCTGAAGCAAATCAGATTTTTAACATTCATACACAAAATTCAGATTTGTGCATATGCAATTGCTTTAAGTGATAACTCCAAGTTCTGAGCCTTATCCATTATACATTAAATTGCACATGGTTTTGTTAACACTCTTCAGTCTATGTATGTATGAAAATGCCATAGCATGTCATCTAACTAAATAGATGTGAAGACCCACCGAGTTTTCATAGAAAGGTGAGCTTGGTGAGAGCAGAAATTTCACCTGCTGAAACCCCCCCTTTGTATTCCTTCCTGGTTAGAGATATCTTACCTTATCTTTGTATCCCCAGTGTGGGGCATATAGAAGGCGATCAAAAAACATTTGTGGAAAGAATGACTGATCCACTATTCAATAATAAACTCAGATTTCCTAGAGAAGCAAATACATACTAAACAGGATGAGTTATCTGGCAAACGAGAGCGCATTCTTGATGACTTTGCCTTTAATTCTTGGAATGTCTATTTCCTTATTATTAGAAAATATAAAGGTTTCTCCTTGCAAATGCTGCCCAAATGCACAGAATGAACAATCACCTTATTTTTTGCTTACAAATGAAGTGAAAGTGTGTATCAATTCCCTTATTGCCTTTAATAAAGATAAACAGAAAGTCTGCACTTTGGGAACTGTTCCAGACAGGGTCTTCATAGCTACCTCCTGTTATGATGTTCCGTATGCTTTAATAAGCATATTTGCTCAATGAATCATGTTAGCCTTTGCTCCTTTCATATTATTCAATAGCTAAGGACTTCACTATTTTTTCCTGAAATATAGAGATATTTTTCAAACACACAAAAAATCAGCTAAATTTTATCTTAAGTGTTTAAAATATGTACAGATAACACAGTTGTTTTTAAGTGATGGCCATTTTGCGTGGGGATTGGCAGAGATGGGTTTGTTTCTTGTGTAGTGGTAGAACACAACATTAATATATCATAATTTGTTTGTAAGACCTTAAACTGTTTTTTAAACTGCAGATTGAGGTCCATCAGTAGGTTGTGAAATCATTTTAGTGGGTCACACACATTTTTAAAAGTAAAACAGAACAAAATAGAAAATATCAGAATGCATTATACATAGTAAGAATAAGTAGTGTTTGGTGAAACTTTTAGTGTGTGTGTGCATGTGTGTGTGTGCATGTGTATGTGTAATGTGTATGATGTATAATGTGTTTCTTACTATGGGTCATAGTCAAAACATTTAAGAAACATTATGACTGTTTTATTGAGTTTACAGATTAAGAAAAAACTCTGGCTTTAATACAACCCCATGAAAAGTCACAGGGTTGTAGACAATTAAAGGGGTATTCTATCTCCTGACTCTAATTCCAATCCAATGGTCTCTCATATGTAGAGGACCTTATTTCTGTTTGAATTTTTTTGTTTTGTTCTGTTTTCTCCAAAATGAACCAATTATGGAGACAGAATTATCTGGTTAAATCATACAAGAGTTCTTACCAGCTCAAGTTGTTCTTATCACCTTTTGCTTTGGTGTTTGTGTTATTCAGCTAGCTGAACTTTATTATGGGCATTGAAGCCCTGTCTGGAATGTATTTGTAAAGAGTTTCTGGAAATTCCTGTATTACAGAGCTATTATAGGAATTAAATGACATAACACGTGAAAGCAACCAGCACAATGACTGACCCACTAGAAATGCCCCATAGATATTTAAAACTAGACTTACATATCCTTAAGTTTGCCTTTCATGGGTATTCAATAGGACAGGCAACAGCATAAAAATATAAACTTATTTTGAAGATTACGATATCCTTTATTCTTCAAATGTGACAAGACAAGCAGAACCCTTCTAATGTGATAAATGCTATTTTGCTAGTAATGTATTTCAATGCAATCAAGCCTATTATATATAACAATACATATAACAATACTTATTATTTATGTTGTACCTAATTATATTATACATAAATGTGATTTCTTATTACCTAATGGAGAAAAAACATATTTGAAATATAGGATATTAGGATTGAGTTTAGGTATGAGAAATAATTTTCTGATAAAATGGTTGTTAAGCAACAGGACAGAATTCTGTGGCATTCTCTTAACTTTTTGTTTTTTAAGAATTACTATTTAAAACTGACTCATTCTGCTAATTAGAGACTAAGGGACAAATGCCATAATATTTTTGTCCAAGTCCATATTCTGTTGGTCATTTTTAAATATTTTTCAATTAAGCTCCAACTTTTAGTGTTAGTTTCTATAAGGACACATTTATAAGTTAATTACATTTAAATTTAAAAAATTAAGATTTCAGGGCACCTGGGTGGCTCAGTGGGTTGAGCAAACAACTCTTAATTTTGGCTCAGGTCATGATCTCAGGTTGTTGAGAACAAATTCAGCAGGACGTCTGCTAGAGATTCTCTCTCTCTCTGTTCCTCCCCTACCCTCTCTCAAATAAATAAATTTTTTTTTTTTTAATTAAGATTTCTACACCAGTTTCAACAACATCCTCACCCATCTACCTCAAATGTCTTGAGGCGAGATAGTAGTTAATCAACCAGGAAATGGTTTTCTTTCTTATTGGCAGATACTACTTAGGGTAACTTACAACTTCATATTGTAGCCTGTTTCCAGGTTTAATAACTATTACTAGAAATAACATATTTCACAAGTATAATCAAAATCTCTCTTTCTAAACTCTCATCTAGATTCTGTCGTTTATAATAAACATGTACATCAAACACCCATTTGGTTGTTCTGAAGAAAGACAAAAGACAGCTTTGTAACTCTAGATGTGTTGAAAAGGCATGCATGGATGTACAATGAACAAGAAAAATAATGAGTCAGGAACACTGTAGTGGGACATGGTTTCAGGGGTAATTGGAAAATCAAAATAAGAATTTGAATCTTACATTCATTTTTAGCTTCCAGGGTATAGATGTCACCCATGAACTCTAGGTAGAACTAGGCAAAAAAAAAAAGGGGGGGGGCTGCCCATAGGAGATCTATGAATCTAAGAAGGACCTTTCTGAATCAGTCCCCTGTGTTCAGATCATATACTGTTGCATGCTGCTTGCAATCTCAAAACAAAGAAGAAAAATCAACATGCCAAGATTATTTTCTCCATAGCTGAAAAGCTCATCTTCTCCTTGAACTCGAAGATGATCTCTTGCACCGTTCCTTGACAAGCAGCAGAGTGTGGAAACAGGGCAGTGTTTTTCCAGAGATAAACAAGGTTAATGGATATTCCATGATGGAAAGCTGCCGGTTCTAGATGCTGCCAGCTCCCATTCAAAGGAACTTACAGAAAGATTGTCTGGCTTTCACTCACTTCACCCCAAGGCATCAGATTAGATTACCCAATACAGGCAATAAACGTACTTCTTCTTTGTTTTTCTGACTGCCTAAACTCTTTAATGGAGAATCCTGAACTAGAGGCCTGCTCCTGCCACTGCTTAAAGTCTCATGCTGCAGGGCCCTACTTGATCATATGCTATGATTCGGTCAGGAGGCTTCGGTCCAAACTTGCTAAACTCAAGGGGAAATGGTAGAAATAGGCCAGCTTCTGTCCCCCACTCTTAAATTGTTTGAAAATAACAATAGCCAAAAACCATGAAGACTTGAAAAACAAAACACTGATGATGCACTTAAGTCCGTTATTGCTAAAGAAGCATCCAACAAGTTGCAACTAATCCATTCCACCAGAGTGAATTATGTATCCAACTATCCTACTTCATCAGCCAGAGAGTTACTGGGAGACCCTTAGGGTGATTTTGCTTAATGCCTGAAAAACAAGCAAAGCAGTTGAGCCTTTTTAAAAACTTTAGTCTACCTGTTCAAATAAATCAGATCTGTGATAAGAAAAGTAAGATTCTCAGCCACCTTCAAACCACAGCCATGAATGTAAGCAGATGAAAAAGAAACATAAAGATTATGCTAAGTCTGCCATACAAGTTACCCCTTGCCTGTAAACTCCAGACTGCATAAAGTGTGTTGCTTTGAATTAAAACTGGTCTATAAATCCAAGGAAGATCTGAGAATGAACAAAAATTCCAATCAATCTTGCTCACTGTGGCCATTTTAGTAGTGTTGAGTAGGTGCTCACTAAATATTTGATGAATGAATGAAAATGAATGACTCTACAGGTGAGAACCAATGCATATCTACATATGATTGTGTGAACAAAACATTCATTTGACAGGTAAACTTTAGGCAGCCTTGTTTGTTCCAACTCTTTGAAAGGCACAAACAACTAATATGCCAATATTAATGTGCAATCAGCACTAACCCCGAGATTTGGTTCTGCTTTGTTCTTTAATTCTAGTCCTTCTTGTAATTTAACTAACTGGGAGACAGGAAAATATGAATGTTTTGCAAAATTTCGCTCAGAGGACTAAGCAGAAAATCCTTTTACACTAGATCTTGACCATGCTTGTTTCTGAAAAGCCACACAGCTTTAACCAACTGAATAAAGAACAAAAATTGATGCCATGTTCAGTATGACAACGCGGCCAGTCTTAATATCATAGGTAATGGTGTAACCTAATCTTTCATTCAACACTTATTGAATACTCGCTGTATTAGTCCCAACAGGTGAGGTTATGCTGCAGTAACAAATAAGTCACCAAATCTCAATGCATTATCCCAAAAAAAGGTTTGTATCTCAATCGCACAAGGTACTTTGTAGTTCCAATGATTCACCAGGGCAGCTTTTTCTATCCAATAACACAGGTACTGAGGCTCCCTCTACCATATGAGGCCTTCATCTCAATGTGTCATCATCTTTAAGGTTTTTGTACTAGGATAAGAGAGAAAGTGGAGAACTCACCTACTCTTAAATACTTAAGCCCAAAGTGACACATAACATTTTGGCTCATAGCCAGAGCGAGTCACATCACACTGTATAAATAAAAAGAAGCACATGGATGTAAATGTACTAAATGTCTTTAGCACATGTACTAAATGTCTTTTATAGCTATGGATCCAAGAAAATGAGATAAATGCTGGAGGATGTTTAGGCATACAAAAAAGAACACACTGACACTGTTGGGATTTCTAACCACTTCTAGCACTCATCTCTAGCATCCTTTCCTTTCATTCATTCATTCATTTATTCATTCATTTGCTGAGTCACTCATTTATCTAGTATACATTTATTCAGTACGTATCTGCCAGAATTTGTGCTAGTTGATGGAATAAAAAGATGATTAAAACTGATCTCTTTCATCAAGAAGTACACAGTCTACCATGCAAATAAGTGTATAAACATTACTATAACCGTAACTCAGTGTAAGACCAGCTATGATAGAAATGTGTATTAAGTGTTACAGAAATATTCATTCACCTACCCATTCAGCCAATATTCCACTTTAACATATGCCATGCACCATGCTAAGCAGAGAAACTAAATAATTTTTATTGGCTACATGGAATTAAAAGAAATTATAATCGAATTGGTCACTGAAGTGTGAGTATAAGTTTTCCCTGACCACGAAAAGTCTTTACTTAGGTCTTCAAGTGATAAAATGTACCCAACCAATACCTTGCTGCAGGATCTAGTAGTAAGAGTGCAGGCTACAGTCACTTGCCTGCTTGCAAATGTTGACTCCTCTACTTATTAGCCATTTACTAGCTACTGACTTAACTTCTTTCTCACTTGTAAAATAACAACAATAACCACTACACTGGGTTGTTCTGAAACTAAAGTAAGAAAATACATGTAAGCCTTAACAAGAAATAATAGATGTAGGCTATTACAATTATTATTGTTCTCCCAGAAGAGGAAAGATTGTGTTAAAACTACAGTGTCTGTAAATGCTCTTGCCAACTGGATCAGTTTCCAAATAGATTCCCACCTGTGCCTCTGAAGAGTGGCAGCTAAAACAGATGAGCGAGATTTCCTGCAGTCCTCTGAGTGACAATATTTATTATTTTTATCCTGTGTTACAATGTAAGCTATGGGATACTTGTAGCTTGTAAACCATGAGTGATACTGACTGATGAGTGCTAAAGTGTTAAAACCTGGATCAGAAACTGAAAAGTCCTCTGTCTAGAACAACTTCCAAACTTTCCCTCACCCTGACCTTTGGTTTTCCTCTTATAGGTGTTAGCTTAGATATTACCTCCTCCAGGATGCTTTATCTTGCTTATCACCCCAACATGACTTTCTTATGCTTCCTTCTGACCCCCTCCCAATTTCCCTATAGAAATACTTAATGAGATATATTGTAATAGCCCATTGACTTGTCAGTCCCTCCCATTCAACTCTGAGTTCCATGAGAAAAGGACCACTTGTCCTAAATTCATCTTTGTATCCATAGGGCTTAGAGTAGTATCTGGTACAGAGTAGGTAATTAATACATTTTGAGGTCAGAGAGCATAATTATACCAGAAATGAAAGAGTGTAAAAGGTTAAGATGGAAGTTATGAGTTGAGAGCTTCCATGAGATGATGAGCCCTTAGCTGAGGCTTCTAATAGTTGAGGTAGTGAAGAACAATAGGTCATAGAAATCATGATTCCAATCAGGAGAAATTTCAAGGTTAGGCATCATGAATATGAACATTGAAGTCACTGAGAATCATAGTTATAGGACTTCTCCTGTAAGTATGTCAGCTCAGTCATATTCAAGGGTCTAATGATTTGTTGAGCCTTTCAAGAAAATTCTGGTGAGAAAATTCCCTGACTACTTGGTACTCAGAGATTTGATATACTTTTTCTTTTTAAATGGAAGTTGTAAAGACCAGAATTACACTTTTTTAAACAGAGGAATAAGCCAAAAAGAGCTCTTTGGACTGAATGTCAAAGTTTACTTTAATAGACTTTGAACTACTATCCATAGAAAATATGCTCCTGCATCTGGAATTCTGTGGTTCAGCTGAGGGTGAAGGACCACTCGAACCAGTTTCTTAGTAGACAATAGTGTACAGTATTATTCCATCCAGCACGTCAACAGCTCCACCCCATTATAAAAGTAAAGTTCACCTCCCCTTGCCTCTCCTCCTCTACCGAACTCCATCTTTCTAGTCTTTCAATTACCCAACATCACCCTTCAACTTCTCTCATCCAGTTTCAATTCCAATTACTATTCCACTCACAAAGCAACACCATAAACCACTGACCCATTTTTCTTGTCATTTTAAATCCAAAAAAATATGTTTTAGGATATACTCCTCCCACCCCAAACAATGAAAAACTATGTAAGCTGTGGAAAACTGCATAACAGGATTTGAAACATTGTAGGAATAACTTCCTATGGAAAGAATCTGATCATTTAATTTTTTAACCTGATAACAATAGGAGATAAAAACTAATAAAGTGAAGACAAAAACTAAAAGAAAGTTGAAAATCCCTTCAAATATATGAGAAAACGTTGGTGTATTTGGGATTAAAAATGAAAAGTTTTTTCCAACATATGGCCCAGGGATCATAAGCAATCTAAAAAGACTGTCCAATGTCCCAGGTTGCTAGATACTTCTGGTATAGGAGGCCCAGTTAGGAAGAGGCAGAAGGATCAAAGAAGAAAGGAAAAGTAAGCAGAATAACTCTCTATGTTGAGAACAGACTCTGGATGAAAGCTGTACGCAATGATGAAAGCTGTACTGACAAGCAATACGCAAGTGTATTCATGTGCTTGCTGTTCATTCCTTTCCTTAGAAAAATGACTGCAGGGTAAAGTGGTACATACCATTTCCAAAGAAGTAAAATTACATATGCCAGTAATATTATGCCAGCAACAGTTAATGCATGTGCCTATTCATACTCCGCTGAGCAACCATGTACATAAGCCATGGTGTTTGAGTCCTGATGCTACCAATTTTTAGATATCTGGTCCACAGTGTGTGAGTACTGTGAATATATATCACTGGACTTATTTTCCTGAATAACTGTTCTGAATGTGTCCATATCATGAAGGTGGTCAGCTGACATGATAATCTACACTGATAAACAGTTTTTAAGATACAAACTAAAAAGTGAAATTAATTGGGGTTCATCAAAAAGAACAAAGCCTGGTCTCTTCGTCAATTCTTGTGTTAAAAACGACAATGGTTATAACTTTGTTCCTCATATGAGGTAATGTTTTCCTAGGTATATTTAACAATATTTACCCATCGATTAGTTGGCATCACATCAGAAAGAAACATCTGTGTTCCTACTAATCTGGTATGGTTTCTTAATCACATCAACAAGAAGTTAGCCAAGCATGTGATGTGGCAGCAGAGAAAAATGGGAAAAGCTCTGCTTTAAATCACACTGTTTAGTGGGATCTATAATAGATCCTAATTTGCTTACATTTGAATTGAAAGTGAAAAGTGCAAAAGTAATCTACTAACCTAACCCAGAGCTTAGGGAGCTTATTGAAGCTTGAATATTACCTCCTGAAGGGCGAAAGAACTTCTCTCAGAAAAAAGGAATACTGTTTAATGAGAGGGTGAGAACTCTTCAAGAAGATGAGGGGCAGTGTAAGAACCGGAGTTCTGTCAGACATAGCAGGCACAGCTCTTCTGAGGAGAAGAATGCCCACGTCACCACGTGATCAGAGGGCAAGAAATGATGAACCATCCTGAAGCTGTTGACGGTGACGGGCATAGGGATTCCAAAGCTTTGGAAAATCAGAAAACATGTCTGCAGGAGACTCTTCACAGATCCCTTAAATCATTTATTATCTTCCCTTTTTCATCTGTTATATATATCTAAGTCTCTTCACATAAGTTCAGTGTCTGATTCATCTTTGAGGTCCCGGTAGTACCTATTATAATGTATTATATATTGTAAGACATACAGTAAGCATTTACATACTGTAAGAATCTACCTAATATATGTGTACTTTTAATGCATTCCACTATTAAGGCGCTTCTTTATGCTATGTTGATAAATTTATTCAGATCCAAGTGTGGTTAATTTATTTTCATTTGTAATGGGTACTTACTAAGTATCTACTATATGCAAGGATCTCTAAGCCCTATGGGGAAATAAATAGATGTTAAAGTTAATATCTTCACTAAGAAGAACTTAGTGCAAATATTTTCCATATTAGTAGAAAAACTTTATTTTAAAATTGATAACCTAATTAAATCTCATACCAATTTAATCAGTACTTAACTGGTGCCCACTATATTAGACTTTCTTGTAGGAACTGAATATTGCTTTCCAGCCCAGGATATTCATTAATGGGGTCTGAGGGAATGACTGGAAGTGAGTAAAATGAGTCCTACCTACACAGCTTTGAAAAAAAAAAAAAAAAAATAGGCCAGTATCAGTTACTCTACAACTGTCCTTAGCCTAGCTGAAAGGGCCCAAACCATGGTGGGGTTTTGGTCCAAAAGGACAACTGACCTGTAAGATATGATAAGGGAAAGGGAAATGAACAAAAGAAGAAAGAATGTACAGCCATGGACTCTGAGTCCTACCTTAGGCTTCTTCTTTGTTGCTCTGGGAAGACCCACCACTGAAAGAAAAGGCCAGCTGTTCAAAGTAAAATAACACCACTTCCCAAACAAGAAGAACAAGAACAAAACTTTTGGCTGCATAAAGGTAACATTATTAAGTGTGTGTGTGTGTGTGTGTGTGTGTGTGTGTGTGTGTATTTGTATATGTATATATATATGTGTATATATGTATATACATACATACACACACACCACCCCCCTCCCCCTCAGAATAAAAGCATATATTCAGGGGGAAAAAATGCAGAAGATAGTGTATGCTCATGAGCAGAAATTTGAAATGTTAAGTGAAGCAAGGGGACCCACACAGGCCTAGGTAATACACTGAATGTAAAGAATGTAGCTAACAAAGTCTTAAATTCCTGAGATACCAGAATGGCTTTATCCTGAGAGACCACATTAATAGGGGCCTGTCTTTGAGCTGATTCCTCAGCAAGTGACTCAGCAGATCAGACACTCCCTGTGAGGCCAGGTTTCTGCTGGAGAAGAGAAGACCTCTTCAGGTACATCAGAATGGTTCTGTCTCAAATAACCTTCCCCTGCCTTTGTTGCTGAGCTTCCAGAAACTTGACAGAGAATTTCTTGGAAAGAGGCCAGAAGTCATACAGTTAGCAGGGGAGATTCAGCTGGGAGTTTGATTCAGTGTTACTTGACAGAAATCATGGTTTAGCCATTTGAAGGGCCTCCTGCTGATTTCCCTAGATGAGGAGTTCATTTGCTTTTCTGTGCAGGTTGGGGAACCTGGTTAGTTGACTGGTTCCTCAACCCCATTTAACTTTTGAAGTTTGGGAGCCCCAGGAGGAGAAACTGGATTGTGTGTTTCCATATCAAGATGGAGTCTCACTTATAATGAGTAGCTTAACACTCCTCAGAGAGCACTGAGTTTCTTTGGAAAGATCAAGGGTTTGTGTCTTAAGAGGTATGGGTTTAAATCCCCAGTCTGCCACTTGTTACTTGTGAGATTTGGGGACAATCACTTAAACCTCATGTTCCTCATCTCTAAAACAGGGATAATAATAAGATCGAGACTATTTACACAGTTATTTTGAGAATTCAAGGATCTGAACTCCAGAAATAGTCCTGTGAAAACTGTAAAGCCCAAGACAAATACAAATTCTTACCATTGTAACTTTTCTTCTTCTACATTGTACGCACTATTTGTATTTACCTCTACCACATTCTACTTTGT
Organism: Phoca vitulina; assembly: GCF_004348235.1. NCBI lineage: Eukaryota > Metazoa > Chordata > Mammalia > Carnivora > Phocidae > Phoca > Phoca vitulina. The sequence continues at coordinate 8,007,579 of NW_022589723.1, forward strand.
ATTACAGCAACTTTTAAATATTTCTCGTTCCCTTGAAGACAGCAAGTTATTTTTTAAACTTGCATCGCTATGTCTCCCAGAGAATGAACCCCAGAACTTTGCACATTCAGTGAATACTGAGGGAAGATCCATTATGTGCTAGGTGTATCTCTGTGGCACACAGTTTGCAGCTCTGATGGTTGTTTTTATTGCTCAGATAAAAAAAAAAAAATACACTTCAAAGGAAATATCTTATTTCCACCTAAAGTAGTAATTTCAAATAAAATTCAGGAAACTCCCAGACATAAAATTGTTTCAAGGATGTCATGCTTAATAGCAACTGTCACACAGAAGAACTCCTAAGCCAAACACAACTGTGTTTACCCTTCTAAAAATGTGCTGATGCCACCACCACCACCCCCCCCCGCCAAGTGTCTGAGTCTCCTCCTCCTTCACTTGTTCCTAAGGCCAAGGGATGATGGTTGCTCTCTATAGTTGCTACCCCAATTAAACTGTAGAGATGTCTTTAATATCCCTTTTCGATCTTAACCTTTTACCTAGTTGACGATTCTTTATATTAAATCTCCTTGTTCAAATTACTAGTGTATTTTCTGTCTCTGGATTGGATCCCAAACAACAGAGGTGGTACTGACTGGAATTCCAGTTCTCCCCCTGGAGCTATAATCTCAAGAACGCTTCTTCCTAAAGAAAGGGATGAAATGTCTGCATCATATTCACATGTCTGGAAAATCAAGATCCTTTTAGCAATAGGTCATAGCATCTGGCAATATCCTGAAAGGACTTTCTTGGCAACTGAGAGTGTCATGGGAGTCAAGCCCTTACTTTAAATTTCCATAGTTGGGCTTTATAATTATATTTTGCTCTCTGAATGTGTTGTTCATTAAATAGAAACACACATTTATGCATGTGTGTGCCACATACATATAAAGCACATACATTATATTCCTCTATTACATGTACGACATATTCTTTTTTGTAATAAAGTTTCTAATAAAATATGTAAGTGTTCATTAGATTTTTAGACAAGAATATGCAGCTCTTTCTTCTTGAAGCAATGGTTCACCTGGCAGAAACTATGGAAGCTCAGAAGGGGACCATTCCTTTTATCTTGTTGAGAGAATAAAGTTGTTTTTTCTTTATAGCAGGAAGATTCCATCTGGTAGAGAATATTAGGACCCAACCTGTAACTTGTATACTTTTATGAAAATTATTGATTAATTACTTGTATTTTACTTATTATATAAAGCTTTTTTTTTTCTGATTGTTAGCAAGCTATGGAACATTAACCTAATTGATTCTTGTACCGAACTCTGAGGTTATGCACATTTTCTGCTCATTTTATAGATGCAGACTGGAGAGCTTAAAGGGTTCAGCTGAAGTCACACAGATAATAAGAGGTAGAAATAGAACAGATACTTCGTGACTTTCCTACTCTACTGTGCTGCCTCTTCATGCTTCTTTTTTAAAAAATAAATAAATGAATGTAGTATTTTAAGAACTAGATATTATTAATACTTATTAAACATGTATTATGTATCAGACATTATGCCAAGTACTTTTGCACAGATTGAAACCATTACAAAAAACCTCCTAAGAGATGGTACAATTATTACCCCCATTTTATGGATGAGGCTTAGGGAGAACAGGACAAGTGCTCAAAATTGCACGGCTATTAAGTGTCAGAAGTGAGGTTCACATCTAGGCAGGCTTGACCTAGGACCCACACATTTCTGTCATACATTATCATGCTTTTTTTTTTTTTACAAGACAGACATTTACTGATAAAAAAAAAGTGGGTCAGGTGTTCCTGTTTAAGAAAGGGAAGAGGAGTGCCTGGTGGCTCAGTCAGTTAAGTGTCTGACTCTTGATTTCAGCTCAAGTTATGATCCCAGGGTTGTGAGATCAAGCCCCATGTTGGGCTCCACACTGGACATGGAGCCTTCTTGGGATTCTCAGTCTCCCTCTCCCTCTAGCCTCTCCCCCTCCCTTCAAAAAAAGAAAAAAGAGGGGCACCTGGGTGGCTCAGTCATTAAGCGTCTGCCTTCGGCTCAGGTCATGGTCCCAGGGTCCTGGGATCGAGCCCTATGTCTGGCTCCCTGCTCAGTGGGGAGTCTGCTTCTCCCTCTCCCACTCCCCCTGCTATGTTCCCTCTCCCACTGTGTCTCTCTCTGTCAAATAAATAAATAAAATCTTTAAAAAAAAAAGAAAAGAAAAAAGAAAGGGAAGAGAAGAGATCATAGAAGTTAATAATCTAAACCCTCAAGAAATTTGCTATTTCTTAAGACATGAATAAACACAAAGTAAATAAAGTGAATACATGGTAAAGAAATTAGCTTAAAATAAAACTGATTTTTTGAAAAATACAATTCTGTTGTTAAAAAATTTTTTAAAACTACATGTAAGAAAAGTATTGATTAAACAAACATCAAAACTACTAGTCATATAAGTTACTAGTTTTGTCCTAAAACATTGCTATTAATCAGTTCACTTTTTTTAAAATTTATTTGAGAGAGAGAGAGTGTGTACACACACAGCGGTAGAAGCAGACGGAGAAGAAGAGAGAGAAATCTTCAAGCAGACGCCCTGCTGAGCGTGGAGCCTGATGCAGGGCTTGATTCTACAACACATGACATCATGACCTGAGCTGAAATCAAAAGTTAGATGTTTAACCAAATGAGCCACCTACATGCCCTAATCAGTTCTCTTTTGTTAAGACTATTTTTTTGGACCAGTTTTAGGTTTACAACAAAATTGAGAGAGAGGTACAAAGATTTTCCACATGTCCCCTGCCCACACATATGCAGAGCCTCCCCCATTATCAACATCAATTACCAGAATGGCACATTTTTACCAAGGATGAATCCACATTGATACATCATAATCACCAAGTCCATAGTTTCCCTTAGGGTTCACTCTTGGTGGTATATGTTCTATGGGTTTGAATAAATGTATAATGACATATAGTCATAAAATGGAGTATCACATAGAATATTTTCACTACTCTGAAATCCTCTGTGCTTTGCCTATTCATTTCCCCACCACCACTCCTGGAAACCACTCATGTTTTCATTGTCTCTATAATTTTGCCTTTACTAGAATGTCATATAGTTGGAATCATACAGTGTGTAGCCTATCAGTTCATTCTTAATTAATCATTTCTTCTGGTCTTAGGAAGATGAGTTAAGATTAGGACTGCACTGAAAAAAAGTTCAGTAGGTTACAAAGTTCTTGATTAAATATAAAGTAAAAGGACATAGACTATACTGGGTTAGAAAGAGAAAGTACCTCTGTAAGCAAATGACAAATGGCTTGGAAAAATCTTCTATAAACAATGACTGGCAACAACACTTTTGGCCATGAGAATTGGTACTGAACCTGCCCATTCCCCATAAATAATTATAAAAATGGGGGGAAAATTTCTGAAGCAACAGTTTTCAGGCATTGGACCAGAGGCACTAGAAGGCAGTGATTCTTGAGAGAAGGAAAACATATATGAGTCCCAAATACTCCCTGGCTTTCTGACTCGAGGCACACACGAGACCATACTTCAAGGAAGTGGCACTTAAGTCAAGATGGTAACCTCACTGAGCTGAAGGAGCTGAGACTGAATTTAAGGCAGTTGAAGCAGCTGGAATTTGAAGAGCAGAGTAGTGAAGAAAATGAAGTTGCAACAGTGAGGGGACTGCCAGAAGTCGATGTGAGGGCTAACCAGGGTCTTTGGCTGATGGCTGGGATGTGCATGTACAAGGCTAGACTCTGTAAGGCCTACAAGGCATTGCCTGCCATGTAGCTAAGAGAGAATCAATACTAGAGGTCACACAGTACTGAGAGATATGTGTGTCTTGGCACAGGTAAAGTGAAGGGACCTCAGTGAGCACATAAACCATTCATGTGAGACCCTAGGTAGGTCATCCCTTACAGGAAATAAACCTTGCCCTAGATTAGTGGCTATATTCAAGGAAAAAGATAAAACCCAAACTGATCCTCCTAACAAAGAATAAAACCAAGACTGATAGGATCAATTGAAACTACCAGAAATTTAACTGCCCACCAGAACAAAATTAAAACTATGTCAAGAAAGGCAACATAATACAGACTTCCTACAAAATAAAATCTACAATGTCCTGCATAAAATCAAAATTACTAGACATGCAAAAAAAAGTCAGGTGGATGTGACTCATAATAATGAAAAAATAAAAATAGTGAAGAGAAACAGATCCTGTAAGGGTCAAGGATTTCAAAACAGCTGTTATAAATATATCCAAGAACTTAAAAAGATGAGCAATTGATTGAAAAGATAATATCAGAAGAGAAATGCATATTGTAAAAAAAAAGTGGGGGGGAGGGTGAGGGGATTCTAAAACTGAAAAGAATTTCTGAAATCAAATGAAAATATAATTGTATAGGCTCAATATCAAAGTGAATATTGAACAGAAAATGGTTAGTGTACTTGAGGACAGATAAACAGACGTTGCCCACTCTTAACAACAGAGAAAAATAAAAAGTTTGAAAAAGTGAACAGAGATGCACTGATATAGAAAAACATTAGTTGTCTAACATAGCTACAATTGGAATCCTGAACAGAGAGGAGAGAGAGAAATGACATAGAGAAAGGGAGATGAGAGAGAAGAGATGAAATTTTCCCAAGTTTGGCAAAAAGCAACAACTTACACAATGCAAAAGCTCAGCGAACTCTAAAAAATAAAAGTAAAAAGAAAATCACATTTAGCACATATAATCAAACTGTTGAAATCCCAAAGATGAATATATAAAGCAGAGAAAATTACATATTATATACAGTCATTCAGTCTGCAGTTAATTCACATCAGAAACAACGGAGGCCAGGAGACAATGATGTAACATCTTTAAAGTGCCAAAAGAAAAAAATCTTTTAACCTCAAATTACATATGTAGCAAAAAAATCATAATAAATTAAGATGAAATAAAAAGATTTTCAGATAATTAAAAACTCCAAGGATTCTTCAACAGAACTTCATTACAAAAAAAAACAAAAAGACAAAAATAAACAAAAATAAACACCAAAACAAAACCAAAAAACAAACAAAACATTAAATATTTTTTTGCATGAAAAGAAATTATTCCATTTGGAAATTGAAAGTTATAGGAAGGTAAAAAGAACATCAGAAATTATAAATATAAAAGACCTTTGTCTTCTATTAATTTCTTTAAGAGAAAATTGATTAAAGAAAAAATAGCACTGTCTTTTGAGTTTATACTGTATTTAGAAGCAAAATATATGATAACAGTAACTCAAAGGATAAAGGGTGGAATTATAGTGTTATAAATGCTATACTGTTATAGCATTTATGTGAAGTGCTATAATATTTGTAAGTGGAAGACAGCAAGTTAAGAATGCATAGTTTAAATCCTAGAGTAACCACTAAAAAATAGATTTATAGGGGTTTAACTTTACATTATAAAGACAAAGACACGTTGAAAGTAGCAGGATGGAAAAGAATATGCCATACAAACAATAAGCATAAGAATGGGGGTATAGCTATAATAATATCCAGGCAAGAACAATTGCAGAAAACTTCCAGATGAGCAGTGATGCCATGGATGAAGAAGGAAATTTAATAACAGAGTCAAGTAGTCAAGAAACCAGCAACCTTACATGTTTGTGCATCTAACAATAGCTTCAAAATAAATGAAAAAAACAAACACAAATAAAGGATAATTAGTAAATTCACAATTATATTTGGACATTTTAAAACCTACTTATCAAAGATTGATCAAGTTGACCAAAAAATCAGTGAGGATATAGTTGTTAACAGTATCACCAATCCTCTTGATCTAATTGATATTTATAGAATATTGCAACCAAGAGGACAGAATACTATTTTTTTTTTACGATTTATTTATTTATTTGAGTTAGAGAGAGAAAGAGGGAACGTGGGGGGGGCAGGTGGAAGGGCAGAGGAAGAGACAGAATCTTAAGCAGACTCCTCACTGAGGGCAGAGCCCGACATGGGGCTCCATCTGACAACCCTGAGGATCATGACCTGAGCCGAAATCAAGAGCTGGATGCTTTACTGACTGAGCCACCCAGGTGCCCCCAAAATACTATTCTTTTTAAGAGCATATGTAATATTCACCAAGATAAAAAATATGCTGCTCCATAAAAATATTACATTCAATAAATTTCAAAAAACTGAAATCTTGTTGCATATGTTCATTAACTACAAATGAATTAAATTAGAAATTGCTATCAATAGATCACCATTCAAACCCCAAATATTTGGGAAAAAATAAAGTAACACATTACTACATATCACATAGGACAATGAAAAAATTACAAGACAAATTGGAAAGTATTTCAAAGTGAATTATAGTGAAAATGCAACATATAAAAATTTGGATGATGAAGCCAAAGCTTAGAGGGAAATTTGTGGCTTTTAAATGCTTACATTAGAAAAGCAATAAGGGAGTTCAGTCCAGAGGAAGACCCTGAACTCACCCCTCCACATCCACGCCAAATTATACCGATTTATAGAACAATTCCTCCTGAAGAAGAACTGAGGGCCAACTGAACAGCTACTGCACAACAAAAGACACAGAGAAGGGCAAATGAAAACAGCAAGAGAGATGGTACGAGAAGGAACCCTCATCCCTGCAGCGAACTGCAATGTGGAGGGATAGTACTGAGGGACCAGGAACAGATCCCTCTCCGCTGGGGCACAGAAAAAAAGCCATGGTTTAAAAGAGCAACTAACATATAAAAGAGATAGCAGCAGCACTAGAATGCAGCCCAATGGTGGAGGAGCTGCAGAAATGCTCAGGTCAGAGGGGCTAGAGATTTACATGGTTTACATTCCCCCTCCACATTAGGAGTACAGACAGGAGCAGGGTCTGGTCCCCACAATGGGCTTGCTGCTTCAGCAACCCTGGGTGCTCAAGTCCATACCAGCCCCAGTTGTGCTGGGGCACAGAAAAAAAAACCATGGGTTGTTTTTGTTTTGTTTTGGTGGGGGTGTTTTTTCTTTTTTGTTCTCTTTGGGGTTTTCCCTCCTTCCCTCCTTCCCTCCTTCCCTCTTTTCTTTCCTTCTTTCCTTTCCTCTTCCTTCCCTCACCCTTCCTCCCTTCCTCCCTTCCTTTCTCCCTCCCTTCCTTCCCTTTCTTCTTTAAAAAACTGTGGTTTAAAAGAGCAACTAGCATACAAAAGAGCCATCCCTAGAACTTTGCCAAACTGCAGAAGAGCTGCTGAAATGCTCTCCAGGTGGGAGAGGCTGATGGAAACAGTTAACACCCCCACACACACACCTTGAAAGCACAGAACTGTGCACAACCTAGGCACCCTAACCAGCCTGTTGTTTCAATGAGTCCTGAGCCTCTAGCCCACACCAGCCCCAGCCCTCCCACCAAGGCAGCAACAGGGCAGCACACGCCAGGACATCCCTGGTTAGCACTAACTACAGCCCCAGCCATTGAGCCAAGGTGACACAGGTGCAAAGCACCCCAGAACACTCCAGGCCCACTGGCTTCACACAGCTTGCTAGGGCACCCCTGGGGCAAAGTGCTCTGGAACCTCTCAACTGAGGTCTGCTTCAGATGCAGCCACCCTGCCAGGGTTCCTCCTACACAGAGTACCTTGGAACACTCAGGCCTGTACTGGCCTCAACTCCAGTGGCCTGGCCAGGGCACCCCCTGACTGAGCATTTGGAGACAAAGTGTGGAGAGACCTGGGACAACCTGGCTTGCAACCACTTCAGCTTCAGTGGTCCTGCCAGGGCACCTTTTGTGCAGAGAGCCCAGAGACCACACTGGCCCATGCCTATTTTGGCTTTGGCTGTCCTGCCCAGGGTGCCTCCTTTGTGGAGTACCCCAGCTCAACTCCAGTTGCCCCTTCAGGGTACCCTCTGTGCAGAGAGTCCTGGAACACCCCAGTTTACAATCACTTCAGCTTCAGCTATCCTGCCAAGGTATCCTCTGTGTGTAGAGCCCAGGTCCCCCCAGCTTATATCCACTTTAGTTTCAGCTGTCTTGCCAGGACACCCTCTGTGGAGAGAACTCAGGGACCCCCTGCTCCTCATATCACCTTAGTTCCAGCTACCTTGCCAAGGCACACCCTGCACTGAATGCCCTGGGACACCCTGGACTGTACCAATTTCAGCTTCAGCTGTCCTGCCAGGGTACCCTCAGTGCACAGAACCCTGGAACACCCTGGCCTACATCCACTTCAGCTTTAGCTTCCCTGCCAGGGTTCCCACTATGTGAAAAGCTCTAGGACCCCCACCACATGCCCAGCCACAGCTCCGGCCAGCCAGCAAAAGTCACTAAGCATACATAGCATACAGGGACTGACCATACACAAGACGATTCATTCAAGTTTAGGAGAGGTATCTGTTCTGCCTAATCCATAGAAACAAACAGAAAGTTAAGCAAAATGATGAGACAGAGGAATATGATCCAAAATAAAGAACGAGAAAAAAAAAACTCAGAAAAAGAACTAAGTGACAGACATAAGAAATATGCCTGATAAAGAATTTAAAGTCATGATCATAAAGATATTCACTGGGCTGGCGAAAAGAGTAGAAGAAATCAGTGAGACCTTCAATAAAGAGAAAATATTTAAAAAAACAGTAAGAATACAATAACAGATATAAAAAAATGAGAGGGACTCAACAGTAGATTAGCAGATGTAAAAGAACAAATCAGTGATTGGAAGACAGGGTAGCAGAAAGCAACCAAGATGAACAGCAAAAACAGAAAAGAATTTAAAAAATGAGGACAGGTTAAGGGATCTCTTGGACAATGTCAAGCAAACAAACATTCAAGTTATGGAGTCTCAGATGAGAAAGGAAAGAAAAGATAAAAACTTTCCTAACCTAGGGAAAGAAACAAACATCCAGGTCCAAAAAGCACAGAGACTTCCAAACAAACCAAGGAGGTCCACACCATAACACATTATAATTAAAATGTCAAAGGTTAAAGATAGAGAATTTTAAAAGCAGCAAGAGAAGAGCACCTTGGTGGCTCAGCCAGGTGAGCATCTGACTCTTGGTTTCCACTCAGGTCATGATCTTGGGGTCATACTTTAGACTCTCTCTCTCTTCCTCCTCCCTCTGCCCCTCCCTCCTCCTCTGTCTCTCTAAAAAAATTAAATTAAATAAAAGCAGCAAGAGTGAAGCAAAAAGTTACCTATAAGGGAAAACCTACAAGGCTATCAGCTGATTTTTCAACAGAAACTTTGCAGGCCAGAAGAAAGTGGCATGATATATTCAAAGTATTAAAAGGAAAAAACCAACAACCAAGAGTACTGTACCCTGCAAGATATCATTCAGATTTGAAGGAGAGATAGAGTTCCCAGACAAACAAAAGATAAAGGAGTTTATCACCAGTAAACCAGTCTTACAAGAAATGTTAAGGGGACTTCTTTAAGTGGAAAAAAATGGCCATAATTAGACATAAGAAAATTATGATTAAAAATACATAAAATATGACAGCATATTCATAAAACATTGAGGAATTAAAGAAAAAAAAAGAGAAAGATGTTTTTCCTTTTTTTTTAAAGAATGTGTTTGACAAGATGAAACCAGAGAGGGAGACAAACCATAAGAGACTCTTAATCTCAGGAAACAAACTGAGGGTTGCTGGAGAGCAGGGGGGTCGGAGGGGTGGGGTGGCTGGGTGATGGACACTGGAGAGTGTATGTGCTATGGTAAGCACTGTGAATTGTGTAAGACTGATGAATCACAGACCTGTACCCCTGAAACAAATAACACATTATATGTTAATAAAAAGAAAAAAAAGAATGTGTTTGAACTTGAATCACCATCAAATTAATATAGACTGCTATTAACTTAGGAAGTTATATATAAATGTCACAGTAACCACAAAGCCAAAACCTATCATAGAAACAAAAAATACAGAGAAAACAAGCCAAATAAAACACTACAGAAAATCATTAATCACAAAGAAAGAGAGCAAGAGAAGAAGAAAGGAATAGAGAAGAACTACAAAACAATCAGAAAAAAAATAACAGAACAGCAATAAGTACATACTTATCAGTAATTGCTTTAATGTTAATGGCCTAAATGCTCCAGTCAAAAGACACAGGGTAACAGAATTGATTAAAAACAAGACCCATCTATATGCTGCCTACAAGAGACTCACCTCAGACCTAGACACATACAGACTGAAAGTGAAGGGATGAAAAAACATTTGCCATGCATAAGGAAGCAAAAAAAAAAAAAAAAAAGCCATAGTAACAATACTTATATCAGAAAAAATAGACTTTAAAACAAATACTAGTAACAGACGAAGAAGGGCATTACATAATGATAAAAGGATCAGTCCAACAAGAACATACAGCAATTGTAAATATTTACACACCTAACACCAGAGCACTTAAATACATAAAGCAAATATCAACAAACATAAAGAGATTAATGGTAATACAATAATAGTAGGGGACCTTAACACCCCACTTACATCAATGGTTAGATCATCCAGGCAGAAAATCAAGGAAACAGTGTCTCTGAATATACATTGGACCAGATGGACCTAACAAATATACACAGAACATTCCATCCAAAAACAACAGAATACACATTCTTTTCAAGTACACATGGAACATTCTCCAGAATAGATCCAGGATAGATCACATGTTAGGCCACAAAACAAGCCTCAATAAATTTAAGAAGACTGAAATCATACCATACATCTTTACTGACCACAGTGGTCCGAAACTAGAAATAAATCATAAGAACACTGAAAAAACAGAAACACATGGAGGCTAAGCAACCTGATACTAAACAACCCAATGGGTCAATGAAGGAATTAAAAAAGAAATTAAAAAATATATGGAGACAAATGAAAATGAAAATACAATAGTCCAAAACAGCAAAAGCATTTCTACAAGGGAAATATACAGTGATACAAACCCACCTCAAAAAACAGAAAAAGTTCAAATAAACAATATGACCTTCACATAAAGGAACTAGAAAAAGAACAAACAAAGCCAAAGGGGAGTAGAGGGAAAGAAATAATAAAGAGCAGAGCAGAAATAAATGACATAGAGACTAAAAAAAAACAAAAAAAAGATCAGTGAAACCAAGACCTGCTTCTTTGAAAAGATTAAGAAAATTGATAAACCCTTAGCTAGATTCATCAAGAAAAAAGAGAAAGGACCTAAATAAAATTAGAAATGAGAGGGAAGTAACAACTGACACCACAGAAACACACAGGATTATCAGAGAACACTATGAAAAATTATATGCCAAGAAACTGGACAACCTAGAAGAAATGGATAAGTTCCTAGAAATATAAAATCTTCCAAAACTGAGTCAGGAAGAAATAGAAAATCTGAACAGACTGCTTACAAGTAATGAAACTGAATCAGTAATCAAAAACTACCAAAATATGAAAGTCCAGGATCAGATGGATTCACAGGTAAATCATACCAAATGTTTAAAAAAAGTTAATTCTTGTTCTCCTCAAACTATGCCAAAAAACTGAAAAGAAAAAAAGCTTCCAAATATATTCTATAAGGCCAGAATTACATTGATACTAAAACCAGACAAAGATAGTATAAAAGAAAAGAAAACAACAGGCCAAATATCTCTGAAGAACATAGATACAAAAATCCTCAACAAAATATTAGCAAACCACATACAACAACACATTAAAAAGATCATTCACCATGATAAAGTGAGATTTATGCTCAGGATGCAAAGATGGTTTATTATTTGCAAAACAATCAATGTGATATACCACATCAACAAAATAAAGTATAAAAGTCATGATCATCTCAATAGATGCAGAAAAAGCATTTGACAAAATTCAACATCCACTCATGATAAAAATTCTCAATAAAGTGGACTTAGAGGAAACATATCCCAACATAACAAAGGCCATATATGAAAAACCCACAGCTAACATACTCAGTGGTATAAAACTCAGCTTTTCTTCTAAGATCAGGAACAAGACAAGGATATCCATTCTTACCACCATTTTTATTCAACACAGTAGAAGTCCAAGCCGTAACAATCAGACAAGAAAAAGAAATGAGGCGTTCATATTGGCAAAGAAGTTAAATTGTGATTTATTTGCAGATGACTTGATTCTATACACAGAAAATCTTAAAGATTCCACCAAAAAAACTGCTAGAAGCAATAAATGAACTCAGTAAAACTGCAGGCTACAAAATTAATATGCAGAAATTGGTAACACTTCTATACATTAATAAAGTAGCAGAAAGAGAAATTAGGAAAACAATTCTATTTAGAATTGCACTAAAAAGTATAAAATACCTAGGAATAAACTTAACCAAAGAGGTGAAAGACCTGTACTCCGAAAACCTTAAAACACTGACAAAAGAAAATGAAGATGACACAAAGAAATGGAAAGATATTTCATGCTCATGGATTGGAAAAATTATTGAAAGCAATCTAGAGATTCAATGCAATCCCTATCAAAATACCAACAATATTTTTCACAAAACTAAAACAATACTATAATTTCCATAGAACCAAAAAGACTCTGAATAGCCAAGGCAATCTTAAGAAAAATGAATAGCAGCGTATAGATTGGTCTTATTTTTTTAATCCATTTTGTCACAATTCCAGGTTTCAAAATATACTGCAAAGCTGTAGTAATCAAAAGAGTATGATACTGACACAAAAATAGATGCAGAGAACAATGGAACAGAATAGAGAGCTCAGAAATAAACCCATGATTATATGGTCAATTAATCTATGACAAAGGAGGCAAGCCTATACAAGGGGAAAGGACAGCCTCTTCAACATATTGTGCTGGGAAAACTGAACAGCCACATGTAAAAGAATGAAACTGGACCACTTTCTTACACCATACACAAAAATAAACTCAAAGACCTAAAAGTGAGACCTGAAAACATAAAAATTCTAGAACACAGGCAATAATTTCTCTGACATTAGCCATAGCAACATACTTCTAGATTAAGTCTCTTCAGACAAAGGAAATAAAAGCAAAAATAAACTACTTAAAAAATTTTTGTACAGCAAAGGGAACCATCAACAAAATGAAAGGCAATCTACTGAATGAGAAAAGATATTTGCAAATGATATATCCAATAAAGGGTTAGTATCAAAAATATATAAAGAACTTATACAATTCAGGGGCTCCTGGGTGGCTCAATCGGTTAAGCGTCTGCCTTCGGCTCAGGTCATGATCCCAGGATCCTGGGACTGAGCTCAGCATCAGGCTCTCTGCTCAGTGGGGAGCCTGCTTCTCCCTTTCCCTCTGCCTGCCACTCCACCCGCTTGTGCTCTCTCTGTCAAATAAATAAAGAAAATCTTTAAAAAAAAAAAAAAAAAAAGGACTTATACAATTCAACACCAATAAAACAAACAGTCTGATTAAAAAATGGTCAGAGGACTTGAATATTTTTCCCAAAAAGACATGCAGGTGGCCAACAGACACATGAAAAGATGTTCAACATCACTAATCATCAGGAAAATACAAATCAAAACTACAACAAGATATCATCTGTCAGAATGGCTAAAATAAAAGAGACAAGAAATAACAAGTGTTGGCAAGTGTATGGAAAAAATGTTTTGACCCTCACTGGCTTCCTCTGCCCACAAAACCATGACAGGTGCACACTCAGACCTCGGAAACAGGCCCCTGGTTCAATGAAAGCCTTAGGAAACTCTTAGAGAGAGGTCATTCTGGAGACAGAAGAGCATTCAAGAAAAATCAGTCATTTCCATTTTAGACGCATGCAGAGATTAGAGACAACACATGGCCAAGAACACATTCCACCTCTTCAGTAGTCACTGTATTTTGCAGGAAGCAATTGTAATTCAGTAGATGGAAATAAACATAATATAGAGTTGTCCTGGCTTCAGCGTCTGCCAAAATCAGGAAACAACAAGTCTGATTGTGACATCAAACTCCAGAGGAAGCCAACTAGTTTCTTGTTTGCTTTTGTCCGACACGTCCTATGATGATTAACTCTATGTCCCCCATTCTCTCCAGGGCACTAGACTTTGGGCCTTCCTCACCTGTAAACAGAATCAGGATGTGTCCTGAAGTCCAGCCAAGAATGGCTGGCCCTGAGTAAGACACTCCACAAAACACAGAGATTGCACATATTGAGGGAGCCGCGGGGGAAGACGAAAAGAAAGAAGTCCGCACGGGACTCTGATATCCATTTGCTTATAACAAATTCCATCAGATACCAATATTCATATGCAACTCAGGAGGGAGAAATTAGGAATACACCCATGAAAGACATTCATCTTCTATGTTATAAACAGCTGCGGCAAAGCAGTACTACCAAGTGCCAAGTGAGAGAAAGGGGAAAAAATGTAAAAGGGATAAAATCTTGAGTGCAACAGACGACCACTTAGACTGTCACATTACATACCACAGAAGAGGAAAGAAACCGTGGTGAAGGAAACGTCTGGAGAGAGCTGACAACAGGTCTGCTGATATGTATTTCAATAGGCATTTCAAAGCACCTTTTTGGGCCTGTGTCTTTTTACTTACAAGAAAGATGAACATCAATACGTTTCCATTACAAATGGAAACCCTATTGATTATCATTTTTCAGCCACTAGCCAGGCTGCTTGGTAAAAGGAAAAGTGGGTCGTTGTATTAGCAGACATTGTGACTCTTTCTTTAAAAAAAAAAAAAAATCATACTTCTGAAAGAAGGAAAATTACTGTCATCCTGAAAAGTGGTTCCAGGAGACAAGGGAGAGAAGTTCTGAGGGCACATGTCCATTACTCTTTCCAGAGGCAAGGTCATGTCCCATTCATGTCAGAGAAGAGAGTATCTGTACTTTATAATAAAAGTCAAAAATTCCATCAGAAAGGGTCATCTTTCACATTAGTAACTGACATGATGGATTTTTTTTTCTGAATCAACTGAAATGATTGTATGAGATGGTACTGAACATCAAGTAAACCCCTCTAGATAATATATGAAAATCAGCCAGCAGCACTGTTTAGGTGCTAACTGATGTGGTAATCTATGTACTAATAGGATATTTACTGCCAATGAAGAGTATTTACTATTTTAAGTTAAAAATATGATTGCTGGAAGAGATAACGATCCAACTTACTCATTTCACAGATAAAAAACTGCAGTCAGGTGACACTGGGCAAAAGAAGAACCAAAACAATGATCTTCCAACCCACCTGGTGTGTTTCCTCTTACATTCACCCAAGTGCAATATGGAAGCCACAGAACTAATAGAAATATTCTATCATGTCCAGGGGTGAACTGCTAAACCTAGGTTCATCTCTTCGATGTCAACTGGTATGTGTGGCTGGAAAATATTCTAAGATATTCATTCTTGTTTTTCTCTCTCTGAATTTTTCCCTTTCCCCTAGTCAATTCAAGAGGCTCTGTTTCAATGCCTCAGGGAGATATATAACTGAGCAGAAATAACAGTGGCATGAAAAACTTCCTGAATTATATCTTCAAAAGCCTAAGCTCACTGAGGAGGAGAGAGTTTGATGGAAAAAGCATACATGCTTGAGAAAAAAAAAAAAAATAGATGGGACAGAGGAGTTTTGTCCTTAAACTAAAAGAAACTCCCCTGCTGGGGGCAGGTGTGCAGGCCTCGTGCCCGCTTCATGGCAGTATTCCAGACCTGACTTCCAGTTGTCTGTAGGGGGATGAGTCAATGGCCACCAGGATTTACGGAACATTCCTGTGTGATGAGCGTGACAAGGAGCAACAAAGAGCTGCTGGAGCTGAAGGGTCATGCTGGCAGGGAGAGTGAATATTCAGAGTGGCAGTAAGAGGAGTACAGATCCCTGATGTCTTGGTGCCTGATGCTTTGGCACTGATAATTCTGAAACACTGACAGGACCCAGTGGAAGAGGAGGCAAAGACTATATCTCCTTGCCCCAACTTCAGTGAGTCTCCTTGCCCCAACTTCAGTGAGGCCCCTTTAAGCCCTTTTCTCAACTAGGCCTCCACCTCGGGCTGTGAAAACGGCAGACTCCCAGCACAGAGGATTTCGTCCCTGCCCCTTCACACCCCCAAAGACAACACACTAAGACACTTAACCAAACACTAGCACAGTTTCTAACAACTCAAGGTTTTGGATTGGTAAAAAGTGGGCTCAGAACTATTTCTAGAGCTGCCTTTCTGTTCTTATAAAGAACTGATTTATAAGACAAGTACAGTTGCTTCTAATTCCTCAAAGAACTGGATTGCCACCTGAATGATATCAAGCCGTCCAGCTACATTATCCTCAATTTTCTTCTTTATATCAGGGATGAGAATGTTCAACTAAGATGGAGATCAAGAGATTTTTATGTTCTAGATTTAAAGCTCATCACTTCTGGGTGCCATCAGGGGGTCTCCTTCGGTTCCCTCTTCTGACACCAGAGCTATTAAAACATAAACTGAGTCATACTAAAATTTTTAAGAGTTTATTTAAACAAAAATCTATTCAAATCAGGCAGTGCCAAACCAGAAGTGGTAAAAGAGTGCCCCTGATATCAGATGATGTTTAAGCCTTTAATCCATCTTAATTTTTATGAGTTGGTGTAACATAGGGAGCCAATTTCGACCTTTTTCTGCATGTAGTTATCCAGTTTTCTAACACCAGTTGCTAAAAAGACTTACTTCTCCCGTTGTGTAGATTAAAAACAGAAGTCTTGGAGAAGACAAGTTACTCACCTAAGGTGATGGAGCCTGTAAGAAATCCACGCTTTTTGAACTAAACCACACAGACCTAAGCCTTGTACATACAGTTGCCTTCCATCCCCAAATCCTCTAGGTAGGGGGGCGGTCTTTCAGGGGTCTCCTGGGAATACACCAACTAACTGGTTCTTCCATTATTTTTCTACCACTGACCTTGAAGAAGATGTGCCTGGTCAAGAAAGGCAAAGCAAAGGACAGAGGGTAGAGATGGGGGTAGAATTTTGGACATGGAGGACAAAGGAAAGAGCAAAGTGACAGAGGCAGATTATTCCTTAATCAGTCACATGGGAGAGGTTGTAATGTCCAGGCTGAGAGCAGAAACAACTCACTTCTCGTAAGTGCGGATAGTATACAGGTATTTTCCCCGACTGAATTTGTGAGGGAAAGGGGCACAACCCTAAACATACTATTGGAGTGGTCAAAGATGTCTTAATCAATGCAGATTCATGCCTCGGCCAATGAATGTCTAGATGGGACAGTCATCAGAAGATAAGTTTCTACCTTCCACAGTGGGCCATGTCTGCCTTTTTTAAAAAATACAATCTAATTTTTTACCAAGTACTTATCCTTATTGACATCGTACACATTTTATGTGGTCCGCTGCTAATTTGGCAAACACATATAGATAATTCCCTTCTTCAATTAATCTGCATTCCCTAAAAAGTCACACATGCTCTTAGTCATCAGTTTTTCATGGTTGATAAATTCACTAACAATGATGAGTTCCAATAAGGTGAAAAAACCTATGGCAGGATTCTTCCAAATGTTTATCAGTAAAGCATGTCCACACAAAGGCAGATTATAGCAATGGACTTAGTGCAAAGTAACACTGCAACTGGTTATATTTTTCCAAAGAACTGAATAATTTTTATATCTAAGTAAATATAGAACATTACCTAGTTATAGAGATTAAAAGTTTCCAAATTTAATCTCTTCCTCTCAAAATGAATAAATATATATCTAAAAATAAATTGAAAATGTCCACATACTTACTATAGCTTTTTCAAAACTGTACGAAATAGAGGCAGGACGTATACAGTGGTTCAGTGCCCTAGATTTCATTGTTAGTTTAGGAGACTGTTCGCTAGGATCTAGTGGGAGACCCACCAAAAAAACCAAAAAACCAAAACCAAAAAAAAAAGCCATGGCTTATTTGAAGACCTTGACAGAAGCTTTTTCTCCCCACATTAAGCATTACCTTTAATTAGGTATTTTATAGGCAAGGACTCACCACATTGAAAAAAAAAAAAAAAAAAGGAGTACCTGGGTGGTTCAGTCAGTTAAGTTTCTGCCTTCAGCTCAGGCCATGGTCCTAGGATCCTGGGATCTGAGCCCCACATCGGGCTCCCTGCTCAGCAGGGAGCCTGCTTCTCCCTCTCCCTCTGCCTGCTGCTCCCCCTGCTTGTGCTGTGTGTGTCAAATGAATAAATAAAATCTTTAAAAAAAAAAAAAAAAAATTAGCTGGAATTTAAAAAAAAAATAAAAATAAAAATAAAAATAAAAATAAAAAAAAGTAGAAGGCTGAGGCCAAAACCTGTGTTGTGTGGGCCATTTTGGTTGTCTTTAACCATATGCCTACTGTCAGACCCCAGGGCTGGAGACTCTGCTTGAGTGAGTGAAAGGAATATGAGGTGGTAGCAACTAAAAAATGGGCCAACAAAAACTGAACTGTCATCTTTGTCACATAGGCTGCTGCTAATTCCATGGGGGGTTGACAGAGCAAGAAGAGGAAAAAGAAAATCTTCAGACCAGTGAAGGTTAAAAGCTTATAATACATTCCCCTCATGGAGGTGTGGAGAGTAAATGGTTTAGCTGAAGGGAAAGGATAAGGAAGCAGAACTAAAAATGAAGGCATAAAAATGAGGACCTTGCTTTGTCTCTCTCCTAAAAGACCCCATGGGAACATTACCAAAGCACTGAAAAGAGAGGTCAGGTGATGCTTCTATTGAAAAGAGATAAGGACTACCTCCCATAAGGTAATTGTTACTCATTACTTACAACAGATTTCACTGATTTAAGTTAAAACATAGTTGAATCCATCATTTGAAGACACTCTGGTTCAATATTCACTTTTCAAATCTTTTTTTTAATTTTGTTGTTTTCTAGTAATCATTTTTTATTGTGATAAAATATACACCACATAAAATTTTACCATTGTAGCCATTTTAAGTGTACAGTTCAGCAGCATTAAGCACATTCGCATTATTGTGCAACCATCACCACCATCCATCTCTACAACTCATCTTCCAAAACTGAAACTCTATACCCATTAAACACTAATGTTGCATTTCCCTCTGCCCTCAGTACCTGGAAACCATGCTATTTTCTGTCTCTATGAATTTGAATATTCAAGAACCCTCATATAAGTGGAATTACACAGTATTTATCCCTTTGTGTCTGGCTTATTTTACTTAGCATAATGATGCCCTCAAGGTTCATCCATGTTGTAGCATGTGCCAGAATTTCGTTTCTTTTTAAAGCTGAATAATAGTCCATTGTATGTCTATAGAATTTATTTTACAAGTTCATTTACATTTGTTACATATATTGTTTGCATTTGTTTTTCAGTTCCTTTGCTGATAGATATTGGGTTGTTTCTACCTATTGGCTATTGTGAATAAGCTGCTATAAATATGGGTGGATAAATATCTATTTGAGTCCCTGCTTTCAATTCTTTTGAGTATAGATAGATCTTCCTCACCTATGATGGGCTTATGTCCTGATAAGCCCAATGTGAAGTATCTTAAGTCAAAAATGTATTTAATACACCTAACCTACCAACCATTATAGCTTAGACTAGCCTACCTTAAACGTGCTCAAAACACATTAGCTTATAGTTGGGCAAAATCATACAACGCAAAGCCTATTTTATAGTAAGGTGTTGAAAATCTCATGTAATTTATTGAACACTCTGAAAACCAGAATGGTTGTACGGGTGCAGAATGGTTGAAAGTGTTATCAGTTGTTTACCCTCATAATCACGTGGTTGACTGAGAGCTGCAACTCACTGCCAATGCCCAGCGTCACAAGAGAATATAACAGCACATATCACTAGCCCGGGGAAAAGATCCAAATCCAAATCTGAAGTACAATTTCTACTGAATGCATATCATTCTCATATTACCATCAACTCAAAAAAAATCATAAGTCAAACCATCATAAGTCAGGGACCATCTGTAGATACTCAGAAGTGAAAATGCTGGATCAAATGGTGAATGTTTAAATTTTTAAGGAAGTGCCATATTCTTTTCCATAGCAGCTATACAATTTTCATATTCCCACCAGCAATGCTTATGGGGTTCCAATTTCTCTACATTCTCATCAACACTTGTTAGTTTCTGGTTTTTTGCTAAAAGCTATCCTAATGTATATAAAGTGGTACTTCCTTGTGTTTTTGATTTGTATTTCCCTAACAATTAATGATGTTTAGCTACATTCACTCTTAGATAGGCATTAAATTGAAAGGAGACTACCTGGTTCAAAATCTAGTGAACACTTATCTCTTCTGTGACCTTGAACAAGTCATTAAATCTCTCAAAGCTTCAGTTTCCTCAACTGAAAAACAGAGAAAATAAATGACCTACTTCACTAGGCCTTTGTGAGGATTGAATTCCATAATTCACATGAAGAGCTAGCACAGTACCTGAAACATATACAGATTCATGAAGAGGTAGCATTTATTATTGATGCTGTTGTTCTTGCCATTGTTGCCACTATTATTATTAGCTTAAAAGTTATCACAAGTTTTTTTAAAGCAAAAATACATATAATACTCTAACATGTGTGAGCTCTTTTAGGAAAACTAGTGGATTCCTAAATGCTAAAGTACAGCTATACATGACAAATACCACATAAATTGATAGAGTTTTGACCCTAGAAATTTCCCTGAATGAAAATATTAAGTAATGATGAACAAAGTTAGTCTCATGAAGTCCCATTAAACACGTATGAATTTACGGAGAAATAATCTGCCTGAAAGAACTAAAGAGCTAAAATCAAATTTCTCCTGTTCCTGAGTAGAACCAGAGGTAGAGAAATAAAAGTTGGGTGAGGATGAAGTAGATTGTGCATATCTGCTTTCTTTAATCTTGGGATCATGAGGCAACTGGGTATATTCACGATAGGAACTCTTCGTTCTCCAGCCAAAACCAAGCTGGTAAATGCAAGTGCCTGAAACCACAATGTGGACACAGCCTGTGACACAATCCGGACACAGCCAGGGTTGAGATCAGACTTGGAAAGGGCCTTGCTCTCCCTCTGAAAAATGTCTTTGCTGGTCAGAAGAAACTGAGAGAGAGATCACTACCACATTCCATGGTCATCAATGGGATCTTCAAGACCAGAGGGACCAAGTGGGTCCCCGGTCACATTGTTTTAGGAGGCCAAGGAGGGAACTTCTTGGCTGCTTCATAAAGCCATTATGAAACAGAGGGGGAAACAAACAAAAACAAAGAACCTCTTTGGGGGGGGTGGATATTCAAAAGCTCAGTCAGATGGAAGCTTTATTTATTGAATGCCATTTTGTGGACAGATCAGAAAGGGAATATCACACCTATCACCTTTGCCCAGAAAAAAGCTTTCCAAATGTTCATGTAAAAACTTTCAAGGGAAAAAATTCCAAAAAAGATTTAAACAACAGTTTAAATTGGTTAAGTCAGTTTCAGACAGTATGTAAATGCCCAAGGTGAATAATCTGAAGCCTCAATCCGACTCGCTTCTCCAACTATCCATCTCATTACCTCAGGCTTTGAAGTATCCCCTTTACTGGTTGGTGTTCCTGTGATCACTAGCCCTGAAAAAGAAGGGCAAGATAAACTCTGAGCTAAGGGTAAAATAATGATGCAAGTTTCTTGCTCCATAGGACATAGGCATTTGTAATTCTTTTGAGCTCTTAAATCACAAGCAAATTTTCCTGAAACCGGATGGTAAGAAGAAAAGGAAATGAACTGACATTGAGCCGATACTCTGTCACGCATTATCCGAAGCAAACTTCATGGCAATTATATAACTCAGAGGAGGTGAAAAACTTGCTCAAGATCACACAGTGAGTAAGCGCATCCCAACATATTACATTATATCCTAAAATCTCTTCCCTGTAGCTTTTGTTTCTGAATGGCGGATATAGAAATGTCTCTATTTGTCTCAGCTCTCTTAGGTAAGACATCACCCTACTAAATATATGATCTCATTCAGCATGTACCCGGAGGGGTGCCAAAGCAGCCAGAACAGTGAGATATTTCCTTGATCATACTAAAACCTGCTCAACAGGACATCTCAGAGTGGAGAAAAACATCCTGATTTCTGCAACATCATCAATAATAACATAAGATAAAGGCAAACATTTGGGTTGGCACCAGCCATTAATATGATTCCTGATGGACAGGACCATTGGAGAGTGAAAAGATTACTTTTATAATCACTTGTGGAGTGATAGCATAATAAGAATGAGTGATATTTTGCATGCTTTGTCTCTCTTTATGCTCATATGGATCCAATGGGCCTTTTGTTTGTCATTAATCTAAATCCTGTCATACCCTTAACTCCTAGGAATCACTCACAAGTTAATAGAGGTAGGATCCTCCAAAAGGCATCTATGCTTTCCCTGCAATCACCTTCAACTCCATATATTCCAACAAGTACACTCACTGCAAGCACAGAAGGCCCAAAAGGACACAAAGAGCTCCATAGCCTTCCATGTTTTGCAAGGCACAAAGACATCTGAAGAAGAAATGATTCAATTTCTATATTTCATACAATGTTCCTTCTACAAAAGGATCTTATTCAGAACAACTTTTCATTTGTCACCATATTGGTTTAATAACATGGACATGGAATGGTTATTATTCTGATTTTATAAATTCAAGAAAAAGCAGTAATAATGATTTGTTTAGCCCTTTCTAGGTTGTGAATTCTAAGCAATATAATAATTTGCATTCAGCCCTTACCTAAGTTTGTCTCAGATGCCTTTGGTTTAGACCCCCACCCCCCAGCAGGGGTGTCATCCATTAAACTTAACTTACATCTAAAGCCTCAAAGTCTTTAGTTTAGTAATAAAATGCCATCCTTAGCCCCTGTAATCGAAGCTCCTTTCATTCCCAGGGGAGTTTTTTGAGGAAAGGTCTGGACAAGAGCATCCTTCTCTAAGATGATCATCCTAAGACTTGGAAGTAGGAGAGGAAATGAAATCCTGTTTTCTTGTCCATTTCCTATTCCACTCGTCTTAGCTCATCACAATTGTCTTCTATTTCCCCATTTTTTTTCCACACATAGTATCAGAAAAAATGATTTTCCTTGGATCTGTAAACATAAGGTAAGCTACCTCCTGCATTCCCTTGACAATCACCACTTCCAATAGGAAGAACTTCCTGTATTGCCCAGGTACGGTTAAGGTGACCCTTCTCTGTACCTAACACCAGCCTAAATATATTTTTATTATGTCATTTGTTGAACTATTATGTATTAGTTTGTTACAAATTATAAGAAGCTTCAGTAATATAAAAAACGCATATATTATGGACTTCATTCTTTTGATGATATACCATTTCTTTTATTATTTGGGGGTTTAGTTAAGAGTTTCATAAAATTTACTCTTGCTTCATTTACATTTTTTAAAAAATGTTATGCCCTTGGTTGACGGTAGATATGTGACCAACCTACTAGCAGTAAGGCATAAAATCTGAGTTGTTATAACCATAATACAATGGTTATAACAATAACCATTAGTTATTTAACCAATAATTTTTTACTGCTAAATAACGAATTACCACAAACTGAGAGTAGCTTGAAGCAACAGCCATTTATTATCTGACAGTTCTGTAGGTCAGAATTCTAGGTAGGCTCAGCTGGTTCCTCTGCTCAAAGTCTCACACGCAAGGTGTCAACCAACTGCAGTTCTCATTTGGATCTCCAGGTTCTCTTCCAAGCTCACTGGTTGTTGATAGAATTCATTTCCTTATTACCCTTTCCACGTGGCCCTTCTATCTTCAAGCCAGCAATGGTAAGCTGAGTCCTTCTCATGCTTCAAATCTCTCTGACTTGGTCTACTCCCAGCCAGAGAAAACTCCTTTTAAAGGGTTTGTATAATTAGCTTAGCCCACCCAGCAATCTCCCACTTAACCATATAGCTTAACATAATCATGGGAGTAACACCGGGGGGCGGGGGGGCAGGGGTCATGGAGTCATCTTAAAATTTTGCATTCTACAACCATGATTGTGCTACTTTCAATCAAATGTATCTCTATTTTTTTCATCTTTTTGTCTATGACAAGGATAAGATTTTCTACAGGGGATGCCTAGAATCAAGAAATGCAACTTGCAGTCCTGAAGCAGTTAGAGAATCACTGATTCAAATGGAATCACTCCCATACTCTTGACTTCAGAAGAAGGGTGTGCTACACAAGTAAGCAAAGCAGCCATCCCCACTGGGCAAGTAATAATAAAGGCAGTCTTGATTTCAGTGGCAGAATGAGATGACAATAATTCTATTAAAATATTCCATTGCCCCAAAAAAGTAAGGTTGTGACCACCACCTGAGTTGGTAACTCAGCTATCCTGCTGTCGAATCACAATTTCAGTTATATTTTGCAATCTAGAGTTTCTGAGCTAAATATGATTAAGCTGCTGACTATAACAGAATTAAATTTCAGCTATTTCTCTGTGTACTTTGTATTTATTGTTACAAAAGCATACCAGCTATAATCACTGTAATACTATTTTGAATATTTCCTAACATATATTTTTAGCTTTATGAGTTAAACAAAATCTCTAACAAATCAACCCATATAATTTTATTGGGCTCTTACACAATACTTTCTGAAAGAAAGAAGATGGACCAAAATCAGCCCCAGGAGTTGGTTTCATGAACCAGACTTACAGAGACTACAATGGGACATGAAACTCATAGAAGAAAAAGAAAGGGGCCCTTCTTAAGCAGTGACTTTCATTACGGAGACATTAGCCCTTTTCAGTCAGTCCCTTGAAGGAAAGAACTATTTGTATCTTGTCTTTTTGTCCCCTAAAAACAATGCCTAATTTCATGATTTGAACATGGTAAGTATACAAGGAAAATTTGTTGAATAACAAATGAATGAATGCTCATTACAAAACCTGAGTAAGAAATATTTTAATAGTGAAAACTGAAACTAATCTTAATGCTCAAAAATAGAAAGCTACTTAAAAATGTTGTCTTTGAAATTATGTTGAGGAAGAATATATAGTCATATAAAAACTGTAATACAAATTACAGATGAAGGTAGGTTACTGAACAGTACAAAATATTCCATTAATTACACAATGCTAAAAGATATAGCAGCATACTAGGTTGTCTCTAAGGGTTGGATTACAGGCTGTTTTTATTTTCTTCCTTAGGATCTTTCTGCAATTTCTGAGTTTTATTCCTTTGTAACCAAATTTGAAAAAAAAAAGTTACTGAAAATAAAAAAAGAAAATGAATCAAGTTTGAATTGCAATCTGAAGCTTTCAGCAAAACATAGTTGAGTCTTTGCCATGGACACCAAGTCATTTCCTTCTTTTCAGTGGCATTTATATCACTACCACGCATTTTTCCCAACTGAGATGACACAATGGAAAGACCATTGCTACACCAAGCACTGAGCCACTGGAAAATGGAATGTCAGTGTGAGCATCTGCAGATCAGGAAATCAAGTCACAGAGCAGGACCAAGATAAGATTCTAAGTTTATGTCATTTGTTCATCAGTTACTATAAAGAAAATTATACACGGTGTAATACCCTCTCTCTGTTCCTCAGCTGCTGTGAAGAGGAAGGCATTTCAAGCAAATGTCCTTTAAATGGAGAAAGAGAGAAGATCAATTACTCCAAGTTACTTCAGATTAGATCTTAGAATCTCCCCCCAGTATGGAATTAGCTTTCCATTTGGATTGAGGTTCAGGGGTGGAACCCACAGCCAAGGGATGACAGGCTCTCAGCAAAGACTGAAGAACGTCATTAGCATCAAGGAGTTCTTATTTGTTCTTGCCCCCTTCATCTTCCCTTGAACTCCTGGCTTTGCTTATATTTCTCTGAAATCACTAGAAAAATTCCTCTTAAAACAAGTGGGTGCCTGACTCACTGGCCTATTTCCTCTGTTTTCCACCCAAGTGGTAAACAATGGGCTCTATTCAAATGTGGACCGTCTGTGCGCTGGGAATCTGCGTGCAGACAAAGCTCATTGTCTCAGGCCAGACTGCCAGACTCACGCTCTCCTCTGCTCACCTCCTGGGCTCTGCTTCTCCATTATAAGGGCCACTTGACAAAATGCAAAGCATTCTCATGGTCCTATGACCCTGGAGCTCATGGTCTCTTCCCCCACCCCCAACCCCCAACCCTTCAATGGAATACCACCCTAAATTCTCATGTCAAGGCATTTGAGAACAGCCTTTCAAAAGATAAGAAAAACAATGACAGAAGGTAGCTCAGGCCCCAGTCAGGGGATTTTCCCTCAGGACTACCAGGTTTCATTTATAATCACTTAAAGACTATCCTAACTCTCCTCCTAAATTATTTTGTCTGTAAATGGTAGCTGCCGGGGAAGAGAATTCTACAAAGTTAGGTAATTATTAAATAATTATGATATTCCAGTTACTATATTAGATATGTTTGCTTTTTTTTTGGATCATTTTGACTACCACATGAGACATGATTCTTATCCTTATTTTTTTTTACTGATGAGAAAATTATAGCTTATGGAGGTTAAAAAACTTGCCCATGGTCACAGAACTAGTAGGGTAGCACTAGGATTTAAAAATCAAGTTGTGTAGCAATGTCCACAATAGCCAAACTGTGGAAAGAGCCAAGATGTCCATCGACAGATGAATGGATAAAGAAGATGTGGTGTGTATATATATATACACACACATACACAATGGAATATTATGCAGCCATCAAAAGGAATGAACTCTTGCCATTTGCAACGACATGGATGGAACTGGAGAGTGTTATGCTGAGCGAAATAAGTCAATCAGAGAAAGACATGTATCATCTGACCTCACTGATAGGAGGAATTCTTAATCTCAGGAAACAAACTGAGGGTTGCTGGAGTGGTGGGGGATGGGAGGGATGGGGTGGCTGGGTGATAGACATTGGAGAGGGTATGTGCTATGGTGAGCGCTGTGAATTGTGCAAGACTGTTGAATCACAGATCTGTACCTCTGAAACAAATAATACATTATATGTTAAAAAAAAAAAAAAGAAGAAGAAGATAGCAGGAGGGGAAGAATGAAGGGGGGGGATCGGAGGGGGAGACAAACCATGAGAGACGATGGACTCTGAAAAACAAACTGAGGGTTCTAGAGGGGAGCGGGGTGGGAGGATGGGTTAGCCTGGTGATGGGTATTAAAGAGGGCACGTTCTGCATGGAGCACTGGGTGTTATACGCAATGAATCATGGAACACTATATCAAAAACTAATGATGTAATATATGGTGATTAACATAACATAATAATAATAAATCCATCTTCTATCCAATCCTACTGCCCCCAACTCAGGACTTACCAAGGTTTCCCCAAAAGCCTCTTCACTGACCTTCCTTTCCTCCCCTCCTCCCTCCCTCCTTCCTTCCTGCCTTCCTTCCTTCTTTTTCTTTCTTTCCTTCCTTCTTTCCTTCAACATACATCTGAACAACTCCAGCCTGCTTAAAACCCATCAGTGACCTCCCACTGAGCTGAGACGTTCTTGCCCCCAAATCTGGCATTGCTTATCCACTAACCTTTATTTTACAGCCTCTCCTCACTATCTATGCTCCAACCACACTGGACTTCTTCAATTTCCTCAAAACTGTAAGTTGTGGCCTAAATCAGGGCTTTTCCACATGCTTCTTCTTCAACATGAAACATTCCATCCTCCTCTTTACTTAGCTCAACAATTTTCAAACTTTTTGGACTCAGGACTCCCCTATACTCTTAAAAGTTATTAAGGATTCCAAAGAGCATTTTTTAAAAATGTGGATTCTATCTATGGATATTTACATGTTACAAATTAAAACCAGGAAATTTTTAAATATTAAATTCATCTAAAAATAACATAGTAAACTGATTACACTTTAACATAAATATTTTATGAAAAATAACTACATTCTCCCAAACCAAAAACATATCAGTAAAAAGAATGGCACTGTTTTACATTTTTGCAAATCTCTTTAATGTCTGGCTTAATAGAAAACAGATGGATTCTCATATCTAATTCTATATCCAATATGTTGTAACATCACACATCATGTAGCCTCTGGAAAACTCCACTGTACACTTGTAAAAGAGTGAGAATGAAAACAGCTAATTACTTCTAAGTATTATTACAAGAATACATTTGACTCCTGAACCCACT
The DNA here is from genome assembly GCF_004348235.1 of Phoca vitulina. Classification (NCBI taxonomy): domain Eukaryota; kingdom Metazoa; phylum Chordata; class Mammalia; order Carnivora; family Phocidae; genus Phoca; species Phoca vitulina. The sequence goes on from NW_022589723.1 coordinate 8,035,587, forward strand.
AACAGTGTCTTAGGCAGGGACCTCCAGTGATCCCAGGCTATACTTTAAGAACTCCTACTCTTCCTTTCCTTCCCCAGCTTTACTGAGATATAATTGACAAATAAAATTGTAATATATTTAAAGTGTGCAACATGATGACTTGATATACATACACATTATGAAAGGATTCCCATAATCAAGTTAAACACATCCATCACCTCACAGATTTACCTTTTATTTTTTTGGTGAGCACTTAAATTTAAGTGCTACTTTCTTACCAAATTTCAATTATACAATACAGTCTTATCAACTATAGTCACCATGTTATATACATTAGATCCTCAGACCTTATTCATCTTATAACTGAAATTTTATACCCTTTTATCAACCTCTGCCCATTTCCCCTAGTCTCGGCTTCTGGCAACCACCATTCTATTCTGGTTTCTGAGTTCAACTTTCTTCCTTTATATATATATATATATATATTCCACATATAAGTGATTATCATGAAGTATTCATCTTTCTCTTTCTGGTTTATTCACTTAGCATAAAGCCTTCCAGATTCATCTGTGTTGCTGCAAATGGCAGAATTTCCTTCTTAAGGGTGAACAGTACTTCTATGTTTGTGTGTATGTGTATATACATATCTATTGATGGATCAATCAATCGATCTCTCACAGGTATAGGTCACATTTATCTATTTGTACATTGAGAGATAATTAGATTGTTTCCATACCTTGGCTATTGTGAATAATGCTGCAATGGACATGGAAAAACAGACATCTCTTACAGATAATGATTTTGTTCCCTTTGGATATATACCCAGAAGTGGGATTGCTGGATCACATGGCAGTCCTACTTCTAATTTCTTGAGGAACCTCCATACTGTTTTCCATAGCAGCTGCACCAGTTTGCATTCCCACAACAGTGCATGACGGTTCCCTTTTTTTCAGACCTTAGCCAGCATTCCTTAGGTCTCATCTTAAAGTTCAAATGTGCAAGTCTTCAGTGACCCCAAAGAATAGGTCGGGTCCCCTTTTTGTATGCTCCTATAACACCCTCTAATTTTCTGCCAAAACACTGGTCATACACATAATTTAACCAGTAAACTGCCTGAGGATGGGAACCATGTCAGCTTTGCTCATAGTGAATCTCCAATGCTCAGCCCACCTAGCAGGGCCTCAGTATCTTTGTGGGAAGGAGGATGAGATGGAAAGAGGGAGGGAATCAGACCCAGGGAGACTACCTCCTGACAACTGCTGCATTCCTTCAGCAGGATGTATTCATATGGGGATGTAACTCTGCACAGCAGGCTGAAGCAGCCTGGGTTCCAGTTCCCTATGGAAAAGTGTGGGAGACAGAGACAGACGAATGACTAGAGTGAAGAGACAGAGACAAGACAGTGTAAAGTAACGGTTATGAGTACATGTGCTAGAATCTTCATTAACGCAATCACCTGACAACATAGGCTGAGCACCTACAATCGGCCAGGCACTCTTCCAGGTACTTAGGAATATTTCAGGAGCAAAGAGAGAAAAATTCTGACCTTAAGGAGCTTCATTCTGACCTGAACTCAACTCCAGGTTCTGCCACTTGATAAATGGGTTGCCTGAGACTAGCTACCTAATCCCCTGATGCTTCATTTTCCTCACCTGTACAATGGGAACAAGACCTAAATGTATCCTGGTGAGAAGTACATAAAAGAGTATCTGTAATGTCCCTCACAAAGAGTCTGCTTCCTAATAGGTGCTTGATAAATGGAAATCTTTCTGGTGACAACTCTTATTCCAAAATTGATTTTTTTTTCATATGCAGAAACTCTTCTATAGACCACAATCTAATCATTTACAGGACATCACTTGGGTAGTTGCAGGGGTGAGGGCGTGGTATACTTAGGGACCTCAGAGAGCTCAGGAGGGTTCCACTGTCACTCTTCCTATAAAGAAGCATACTTCTGGCTCCCTCTAGACTTGAGAAGGTGCCTGGATTCTTACGCTGTTCCATAATACTGAGTACTATCATACTCTTCAGCAATGTGGTACTTCAAGGCAGGCTTTCCTGGGGACTCACTCTTATAGTTATGCCAAGAGCATAAGACCATTTTAAAGAAGAGACTCAGTGCCAACAATCTGTAACTTGACCATTTACATAAGCTTATCGTGTATCATAGTGCTACAGAGGTTTCCCACCCCATCTCTGATTGATTTTGGCTTGACTGCCTTCAAAACAGGATTGCCAGGAGAGAGAGAAATGGACTGGGATGGCTGATTTTTGTTTTCTCGTGCCACTTCCTTCCCTACAGTTAGCACCACACTAGAGAAGTGAAGGAAAAAAGAAAAGGATAGTCATATCAACTGATTTTTCTATGTGTTACCAGTCTGGTAAAAACATCTGAAGTTAAAGAGTATTCAAACACAGAATGAAATAAAGCTTGGTAATTACTTGTATGGATTTCATTTCCTCAGACTACTCCCGTTGTTCCTTAGCAGGAAATATTCATGAGTCAACTATTCAGAATCACAGTTATTATTCAAGAGATGTGGGTTTTAGAAGGTCTGATGCCATGGCAAACCTCACTGACTTGCTCAGACTGTTCTTCAAGTTGAAGAGCAGAATGATGTCTGATGTGACTGAGACATGTATGGCTTCAGAGTGCGTCAAGAGGACCTGAAAGCTCCCACATGGAAGTGATATTCATTACTGGCAAGCACAGTGACAGGACACCCTAGAGGATTGAACCACAAAGAATTTGCAAAGCCCTGTGGCTAACTCCGTGGCCTAGTTTAATCTTGTAGTCACTGTCTTGGATAATCATCTCAAATCTATTCCTGTAATTACAAGCCCCTCAGCATGTGACTGAGTTCCCCCCACCCCATCTCGGGTTCTTTTACACTGACCTGTCAGAGTAGACTTTTAGCAAACATAGATATTGACCAAATCATCCAACAGATGTCCCTTTCAAATGAGTTGGAGCAGAACCAACTATATGGAAAAGTTATAAACAAACATGCAACCCAAGGATTTTCAATGGATTGGCGTGGCTTCTTGTACAGAAAATTCATTCTCTTGGGTGGAACATGAGTTATACAAGAGTGTATAAACATCAGAAAATTAACTCTCACCCCAATCAAGGCTCACACTTCCCGACAGGAGATGCAGGGGGACATTTTAGAATCTAAAATCTTCATCACCTCAGCAAAGTATTCTTCAATTTCATGGCTCCAAGAAGTAACAAACTTAAATAACTGGGATAAAAGGATTTAGGAGAGAGATATCCAGCATCCAGCCCCATTTCTGTCAGTGACTCAACCATTGTATTGGAAGGCAGTGGGCCAGAATTGTCTGATTTCTGTTTCTGATTTCCCTCTTCATTGGCATCAGAGGATTTCATGGCAGGAAAACTAATGTCTGACTGCGTTCCAAGTGCTCGATAAGAGTATTTCATGTTCATTCCAGGCCACCAAGAGGTTCAGGGTCACCAAATCACAGACTATGAATTTGAGCATTTGATGGTTTTTGCAGATGACTGGGTGAACAAAACAAAACCCAGGAGATATATAAAGGTAGAAACTAGAAATTTCTCATTTGAATTATTTAACATGCCTCACTCCAGTGGTTCTGAATATAAAAGAACTGCAGGCCCTTCCATAGGGTGAAATGAAGTTACTGAGTTTAGTTTTTTGACCAACACTAGAAACAAATAGGAAACATGCTCATCAATATTCACAAGGTGCTTCAAGGCACCAATTTCTTGGCAGGTATTTTTGTTGTTGTTTTTATTGTCTATATGTGCAGGCAATTAATACTGCTTAGAAAATCAAATCAATTCAACACTGCCTACTCCTGATTAAATTTTACTCTAGCAACAGCAGAGAATTCATTTAAAATGTCCTATATGCCAGGACTATGCTAGGCACTGGGAATATAACAGGCAATAAGGTACTGTGCTTCACTTCAAGAAATCTATTCATTAATTTCTTAAAGACTGCCTACTATTGCAAGCAAGGTTAATTCACTTTTTGCATAACTGTGTCACTTAAGCTCACCTTCAACTAAAGGAGAATTTAAAGATTACTGAAGCTGGACTCCTCACTTTCTTATATTTCATGACACTGCTCATACAATGTCTCCACACTTCTTGATTTCCTGGAACTGCAAATTGGAACTGAACCCACATGTTGGAATTCATAAGTAACTAAATTGTAGCTTAACTTGATTAGAATAAGAAAGGGGAAGAAAGAGAAATATACATAACATCTTACTATGTCTAAGTCCCTGCACTAAGCACTTTATTCAGTCATTCAAACTCCAAAGATACATTAAGAGGTAGTTATCCATATCTTGGCTATTATAAATAATGCTGCAGTAAACATGGGGGTGCATATATCTTTTTTAATTTTCTTCAGGTAAATGCCCAGTTTTACTTTTCTTCAGATAAATACCCAGAAGTGGAATTGCTGGATCATACAGTTCTACTTTAAACTTTTTTTAGGAACTCCCGTACATTTTCTATTTTTATTTTATTTTAAGGTTTTTTTTTTGTTTTTATTTCCCCATATGTTTTTCATAGTGGCTACACCAGTTTGCACTGCCTTCAACAGTACATGAGAGTTCCCTTTTCTCCACATCCTCACCAACACTCATTTCTCATCTTTTTAATAGTAGTCACCCCATCAAGTGTGAGATATCATTGTGGTTTTGATTTGCATTTCCCTGGTGATTCGTGTTGTTCATCATCTTTTCATGTATCTGCTGGCCATCTGTATGTCTTCTACGTGCCCATCAATGGATAAGTGGACAAAGAAAATGTATACACACACACATAATGGCATACTACTCAGCCATATAAAAAGAATGGAATCTTGCCATTTGTGACAACATGGATGGGGTCTGACGGCATGCTAAGTGAAATAAGTCAAAGAAAGAAAGACAAATACCATATGATTTTACTTACAATGTGGAATCTAAAAAAAAAAAAAAAATCAAAACAAAACAAACAAAAACCAAGCTCATAGATACCGAAAACAAGTTGATGGTTGCCAGAAGGGAGGGGATGGGGATGGGCAAAATGGGTGAAGAGGGTCAAAGAGTACAAATTCATGGGGATACAATGTACAACATGGTGACTATAGTTAATAATACTATATTGCATATTTGAAAGTTGCTAATAGAGTAAATCTTAAAAGTTCTCATCATAAAAAAAAAAAAAACAAATGTGTAACTATGCCTGGGATGAGAATTAGACTTATCGTGGTTATTATTTCACAGTGTATGCAAATATCAAATCATTTTAATTTGATAATTATAATGTTATATGTCAACACCTCAATAAAAAATTTTAAATTCAAAAAAGAAAGTAGTTATCAGTGTTTCCATCTTACTGATAAAGCTTAGAGAGATTAAATTATTTGCCTGAACTAAAAACTGAGAATATTTAAGCCAAATGTTCTTTCCATTATGCTTCACCCACTTCCCTGTTAAGACAGCTCATCGTCTCCCATCTGATTCAACTCAAGCCCCCATCACCTTTCACCAGTTTTTAAATCAAGGAAAAAAATCATTCAAGGAAAGATGATACTTGACCTAAGACATTTGCAGGGTACTGACTTAAAGAAAATGTGACTTGGATATGAAACTCCTAGACAATTTTTTTCTTGAATAAGTATTCACAATTGACCTTGTTGTCACTTAACCCTCACATATCCATATGCTGTGGACTGAACTGTGTCCCCCTACGCCCGCCACCCACTACCAAATTCATTTGTTGCAGCCCCAACCCCCAATGTGACTATATTTAAAGGTAAGGCTTTAGGAGACTATTAAGGTTAAATAAGATCAAAAGGTGGGGCCCTTATCTGATAGGATTGGTGGCTTTATAAGAACAGAAAAAGAGAAATCTTTGTCTCTACGCATTTTAGGACACAGCAAGAAGGTGGCCATGTGCAAGCCAGGAAGAGAGCTCTCACCAGAAACTGACCATGATGGCATTGTGATCTCAGACTTCCAGCCTCCAGAACTGCAGAAAAATAAATTTCTGTTGTTAAGCTACCCAGTCCATGATTTTTTTGTTATGGCAGCCCAAGCAGACTATTAGAGCAATGAGGACCATTTTATAAAAACAGCATGAGATTCAAAGGGGTTAACAGAGGACACATGGTCAGTAAAGTTGGTTACTCCAGATATGTATTTGCTAAATATATGTATTTATAGTTTAAAGCTCCAATCACTGGGGCATATAGGATACTTTCCCACAAGTATGCCATAGCCTACTACCCCAAAAGGATCAGGGAATAAAGAGTGAGTAACCCAGGGTATGCGACAGTCCTATACTGGACAAATGAGCATGACCTCTGTGGTTAGAGATGTAGAGCAACATCTGTCACTGACACATAGTGTTAATCCTGCTTATTCCTCTCCTTAGGAATAGCCACAGATGTTTCCATAACAGGTGTATTTGCTCCCTCTATGGGGTTTTCCCAGACATGTCCACATGCAATGCTCTCATTGAGTCACCTTTTCTATTCAGGCATAGGAAGTAGGGAGATGAGACAACTGCCCAGATAATTTGATTAGTTCAGTAATTTGATATTACTTGGTTGTTTCTGTGGTGTTTGAGTGTATGTTTGGGAAAATAAGGGAAATTATCAAATGTTAGAGATTGCATATTTCTCAAACCTTTTATAACTGTTAAATTATTTCACTCTTTTTGTGTGGTTCTTGAATAATAGAAACAGGACAGAATAATATGCATCATATTCCCTGAACAATAGATCAGCTGGCTGAAGCTTAAAAGGTAAAGCAATATGGTGGCAATGAACATAGTGTTGGAGCTCAAACTTGACTACTAAATTCACAATCTTAGATTAAGCCCTTAACCTATTATCCCCATGCATTCTACCAAGAAATTTTAGCATCTAACTTTTTTCATGAATCCAGTGAAAAGTACTAGCAATTTTTAACTTTAGGTCATGTTATCTGCATTTCTTAGTATATAACTAATTGTGGTTAATTAGGAAATTCAGATAGCTTTGTCTTTCAATCATCATGTATTAGAATATACATGATATACATCCCCACAAACCCGGAATTAAAAATGCTCAGATATCTCCATACTTCTTTTTAAAAGGAAGATGTGTCCATGTGTGTATGTAGGTATGTATAAGTGTGTGCGTGTGTGTGTGTGTATACGTACATTCAGACATACAATGAAATATTACAAGGCCATAAAAAGGATGAGATCTTGCCATTTGTGATAACATGGACCTAGAGGGTATTATGTTAAGTGAAGTAAGTTAAAGAAAGACAAATATATGATTTCATTCATATGTGCAATCTAAAAAACAAAACAAATGAATAAACAAAGAGCGGAATCAGATCTATAAATAGAACAAACTGATGCTTGCCAGAGGGAAGGGGGATGGAGGATGGGCAAAATGCATGAAAAGGAGTGGGAGACACAGGCTTCCAGTTATGGAATGAATAAGTCATGGGAATAAAAGGCACAGGGTAAGAATTATGGTTAGTGATACTGTCATAGCATTACATGGTGACTGACAGCAATTACACTTGTGGTAAACATAGCATAATGTACAGAGAAGTTGAATCATTATGTTGTATACCTAAAACCAATGCAACATTGTGTGTCAATTATACTCAAATAAAAAAATTGTTTTAAAAAGAAGGGATTAAAACATATTATGATAGTATTTAATGGCATGGAATTGTATGCTTTAAATGATTAAAATGGTAAATTTTATGTTATGTTTATTTCACCAAAATAAAAAAGTATAAAAAATAAAATCATCTTATTTATTTGCTTGTTCACATGTATATAGCCTGAATCTTCCAGCACTAGACTATAAACATAAAAGTAGGGACATCCTCTTTTTACCCCTATATTTATTATAGTTCCCAGAATAGTGCTTGGCAATAGGAAATCTCTAAAACTGTTTTAAGTGATTGAGTGCGTAAATAAGTGAATGAATGTTTAAATGCCCCTTCCTCCACAGCAGCCTATCTGGATAGGTGCTAATGACAAAAATGAGCAAAAAGTTATGGATTCAGATATCAAAAAATGGGCTTTGAGGGAAATAATAAACTAGGATGACAAGTATCTTGCAAGGAGGAGGATTCTAAGGAAACATACTGTGTTCTTTAGTATCTCCTGTCTATCAACAGTTTGAAATTAGACAATTTATCTGGTACAAAAGCAAATTTAGTGGCCATTCTGTGCACTCAAAATGGCTAATGCCAAGCCCCTGCATGGATGTGTGCGTGTGTGTGTGTGTGTGTGTGTGTGCGCGTGTGTATTAAGACGCTGGGGAGAGGCATTTAAATAAACTCTTAGAAATGACTTCTCTAATACAAGAATGTAAGATAATTATAGAACTAAGTTCTTCCCCACAAAAATAATTAATTACTGTCAATAAGAAATAAGTATCTATTGAGTAGAAATTATATGCTAAATACTGTGTGCTAGGTAACGTATAGTCTGCTAGAGCTGCCATAACAAAATACCACAGACTGGGGGACTTAAACAATAGAAATTGTTCTGGATGCTACAAGTCCAAGAACAAGGTGCCAAAAAAGTTGGTTTCTGGCAAGCCTTCTCTCCCAGGCTTGCAGGTGTCTACCACCTAGATGTGCCCTCCCATGACCTTCTCTCTCTGTGCAGAGAGAGAGAGAAGGAGAGACTGAGATCTTGTATCTCTTCCTCCTCTGATAAGAATACCAGTCCTGATTAGGGGCCCACCCTTAACACTTTACTTAAACCTAATTACCTCCTTAAAGGCCCTGTCTCCAAATACAGTCACATTGGGGGTTAGGGTTTCTATATATTAATGTGGGAGGTTGGGACTCAATACATAACAAGTAATAAATTGGAGAATATGAGAAAGACACTGACTTTCTCAAAAAAGATACAACCTAGAAGTTGGTTGGGGAGTGGAAAAACCAACACGTCTGCCCATAGATAACTGTTGTACCTAATCTGACAGAAATTCCAAGAAAGCAAGAAAAACCAGTCGCCCTGAGACTGACAGAGGGAAAGCGAATGAATTTGATCTGAGATGACGGAGAAAGGTTTCATGAAAGATACATTAGCTAGTTCTACAAATACAAGACTCCATAATAGTTTCCTTCTGAGGCAGATTTCAAAAAACAGCAATCTGAAGGTATCTAACCATATGAGAATGGAATGAAATCTCTGAAAAAAAAAAAAAAAACAAGAAGAGATCTATGAAGAACAAAAGTTTGAAACACCTGGACAAAGTCCCTGTTAGGAGAACTCGGTAACTGAATATATGTAAAGGGAGCTGCGTTTCTGTTGGTTACAGAAGTCTGATGCACAGACCTCAGCATCAGTGTCTTGGCCACAAAGAAATAAGTGTAAAGTAAAATATGCAAAAATATTTACCTATCTATATGTATATACAAGAGTGGACATATTTGCCCATATCCCCACATTTCAGCAGTCTTGATTCTAATTTATTAACCTGAACAAACGGACACATTTCTTAAATAGCTTCCATTGCTAAAAGCACATTCACTCAAGTTTTGTTTTGTTTTGTTTTTTTAAAGGCTTTTTTTAAGTAAATTTTATAGAGAGAGAGAAACTCTTGTTGCCAATGTGGTGCTATAGAGAGGCTCCCTTCTAGGATTTCTAAGACCTGGGGTTTCTCCAATAATGGGTGTTCCCATCTAGACTTAATGAGCAGAGTTTAGGGGAAACGAACTGGCAACATTATGTTAACATATCTAGTGGCAGTCCTTCCTGCCTCAAGTAATTTTTAGCTAAGCAGCAGAACCTCTGCTGGACATAATACTTCCACAAGAATAGACTGAATCTGATTCCAACTGGAAGTCTTTTAGTCTGCTCTGAAATCACTCTGACGGTATCCTTCAAAGCCCATTTCATACCATATTGCCATTATCTGTCTACTTGTTATCTCCTTTGCTAGGCTGTAAGCTCTGTAATGACAGACCCTGCCTTGTCCACTGCCATATCCACAGCACCTCTCACAGACAGTATCCAGCTGCAGGTTTTGAATCTTGGCTACGAGGGTGTCTCTTGCCACAGCTGTACATAATTTTATTTGGAAAACATATGTACCAATCTAGCATCCGGGCTAGAAATCTGCATACATTGAGTATGGGGTTGTTTAAAAATGCAAGTCAGTTATAAAATTCTAAATTGGATAAATCTTCATAGACCCTGAGTAGATCCTGTCACTAAAAGGGGTAAATCACACTATCTCATGCTAAAAATCTGTAATAGTTTGTGCCACCTAATGGAATCCTGACATTCTTTTCTACCTGATAGCCTAATGTTCTGAAGTATCTTAGGTGAACACAACTTCCTGGAATAATTATTACATTTCAGAAAATTTCTTGCAACTTGGTATGGCTGGTTTTACAACTAAAGCTCTTGTCAATGAAATGTGTGTGGAAACAATACATGCAAATTCCAGAAAGTGCCTTAAAAGGCTCTTCCAAGCTCCCGCTCTCCCATCCCATTCCCTGGCTGGAATGTGGACATAAGCCATCTTGAATCATGAGGTACAGTGAAAAAGAAAGCCATGTCCAGTGAAACAATGACAGAAAAAGCCTGAGTTCCTGATGCAAAGGATCACTGACTATACAACCCACACCAGATGCCTTTAAAATAACTGCTACCTTGTATAAGTCACATTATTTGCTTTGTTTTGATACACATGGCCAAATGTAATCCCTAATCTTATTTTATGACTGAGAGGAGTAGGTTATCAGTCCAGTAACTCTCAGCAAATATTGGAGAACCTCTGACAGCTTCATAAGGGTTTTGGAGGAGGCATCTATTTTAGTGCTACACAAAATGTTGTCCGTGGACCAGTGACAATCCACAAGCCATTTGTTATGGGTCCATGACAAGATAACAAGAGAATGCGAGAGTAAGCATTTAGAAACTTTCATAGCAATTTCACATTCCCAGACTCATCTCACTGAACCAGCTTGGATGTCAGTGAACTTTCCTGGTAAATCACATATAACACAAGCTGCCTACTAATTGTATCTAACAGAACTTCATGACATGTTCCTTTTGAGGTCACTTTGATAGTTTTCATTCTAACCAAACCTGTTTCAAATCTACTTTTAACATCACTAGCTGTGTTAGGAATCTGAAATTGGCATTACAGGTATCCTTCACTTTTCTAAAGTTCACATGACACCACTTTGCTTTTACAAAAGATCTACATTAGTACCTGTTTTTGCTAACCAAAAGAAATCCAAAGAGGATTTTTGCTTTTACGAAAAAAAGGCTAAAAGCAAAAATAGCGTTCAGCATTTGTTTCGCAGCAAGCTGTTACAGAGGCAGCGCACACGCCGAACAGTGAGAGTGGCCCCCCAAGCTCTTTCCCTGAGAACTACACTCAGCATCTCAGCACCATGCCACCATAGCCCTGAGCTGTGCCCGTGAGCATCTGTGCTTTATCTCAATTTATTTTGTTCATCCATTAATTAGCAAGGTGTATCCTAAGGTATCAGAGAAATCTAAGAGAGATTATTTTTTCAGTCTGGGAATGCTCAAAAATGTTTCCACATAAATTAATGGTAATTGCTTCTTTACCTGATGCTGTTTTGGCTTACAAAAGGTTTCATAGGAATGTTCTACTTCTGGATAGCAGGGGAAATCTATATTAATTTCAACCACAATTTACAGATTAAAAAAAAAGCTTTACTGGGCATTTTTGTCCAGAACAGATCAACCTATCCTGATTGCAAACATAATGTTAACTAAATGATGGCAATGAACAACACTCCAAAGAAATAAAGATCAAAAAGTTGTACCAGCTTTACTTAGAAGTATGATTCTTTTATATTGAATTCCGTTTTGCAGCCATAATTGATGCTTAAGAGGTAAAATGACAGTGTGTTATTTGAAGGGATGTTCCAGTCAATAAAACTATTAAGACCCAATGAATATTTTTATCTAAATTATAAAAAGTAAATTCAAAACCAAAGGAATCACTGTTTCAAAAAAGAGTATTAAATTAAAAAGCCAGCAAAAACTAATGTGCTTTGCTGGCTTCTTATAAAATAATACTTTGAGTTGCTAAGTCTAAGTCCTACTTACATGTGCTGAAATATTAATAAGAGACTGTATCAAAGATGTTTTCTTGGAAATGCTGAAAGAATCTCATCAAACAAGACAGCTCAACTGCCATTTTCCAAATGTTATTTTCAAACACCAAAGCTTAATATTATGTCGGATCAACTATAAAATAAAGCTAGTAAGACAATTTTCGTTGCATAGACAGGTGTATAAATACTACTAAAGTGGCAATTCCTTGAATATATGTGCAATTTGAACATGATGGGGACACAAAGGAAGAATTGTTTTTTAAGGTTCATTTTCAAAAACAACCAGTTCTACACTACATAGAACAATGTAGGATTAATCAACAAATGTGACATGGACTTTAAATTTTAGGAGTATGTACTAATGGCACAGCTATAATAACAGGAAAGCATTCCGGAAGAGCTGCAGCACAGTGTAAATCAAGGGGCTGCTTCCTTCATCAAGAGTCTTATTACAAAACAAAACTGAAATGTTGGCTGAACTACAAAGTGCACTTAGTGTACACTGTAAATTACATAAAAGTTAATGCACCAAATTTGAAATCATTCTTTATTTGTAATAATGTAGAAGCTGATTATAAATAACTACTAAGATATGATTGTTACTGAGGTGAAAAGTTTCATTAGGAATATCTGAACTACTGAACAAACCTATTGTGTTTCTGCAAGATAAGAACCAGTTTCAACATTTCAAAGATATAAATCAGTCTGTCATGCTAATTTGTTTGATACCTTTTATATTTTTAAAGATCTTAATACTTCCCTTCAAATAAAGGATGTGACATGTTTTCAATGGCAGGTAGGATCAAAGGGCAAAAAGAAAAGTTTAGAAGCTTGGAGAAACAGTTTCTACAGGGTGTCAATAGTCTTGTAATTTAATAATAATTAATAATAAAGCAGGTGATGATTTTGAAATTACATATCCACAGTTATTGACATACATCTTAAAAATTCTGGAAAGGCCTTGAATTTTACTTTCCATTGTAAGAATATTCACACACAGGAAATCCACGGACCCAGAATCCATTTCTTTTACTGAAAGTTAAATTAATTATAATCTTAACTTTATAGAATAAATTGTCCAAATTTGCTACTAATTAAGGATTAAAGATCAATTTTGGAAATACTGTATTATTTGATTCATACTGGAGAAAAGTCAAAAATGAATATCCTGAATTTGCTGCAGTTACTTTAAAATTTGTTCATGTTAAGAAGTTACTTTAAAATTTGTTCATGTCAAGAAACAAATTTGTTGGGGCCCCAAGTTGGCTCAGTTGGTTAAGCGTCTGCCTTCTGCTCAGGTCATGATCCCGGGGTCCTGGGATCGAGCCCCACGTCGGGTTCCCTGCTCAGTGGGGAGCCTGCTTCTCCCTCTCCCTCTGCCTGCCACTCTGCCTACTTGTGCTCTCTCTCTCAAAAATAAGTAAATAAAGTCTTAAAAAAAAAAGAAAACAAATTTGTTCATGTCCTATTCATGTCAAAATACCTCTGTGAGACCAGATTCTCTACTGTGCATTTTTGCTGAAAGAAAACACAGGAAATTCTTCCCCGTGAGTAATGTCATTGCCAACTCAACTATACTAGCTAAATTAACAAGCAAGAAACACGCTTACTTATTGCATTAAAAAACCTTAAATATTAATATACATGGTCTTGTTAAAAGTGTGCAGATAGGGGCACCTGGATGGCTCAGTCAGTTAATCATCCAACTCTTGATTTCGTCTTAGGTCATGAACTCAGGGTCCTGGGATTGAGCCCTGCATCAAGCTCCACGCTCAGCAGGGAATCTCCCTCCGTCCCTCCCCTCCACTCGCTTTTCCTCTCTCTCAAATAAATCTTTTTTTTAAAGAAGTGTGCATATAGACATTTAGTATGGGAAACTGCTATTCCATTCATAACTTTTCATTAGTTTATAATTGCAGAGAGACAGAAAACTATGAACATAACACTGATTCTCTATAGTTACAGCTTATGTGCCCACATTAAATGGACAATATAAGCTTTGTAATTATTTTTTCCCCATGTTATGTTTATTCTGAACATGTTTATCAAAATAATTTTAATGTCTGTAGAATCTAACAATAAACTTTGGCTTGTATTTTACCTCTCTCAGTCCCTTTATTTTTCTAGGAATTCATATATATCATATTTTATAAAAGTACAGGTCTGTGATGTACTGGAAAGTGAAAAACGAATGAACTGGTCCTTTTCCACAGATGGTCTAAGATACACTCATAAATTTCTTCTATGCCTCCAGTTTGGAGCATTTCTAAGCTGTCCCAAAATCAGCATTCTACTTTTCCTTAACCACTCACTCCTACCCAAACCTACACTGACTTCTTCTCTGCCTTAGGCATACCCCCCATAATATCAAGATGAAATAAATGCAGTCTATATTTGTGACTCATCAAGGTCAAAACTTCAAATGTGCACAGAGGCTGGGCTAGTGAAGAAATGGGTACAGCGGACCAAGGGTGGTAGGGACCAAGTGAAGAGCACAGGGTTGCTCCACCGCCCAGGCTCAATGTTTCCAAGCAGTAGCATGGGCCCAGGGTTGCCAGCTCCTCACAGTTTTTTTTTCGAAAGAAGCCAGAAATTCTAATTTTTATATAAAAATACACTCATTTAAAAATGTTAAAAACTAATCCAGATTTTTATAAACCACAAGATCTGCTTTAAAAAAAAAAAAAAAATGCATCTGCGAGCCAGATTTGGCCTACAGGCTTCCAATTGGAAACGGTTGGGCCTCCAAATGCTCCTGTTAGAGAAGGTAAGACCAGCAAATGAAAAGGGTTTCTTTCAAGTTCAGCCTAATGATAAATTTTGGCAATTTCCTATCAGCCTTTTCCCATCGATGGAAAACAGCTGCTGGTGTGATTCAAGGTTTACAGAAACACTCTTCCTGCCTCAGTCTGGCCTGAGGCACCACCACAATAGGTCTCAGATACCAGAGTGAGCATGAAACAGACCCCATATGGAAAATCCATGCAGGAAACATTCAACAAGAGATCCTGTGACTCTTGGTCTACTAGGCCAGAAAAGGATATAAGAATAAGGCACAGTGCAGAGAGGAGAGAGCACTTGAGGAGGACCTCTTTGAAGGGAACTCAGAGTGAATCTCCTAACTCCCTAGGAGTGCAGGGAGGAGGGGAGGTGCTGTCTTCTCCCCCAGTCCTACCTAGGAGAGGGATGTTTCATGGGACAACTCAGAGAACCTGCTATTTGTTCCTCACACTGTGAGGTATGGAAGACTAGTGCATGGTTCATGCACGACACAGATAAGCCACCTGGTATATCTGCCATGTTGAGATTGGCCTGTCCTCCCAGTTTGGCAGGCCAAGGGATGCATGATTTAGCGTTTCTGCCAAACACGTATAGGCTCTGTACCCATAATTCACTCTTAGAAATAAGAGAAGACCAATGTGCATTTGCTCTCTAGAGGTGCCATGTGACTTTACCAGCTGATGTTTATAAAAGAGTTTATAGTGCCATATAAATACTGAATGGCATTGTTCTTCCACAGGGCTTTCATGGACAAGATAAAAGATAGGCATCCCTCTCTGCCTTTGAGGGCCTTTCCCAGCCCCTTCTCCTTTTGTCCTCCCCATCTATAAGCTATAAGGTATCTGCCCTGAGATCCTGAGATGGCCTTTCCCATTAAGCCTCATCATTATTCGTGCTCTATGGAAAGAACTCACTTTAGGTCTGAATCCTCTACAAGCTGTGGGAGTGTCCAATCAAACTCAGCACAATGTAGCCATGATCTCATTATCTAGAGGTGATTTCATTTAAAGAAATGCTTCATTCACTGGAGGGATGGGAAGGTCCGGGGTGTAGGAGGTGTGATTTGCATTCACTGTGGAGCTCTTACTACCTGAAACAAATGAATTGTGTTTCTGTGCTGGACTCTGTCTTTCGCTTTCCCACCCAGTAGCTCCAAATTCTGTATGCATAACATTTCTAAAATCCCAACACAATTCAAACAATAGAGATCTCAATTTAAAAACTGTAACTGGTTTGAGAGAGCTAAGCCAGCATCTAAACCTGCCTGACTTTTCACAGCACTTAATGTTTGGGTCATAGGATTGGCACTTGGTTATATTCAATTTAACACATAATTATATCCCTGCTCTTTCGTGTTTTTCTTTCATCGCTTATAAGTGTTCTGTTTCCCCCTTCTCAATAATACCGTAAGTCCCTAGAAGCAGAGACTACTTTTCACCCTTTATCAGAGATCCACATACTTAGCACAGTGTTAGGCCCAGAGCATATATGCAATAAACGCACACTGGAGGTTGAAGAGAGTGAAAAGAACCACCAGATTCATCTTCCAATTTACAATGTGACTGATGAGGAAAAAAGGTAAAACCAAATGAGCATTCAGCTTACCCCTGCCTTTTTCACTGCTGGAAAGTCATAAGCTTCTTCACTGGGTTTCTGATGGAAAAGACGTTACCAAGCTGGGGCTTCAATGTAGGCGCGTTCTGGGGGAATGCCTTTTAATGAGAAGCTAGGGCCTGGGTGGCTAATGACCATGACTCATTGTCAAGTCTATGTGGGAGCCTGGGTGGCTAGAATCTCACATGAAAAGTATTTCCACTCCATCTTGCTCCTTCCTACACTCAACCTCTCTGGGCCACTCTGTTGCCATAAGCATCTGTACTACCGTCTGGTCTGAGGCTTGCTACCAAGTTTGTCCTCCACCATCAGCATCAGCATCATGCCAGGACTTAATAAAAATGCAGAATATTGGGCTATATCTCAGTCTTAAAGGATCAGGATCTTTTAAACAAGATTCCCAGGCAAGTCATATGCAAGCACTGCTCTATAAGGTCCTGATAGGGCATCATCCTTGAAGAGACGGCGTGGCATTCTGAGGTAAAGCTGCAGAATAATCCAGGGAGCTATCCTGGGCTCTAAATTATGCTTTCTTCTTCAGTAGGAGGAGGAGATCAACAAAGTAGCAACAGCACAAATTCTCTCCAGCCCACTCACAAGCACAGAACTCAAAAACGAATAAGGCCAAGCCAAATGGGGAGCAAGATGCTATCAGCAAAACTTGTAACAAAGAGTAGAAACAGCTCCCCAGTGTCCTGCTCTGTCATTTTGCCTCTTGCCATTTATGCTCCAGAATGTCCAGCCTACAGTACAGTGCTGGTCTAACATACTGGGATGGGCCGACCATGAGTCTGAGGACATATTCTAGTGAAAGTTCAAAACCTTCCCAGACCTGAGGCACATCAGCAGCTAACTCCTGGGACAAATGTACAGAAGTCAAATGAATACAATGGTTCTAGTTTCTTGGTGTGAAACTCTGAACCTCAGGTTTGATCCAAGCGATTGCAGTCTACCACTACAAAGAGTATGTTTTTCCCTCCCCTCCATCTAGGCATGTTCTGTAGTTTCGAGACCCAACTCAACTCCTTCCCTCGCCAGCACCTCCCTGATCACTCCAAACCACACTGGGGACATGCTCCAGTATGGTGGTGCTTTAACACTTTCATGGACACGTTTTTCCTCAATAAGACTGTAAGTTCCTGGAATGGGGAAAACTTGTGTCTTACATTCTATTCTGCACTTCATCTGTTCCCCTGAATACTGTAGACATTTATAAGTCATGAAATATATGGATAAAGGTCCTCAAACAATCAGTTTGAGCTGGGACAACCATCTAGCAAACACTTCTCCAGAAATGAACGAGATACAGCCCATTAGCCTGAGAATCTTCTTCTCACTTTCTAAAGCCCCAACACCCTCCTATCTTGGCTGTGCCCTGGGTAGACTATCTCTTCTCCAGAGGTACCTCTGGGAGTGTCCAAGGAGCACCCAGATTTCAGAACCACGTGAAGTCTAGGTGCCTGGGCTAAGAGACGACCCTCACTCCGACAATGCCAAATGATGTTCAACCCAGAGGTCCAAGCCAAGCCATTCCTCCACTTTCCTATGACACTTGGGTAGTAATGAGCTAATATTTTACAATGGAAATGACAGGATGAACTAGGAGAAAATGACAGTAATAATAATACTTCTAGGCTGAGATTGCTCTATGAGGCAAACTGTATTCTGACCTCTGCTAGGAAAACTAGCTGTACATCATAATACCCTTGGCTATGGTGCCATTGACTAGAAGAAAACAATTTGAAACACTGACTGAAGGCACCCACTGACCCTTCCTCCTAGGAATACTATTGCCCAAAGAATGATACATATGTCATCAGAGTGTATTTTTTTTACTAAAATGGACGAAATTAGTAATATATAGACCAGACTATAAAATGAAATCATTGAATACATTAAATTCATTATCAAATAAAAATCACAGGCAGGGATTGTGACTACACCTGGCATGAAGGCCAATATCTTTCCCAGGACCACCCAATTCACAATTCCAGGGAATACTGCTCACCCTATAATCTCAGTAATGGGGTCCCCTGGGCATTTGTAGTGCACAACCTTCATATCTTATGCAATGGCCCTTCTGAACCTCCTACTTCAGATTGTCATTTACTCTTTCTCATGAGTATAGAAACGTACCTAACAAACTTGTACAATATGGGAAAACTTGGAGGAGAAGCACTGAGTCTTGAAATATGTTTTTGCTTTAAATATCCCTGAATATATTATCTTCTAGGACTACAGGCCTAATAGGAACCCTCAGGAGTTATTAAATTCTAGTCTCAATAATAAAAGTTTTATTCATCTAGAAATCACTCTGAGTCTTTGTTTAAAAAAAAAACAAGTGAAAAAAAATAAAAAATAAAAAATAAAAATAAGCGGACAATCCCCCTTCCCCTCAAAAAAAAAAAAAAAAAATCTAAAAAGGAATTGCTACAATTCTACTGAATGATGCAATCTTGCCTCTCATTTCTCCTACCAGGAAACTTCCTGATCACTAGCCCTCTAATACATCATCAGTATTAAAAACAGAGGAGATGGGGTGCCTGGGTGGCTCAGTTGGTTAAGCGTCTGCCTTCATGATCTCAGAGTCCATTGGGCTCTCCTTTCAGCAGCGAGTCTGCTTCTCCCTCTCCCTCTGTGCTCTCTCTCACTTTTGCTCTCTTAAAAAAATAAAATATTTAAAAAATAAAAGTTTAAAAAAATAAAAACAATCAACATAGTATTGGAAGTCCTAGCCACAGCAATCAGACAACAAAAAGAAATCAAAGGCATCCAAATCGGCAAAGAAGAAGTCAAACTCTCACTCTTTGCAGATGATATGATACTTTATGTGGAAAATCCCAAAGACTCCACCCCAAAACTGCTAGAACTCATACAGGAATTCAGTAAAGTGGCAGGATATAAAATCAATGCACAGAAGTCAGTGGCATTCCTATACACCAACAACAAGTCAGAAGAAAGAGAAATTAAGGAGTCGATCCCATTTACAATTGCACCCAAAACCATAAGATACCTAGGAATAAATCTAACCAAAGAGGCAAAGGATCTGTACTCAGAAAACTATAAAATACTCATGAAAGAAATTGAGGAAGACACAAAGAAATGGAAAAACATTCCATGCTCATGGATTGGAAGAACAAATATTGTGAAGATGTCAATCCTACCTAGAGCAATCTACACATTCAATGCAATCCCCATCAAAATACCATCCACTTTCTTCAAAGAAATGGAACAAATAATCCTCAAATTTGTATGGAACCAGAAAAGACCCCGCATAGCCAGAGGAATGTTGAAAAAGAAAAGCAAAGCTGGCGGCATCACAATTCCGGACTTCCAGCTCTACTACAAAGCTGTCATCATCAAGACAGTATGGTACTGGCACAAAAACAGACACATAGATCAATGGAACAGAATAGAGAGCCCAGAAATGGACCCTCAACTCTATGGTCAACTAATCTTTGACAAAGCAGGAAAGAATGTCCAATGGAAAAAAGACAGTCTCTTCAACAAATGGTGTTGGGAAAATTGGACAGCCACATGCAGAAGAATGAAACTGGACCATTTCCTTACACCACACACAAAAATAGACTCCAAATGGTTGAAAGACCTCAATGTGAGACAGGAGTCCATCAAAATCCTAAAGGAGAACACAGGCAGCAACCTCTTCGACCTCAGCCGCAGCAACTTCTTCCTAGAAACATCGCCAAAGGCAAGGGAAGCAAGGGCAAAAATGAACTATTGGGACTTCATCAAGATAAAAAGCTTTTGCAAAGCAAAGGAAACAGTCAACAAAACCAAAAGACAACTGACAGAATGGGAGAAGATATTTGCCAATGACATATCAGATAAAGGGCTAGTATCCAAAATCTATAAAGAACTCATCAAACTCAACACCAAAAGAACAAAGAATCCAATCAAGAAATGGGCAGAAGACATGAACAGACATTTTTCCAAAGAAGACATCCAAATGGCCAACAGACACATGAAAAAGTGTTCAATATCGCTCGGCATCAGGGAGATCCAAATCAAAACCTCAATGAGATACCACCTCACACCAGTCAGAATGGCTAAAATTAACAAGTCAGGAAATGACAGATGTTGGCGGGGATGCGGAGAAAGGGGAACCCTCCTACACTGTTGGTGGGAATGCAAGCTGGTGCAGCCACTCTGGAAAACAGTGTGGAGGTTCCTCAAAAAGTTGAAAATAGAGCTACCATACGATCCAGCAATTGCACTACTGGGTATTTACCCCAAAGATACAAAAGTAGGGACCCGAAAGGGTACGTGCACCCCGATGTTTATAGCAGCAATGTCCACAATAGCCAAACTGTGGAAAGAGCCAAGATGCCCATCAACAGATGAATGGATAAAGAAGATGTGGTATATATATACAATGGAATATTATGCAGCCATCAAAAGGAATGAGATCTTGCCATTTGCAACGACGTGGATGGAACTGGAGGGTATTATGCTGAGCGAAATAAGTCAAAC